>NC_084991.1:15749584-16117084 GCF_963691925.1 Scomber scombrus
ATGTGAGTGGAAGCATTCAGTTGTAGAAAATGCCACCACTCAACCTCACCACCACATATGAGTTGTAGCTGCTTCGGTAGTGGGCTAATCACATAGTGCACTAAATCAAAAAATGCTAAACTAAACATAATTTGACTGGTACAGTTTTGATACCTTTCTCATCATGAGGAAACATCTAAGAAAAAGTCTCATCCAAATTAGAAACAATTATATATTATATTATTTCCTCACTTACTTCTAGAGGTATCTATCTTTGAAATGTCTACCTCCATTCCAGTACAATGGAGGTGAACAGAATCTAGTTTGTGGTCAAGTTACAAGAACATTGTCCCAGTTACACTGAATAATAATTTAATAGATAATATTTCTTTAGCAGAAAGTATTTCCACTGAAATCTGCCACCACTTGATTTAGGTGACAAAACATATGTTTTTTGTAGTTTGACATGATCTTTTAACCCAAACTATTTAAATAACTTCTGACTTGAATCTATCAAGGGTCAAAGAACGTTAAAATTAACCGACATAAGCAGTTTGCTCATAGTGCCCACCCAGGGGCCAGTAGCTCGGAGGGTTGTGACTACCAGAGAGGTGACACCCGACTTCACCCACTACAGCGAGAGGGGCAAATGGAGCATTCCTAAACGCTGTCTACAACTATTCCCTGCTCAGCCTCACAAGACCCAAATTCTGACCTTTATTGAAGGGAAGGCAACACTGAATGCCACACTGCTATCTCTGTGTCCTCTGCTGAAGAGGAGGGAGAAACAATGAGAGACACAGGAAGACGAAGAAAAAGGGGTTTGATACGGAGACTTTCTGACAGCCACGTCCTCTTCAATAACAGGTGACTTACACTAACATGAACACCAGTCCTGTCTGTGAAAAGTTACAGATCTCTTGTCAGACACGGGAACCTTGGAAACTGACAAGATACTGACAAACAAAAACACAAACCAAGACTACATCCCTATTTTTAATTATGTTAATGACAACATTTAACTTCTTTAATAGCATGTAGAACCTGACTTAACATACTTTATATAAGCACAGGGCTGTAGCTACCATTGAGAAAAAGAATACATACGGTGTGTATTTGATGAGCTGATTCCACCATTTCTAGACTTGATTTGTTCACATTTGACTATATTTAGGTACCATTGAGCAGCTATGTTAAATGGTACCTGTTCAGCTATGTCTAAGGCAGGGGCCTTGGATCATATCCTCAGTATTTTTGTGGAAATTTGAGGTTTCGGCAAACTGTGGGAAGTTTATATTATACAATTAAAGACTTGGTTGGTATTTTTTGAGTACAATATTTGTAGAGTCATATGAAAATGACAATTTTTAGGTCAATAAATAAACAAGAATTGGATATTTATTCCAGGCAAAATGGAGAAGGCTATGAAGCAGCATTATAGCATTTAGACTTTCATGTTAAGTGATGAAGTTCAGAAAAAATATAAACAGTTTACAAAATTATCTTTACTGAAAAAGGAAATTAAAAATATATGTGTGTTTGTGTGTTTGTTGTGTGTTATGGTGACCTTTGACCTCATTATTTCTAAAGTCCTTCCTACAGCCCTACATGCACATATGCACATTAAAAAAGCATATATTTACTGCCCACATTCCCACAGGGGCAAAAGACCCACAATGCACTTCTATTTAATCACAAGTTTTTACATTTTACAAGTCAGAGGGCAGTATTATTACTGCCAGCAAAGCATTATGTTCCAATGGTAAGCACCAGTGAGCTGCTGTGTGGAGAATTTATTCATGAACACATCTCAGATTATGATGTGATCTGGCAGATTGTCAATGTCTAGATGTAAAGATCCTTCCTGTCAGTAAAGACACGGTCAAATCGGTCATTTTATATGTGATCATGTATATCGGCGTGTATCTAATTGTGGACACTAAAGGAGGGAAGATTAAAAGTACAGTCAGTCGTTCTGGAGAAAGATTTGATATTTGAACTAAACACCCAAACAGATACACCGCTCCCTTTGTGCTCCTTCAGAAGCTCTGCCCCACCTACAATTCATGGACGCGCATTGACAAGGCAACGACTAAAAGAGAGATATGGCGGAATCCAGAGCGATGCATCAGGTAAAGAGTCACTTCTGCTCCTCTCACAGTTTATCACAAGCGGAAAAATTGTCTCAGTCCATCCATATTCTCTGTATCTTCCCCGCTTCTCACTCGACCCGAGTTCATCGTCTCTGTCCACAGAAGCAGCCGTCTGTCAGTTTGCAGCGCCTGAAGAGGTGAGAGGACAGCGACTGGAAAAACTGCCTTCACCAGGCTGACTTACGGCAGAAATGTACTGAATGAAAATAGTTTGCATGTCGGCATCGTGGGAAGAAATCAACAGTGTTTGTATTCATTGATTCATATTGATACGGATGATGAGTTCAAAACACATATGGAGCAGGATATTTGTGTGGTTTAAACAGCTGCCTGCTCAGATTACGCTTCACTATATGCAACAGAAACAGACTCGCAGCGTAAAGAAACACGGGAGCTCTCCATGTGACTGTCTCGGATTCAATGTGGATTGATATATTTGATAAAATGGAAGCTTATCTGTTCCATGATAATAGGCCACAACCTTTCTCTCTTCGGTTTGCCGGACTTCACCCACCATTCAGCAGGTACTGTAGATGGGAGACTGTCAAGCATATCTGATGACTTCCCCTTGTCCTGTGTATGAGCATGGACTGCTGACTGGCTGAAATAGTGCTGTGTGGCTCACTCTAAGCCACTATGTTTACACACCCATTTATAGACCCAGTGATGTGTATTTACACTGGATTTTCTTTCATTACACACACAGAAGAGACAGATAGCAGACTGTGAAGTGATACTCGCTGAATTTGACCAAAAGTGTGTTGGATTAGAATATCTGACTTTACCTTTAAATGAGATAATGTGATGATAATCAGCTGCAGATGCTAATAAGGGAATAACTTTCTGGTGATTCTTTGATAGTAAGGTACTTGTGCTAAAAAAATCAGCAACAGATCTTTCAGTCTAAGAGAAGGAGGTCAGTTCATTTAAAGTTCACAACTTTAAAGTTTTCTTTGGAGCAGGAAAAGTGAGCTATAGTAATGAATCATTTTGTGTGTGTGTATGTGTGTGTGTGTGTGTGTGTGTGTGTGTGTGTGTGTGTGTGTGTGTGTGTGTGTGTGTGTGTGTGTTGAAGAGATGCTCAGAGGAGACAGAGATAGACTGATGAATATTCACTACTTCACCCTCAAATGAGGGCTCCGTCTTTCATCAGTGCTAGTGAGGAGTGTTTGTCAGAGCGCTACACCTGGTACTTACGCCTACTCTCATAGATAGCTCTGGACTTCTCATAAAGGTCATAGGGGTCTGGTTTAGCCAGGGCCAAGGCCTCGGAAGCTGAGTCTGGGACTGAGGCCCTGTGAAGATGATGGGTTGGGAAGGGGGCGCTGTGGGGGATAATGGGGGCCGACAGGCTGGTCTGAGCGGGGCTGCTCTGGCCCTGCTGGGACTCCCACTGCTCCAGCACCTGTAAAGCACAGCGGCATGAGGGATCAGTATTTCACTAACACTTTATCCACTCCTGACGCTTGGTTTGAGCTCGTTAACCACAATGACAGCACTAAAAACTGAAGCAGAGTTTACTTTAATGAGTTTTAAGGCCTAATCTGAATCGACAGCTTGCTAAACCCCACCCTCCCTAGTTACTGTCGCTATGCCTGTCAAGCATACAGTCCTAGCACTTTACAATGATAGCAGATTTATAACCCGAAATAGTATCTAGAATCTTAGTAATTGTTGAAACACTTTGTCTTTGTTTTCAGACAAAAGTAAAACAAAATCGTGCTTCTCAATTCATGATTTTATCAGCGATTGTGAGCTAGCATAAGCTAATGCTAACTTAGTTGATTGAAACGCTTTCTCCTGCTACCTTTTAATGTTTCTGGTCATTCATTTTAAAGCTGGAAATCTGTAAAAGTGTCATAAACATGTACATAATAGCTGCATACTGATATAATGCTGAAAGACTGAGACTTAAGCACCCAGGCAAAAAGTCAGCACTATTGAAAAGCATACTTGGATAAGCAGCAGAATTATAGTAGAGGTATGCTTTAATGTTTATACTTTTCAACAGTCTGCTTGACTTTTACATGAGAAAAGGATGTGAGGATGACTCATTACTGTTAAAACTGGCTAACATGACGCTAACATTACCGAATGCAAGTTTGGCTGGATTTACTGGAGTATAAATTTCTCCGAACCAAATGAAATGCATATCTATTCTTAGTCTAATGTTCTAGTTCTGGTATTTTTTTGTAACTTGTAACCTTACATAGTAATATAAAGTAGTTAGCTAAGGACATGCCCCTTGCCTGTAAACAAAACCCTCGATTATGAAGGTAGGTAGTAAATTAGCCAAGCATGGTAATGTTTAAGTGTTACTTTGGAGCAGATAAACAACAAGTTGAATACATTCATTACACTTTTGCTCCTATAAACCCTTAAAACTCTTTAAATACAGGATATTGTAGTATTTAGAGCCCCTAAAACACTGTTTCAGTTTATGGAGAGACCCTAAGCTTGACAGGCTTGCTATGCTTAGCTATGATTGGATAATCGCTGTTCAGGGGGCAGGGTTTAGCAACAGATCAATAAGAGCTAGACAGACAGGAAGCCACACAGTTAGTGAGGTTAGTAGTTGAAAAAAGCAACACAATTCTAGTCTCTATTTCACATTTAGACCACAGTGTGTACCAAGAATGAGGAAAACATATAGAGGAATGTGATAATTAGATCAATGTGTTCCTATTTCGTGAGGATGATAGCAAATGTGGTATCTTATTGTTGTGAAAAGATGCTCATATTCAAGTTATGCTCTCCTAAAATTGGCTACTGCTACTCTATTTTTACAATTAAGAAGCAAGTATGCTGACATATTCTATATCAAACCTAATTTGCATAAGTTGCATAAAAAAAAAAACATTTGGAAATGCTGTCAAGTGCTCAAAGTGACACGTGCGGTTTTGACAACACCACTCAGTCAGAGTGTCAGCCTTGATGTGTCAGATAAGCTGAGCTGCTTGAGTCACGGCACAACAGTAAGCAGATAGCCAAGATGACATGTTGACATGTCAGAAAGTATGAGAGACAAGGGGGGAACGACAAGCTTTTTGAAACTGAGACGGTGAGACTGCCTGCATATGGCACGCTTTAATATTGAGAATTACAGGGCATCTGGTTCAAGATGTACCGAGAATAATTATCAGCTTCATAAAAGTGCCGAGTCGGAATCAAAAGTCTTTCCACTCTTTGTGGTTTGGTGGTCTCCCATTGATGTGAAGCACGTCTGCACAGGCTGGGCTGCTGAGACGGGGGACCTTGTTAAGTTTAGACTACTGCATCCTGATCTCTCTTTCACTCTTTCACTGTTATTTTCTGTTTGATTAAGGCAGTGGAAGCAAGCCCACTCGCCTTTTTAAGACTGTGTTATTGAATAAAAACACCTGCGCGTGCTCCAACATTAAGAAGCTGTTACCTTCAGTATTGGCTGGATTTGACAGACAAATCTCGATAAGCTCATTTGCAAACAAAACTCTCAGGGGCTGCAGACTGAGCCTTCACTCGACTGTAGGTCGATATGACAATCCCCGTTCTTCCCTTATTAGTCAAATATCTCGATATTTCATCCTAAATCAGCATACGTCTTCCTGTAATAAATGATACCCAATTAAACTGAGACTGAACTCGGGGTTGCGGGGGGTTTAGCAGCTGGGGGACAGGGACAGGGCGGGATGTGCAGCCAACAAATGAACACTGGGGGGTAAAGAGAGAGAGAGGCTCTGCATGCTGTCTTCCACTTTGTGATGTTTAAAGCTTTTTCCCTCAGTGCTCAGAATTACAATTATTCAGAGAGAGATGGAAGAGATTGATTAAATCGTGAGGCAACAAAAATGATGAACAATGGGGGCTATTTCAGGGGGACAAGTGTCAAGGGACAAGGTTTCCTCTGCTGTTAGTTGTGATCTGAAATGGGGACAACAACTGTACCAATGAGCTGGGGTCAGGAGCTGGTCAGAGCAGCGCCAAGAGGACGTCCAGGCATGAAATGGATTACACACATAGCCGCACAAAGACAAACAAAGAAAGATGAGCAGACACACTTGTGTGCAGGCATGTGAGTGTGACAAATGCACATACAGACAAAGTGAATTTGATCTAAGAGGATGTTTGGTGGATAGAGTTTTTAGCGAGCCCAGGGAAAGCAGATGATACGCAGAGCAGAGTATTTATTGTGGAAGAAGAAGTTGAGTGCAAGTATGAGGTCTTTTGTATTAATGTGCAAAAACAGAAATAACGCTAATATGAAAGATGATCAGGGGCAAATGTAGTGCAAAAACATTTAAAAAAAAAGAGAAAACGTATGAAAACAGGATGACTGAAAATGCTAAAGGCCATGCTTAAGCAATTTGATCACAGACAGATAGCAGCACTACAGCTGTAGCGTAATTCAAATGCACTGAATGTGGACAAGGCATTGAGTCACGCTATATTGTAAATGAGGTCTCTACCTCAGTACATTTCCGAATTTAAATAAAGGTTGAATGAATGAATGAATCAGGTCTGAATCAGTCTAGTGATGTAATCAGTGCACCACTTAACCTTTTTGCCATCTGAATATCAAAGGCTAGCTGTTGTAAAAGACACAGACATATAGTGCAGTATCAGTATAGTTAGTACAGCGAGGAGGGGATTAACAGTCTTTTATAGGAGAGAAAGTGTGACAAATAAGATTAGAGTCGTTCAGATTAGCAGAAATGTACACTGCAGCCACTATAGATCTATATTAATGACTTAAAAACAGAAACTGGCACAGTCCAGGTTTTGGAGGCCGGTGCATGTTACCTGCTTAGGGGTCTTCCAGGGTGAATAGTGACCTGCAATGTTGAGAGAACAAAAAATGATTTAGACTAAAAAAAAAAGGATGACGGATGATGTGATATGAGCCAAATCTGGGAGATTTGAGAGGATAATGAAATGAAGAAAGAAAACATTTATAAACTGAAGTGCAGATAAACCAAATGAAAATGAAAGTGTGACATGGAATGATTATCTGTAAATGGTAGCAAGAACAACAAAAAGCACTCATGACTTAAACAGAAAGAAAGCAAAAGCAAACAGCAGAAAGAGACAAATTGAATCTCTGACCTCGCCAACTAATTGTGAAGGCAAAGAGAGATTGATGCATTTAGAAACAGCATGTTCTACTATGAAATGTTTTCATACTGAAATGGTGGATTTTATATGACATGATAAATTGCAATGAAAAGGCTGATGTTAAAACCAGCAATTCATCTTTTTCTATTATGAAAAGACATTTTAAATGTATCTTCCACATGGAGACCAATCTTAGCTGTTAATTAACAAGAAACAATGACTATTATTATGAAGCTGCATTAATAGACTTGTTGGCCACTTGGGGGGATGAGCTCATCACTGACATATTATCACCACCTATCTTTGATAGTCTAAGTTGATATGGTGACCTTGTCAGCAAATGCTTGTCTATTCACATCCAGCAGATACGCGGCAACATCAGCATTTATTTGAGATTGTGTTTCTGGCCACCTGGTGAATGTAAGTTCAATATTACCTCGCCTTTTAGCTCTGTTTTGCTCTCCACCAATTCTTGAAGAACATGTCTGAGTGTTTAGCTGCTAAATGCTACACCCAGTCACTAACTTGATTGTTTGCAGTAGCGTGCAGCTGCAGCTCCAAATGAGGTTGATGAGAGAGAGATGATAGTAAGATAACACAAAAAAACCCCAAATAAGTGAAAATGACCATCACCATTTCCCATAACCTTAGAGATACAGTGTATTGTCATAGAGGGCAAAAGAAACCATAACATTTTGAATTTTAATTAACGATTTTTAAAAATACTTGAGATTAATTGTCATTGCAGCTCTAATGTAGCGTGTTACAGCTAAAAACATACCTGTTAAGACAGGCTTTTGGTTAACCAGTATGCACTGGGTCAGCATTTATGTTTTTATTGTGTATTTTCTATTGTGTCTTTTCACTGTATATTGTGTGTTCAACTACTACTTCTTCATACACTATGCTTCCTTTCTTTTTCTGTCTGTTTTACGCCTTGTAAAGCACTTTGTGTCTAATTTCTATAATAAGTGCTGCACAAATCAAATTTACTAAAGGTGATCCATTTTTAATCTAAAAATGGTGAAGCCTTTTTAGGCCTGACCTCACCCATATCCAAATAAATCTTCTTTTTGTCTTCAGCAGACCTTCAATCAAATACCAGCACCCAGTAGGGCTGATTTTCTGTACCCATTGTTACCAAAACGTGTATTTGTCAATGTATCAAAGACTTGTCAGGGGCCACAGCAGTGAGAGTGAATAGGTAGTGGGAGTTGAGAAAGCTGTAACTTTCACTTAAGTGGGATCAGGATGACTGTACCGCACAATAAAATGGTTTCAGTTTGTAATACAGTGCAGCAAGGTAAAGGGCACACGTTTTCCTTTGACTTTCCCATTCATCTTGCTTTGACCTTTCAAAAGGTACGGCACACGTTTTCACTGTTTACATCATTGTTCAAGCACTACATTCATAAATCTATCTTGGATGATGAAAGGAAACAATCTGAAAAGCACAAAGGTGGAGACTGACAGACACACATACACACATGCACACACACACAGCCAATGAAGCATATGTTCCACCACTGTTTCTACTGTGAAATTCACAGGCGTGTGTAAAAAACTGCATGCTCCATCTTCCTGATTCATTTCCTCTCCTTCCTGTCTTTCAAGTGCTGCCACGGTCTCCCCTCTGGGAAACTACGAGCATATGCAAATGGGGGGATCGAATTATGGGGTGACTGCTCGAATTATGCGCCAGCCTTCCCGGCCTCGGCCTGGCACACTCCAATCACACTGTAAAAACATTTGTTTCACTGAGCCGCCAGTGGAATGGGGACAGCATGGAAATGAACAAAAACAACACAAAGAAATCTGGCTATGTTTTTCAGATTGTCAGCTTCTCCCAGTCAAAATAAGCCAAATAAGATTTTTAGAACAATTACAACAGCTTATTTTAGATAACAACACCAGTTTCACTTTCAGCTCATGCTCATGGAGCTATTCTACCAGCCTGAATGCAGCATGATAACTGAGAACAAAGACAATTTTTGCTTTACTTCCAAAAGAAGATCCATCAATAAAAAAAAAAGTTTCTGTCCTGAATACATACATCTGAGCAAGTGTGAAGGACACAGCGAGCAAAAAGATGCAAGAACAGAGCAGTCCTTGGTGAGGGCGACAGAACCTGAGCTGAGTCGGACAGACAGAAAAGGAGGGGCACGACTAGGCATCGCTGACCGGGGTGATCCGCTGGGTAGAGTCGCTGTTAACTCAGGCGTACCAGACATTTAGTTGAACGTGGGTGTCAGAGTGCCCCGTGGCTAAAAGTTGAGAAGGGGTGAGAGACAGAAAGAGGGTAAAAGGAGCTGACCGTGGTGCTGAAAGCCCATAGACTGAATACTAATCAGACTTGTCAGCTCTGTTGCACCATGCTACATCAACACTGTGGTGTCCAACTTGCACTGAGGTTCGGAGCTAACCGGTGTACTTTCCTACTGTAAGTGTCATCCTTTTCTGACGCATGCTAGACAAGTATGACACCACAAATGAGGGCAGAATACCTTACTTATTGAAGTTTCTATAATGAGCAGTCTAGCTTCCCTAAATCCATTGTGTATAATTGTGTACACTTGCAAATCTGTGCTTGAGTGCCACCCCACCCCCATCTCAGCACTGGCACAACTTCAGGTAATGATGAATGATTGGTTGGAGTCATGCCTTGTTTTCAATTTCTGCCCCAAACTCCAATTAAAGGGTTCTGAACAGGAAAGTGTTACCAGCGAGGCCTTCAGCTCTCAGGGTGCAGAGTCATGTATTTTCACTGGTTATAATAGTGCCGTCTCAGACTGTGTGGCAGCAAGCCATGAAGCCTTTACAGTGTGGCAGCTGGGAAAAAAGGGTTAACGTGAAATGATTGTGATTCAGACATCCGAAAAAATTTCAGACTTTGAAAATTAGATCAAAAAGATACAGAAAATTCAAAAGAAGGCAATAATTGAGCAGGCATGTCTCAAATAGACCCTTCATTAGATTCTTGTGCATCAGAAGAGTGTAAGAACTCAAAATTTAAGTCCCTTAAGTCCTGAGATGGTATTTGAAAAGGCTATTCATCTTGTGGGAAGAAGATATTATCTAATAAAGTATATGCTTATGCAGCCACTCAAAATAGAGAGATTCGAGTTTTACTTTCTGAAGGTCATACAACAAAACAATTACTGCTTTAGCACAGAAACATCAAAGGAAAAATCGGCAGCACATTGGACCTAACCGATGGAAGAATTACACTGATTTAGATTGATTCACGATTGACGTCATCTACAACTGATTACACAGTCCAGGAAGATGTATGAGTGATGTTTATAACGTAGCAACAAAATGGGCTGCAAATATTAAAAATGGAAATAGGAGTTGAGGTGAATCCTGAGCGCTCAGTAACAGATTGGCAAAAACCAATATTGGATTATCAACAGGGTAATATCGGCAATAGCCCCTGGCCCCAGACCCACAGGAGCCCCCCAAAGGCCCAGATTCACTGTATCCGTATTGCTGTAATGGGTTTTGTTAGGGGATCTGCACTGCTAAAGTACAACATGAACATTATTAGCCCATTTTGGGCCTGTGTCTTACAGAGGGAGTATGTGAGGAAGTCAAAAGTGCCCAACAACAAACTTTTTAAGAGGACCTCACAGACCACATCAAATAATATCTGGCATTTTGACTCATATTAAAGGACCAGTGTGTAGGATTTAGTGGCATCAAGCCAACAAAATTGAATAGCCCTTTCCTCACCCTCCGCATCCAAGCGTGTAGGAGAACCAACAATGGCTATAAAACTCTAGAGCCAATGTTTGGTTTGTCTCTCTGGGCTACTGTAGAAACATAGCAGTGCAACATAGCAAGCTCTGTGTAAAAGGACCTGCTCCCTATTTAGACATAAAGGCCTCATTCTAAGGTAACGAAAACACAACAATTCTTATTTTCAGGTGATTATACACTAATTTAAACATAATTATGAAAATTATATTCCATTTCTGTCAAGTCTGTTCTGCTACATGCCGCTAAATTCTACACACTGCACCTTTAACATTGTTTAGTGTAACTATTGACGGTTTTACAGAAATAAAGTTGTTGTTATGACTGGACAGCTGTACCAAACACATACATGTCCCAAAGCAATAACTGAACAAAATGAGAAAAAAAAAAATTCTGGTCTACACAGGCTCCATAAAAAGTCCCTCAAACTCTATATGCGCAATAAAAAACAAAAACAGTTTCAACCCATTTTCATAAATCTATTCTGCAAAGGTTATGTTGCAAAATTGTAAAAATGCTCACGTCTCCAAACAATCAAAGCATACTCTCAGCTAAATTTAGCTTAAGCTAAATTTGAATAAAACATTTACTGTGTGGGTTGAGGAAACAGCAAACACGGATACATACATTTCTAAAAGTGCACACACATCCAACCATTTGATGCACATAAGGCTGTTCATTTTGTTCATGTTCAACATTTGTTCACCCATACATGAACACAGATCTCTTTAATTTCACAATGAGAGGCTAACACTAGCCCTTCAATTATTTAAATGAGCCGATGATAACAGTAGAATGGAGCGGCGGCGTACGTGAATCTTTCAGCCCTTTATAAATATGTATCTCCATCTCATGAGGGAGCCTGGCAGCTTCGCATAACATCCGCAGCAGAAAACTGATTCTACCCACTTCTATTTGAACACTCATTGCACATTTGCCTGATGTTCTCAAAAAAAGAAGCTTTGTTGTAGCTGTGTGCAAAACAAATTATTTGCAAGGTACACGGTTGAACGTGCTTGATATTAAAGCTCAAAACAGCCCAATTCATTTAACCACGCTCATGCAATCACAGCGTAATCACAACACCATATCAACATCCCGTTGAAGCCCAAATACGAGTTGATATGTTAAAGAAGCAACCAAGGATAGCGATCTTACTCCTCCACACAGGGAAGATATTCACTGCCTAACTTTTTTCTGTGATTTCATTCTGATGGCAAACACAATCAGCCTTGTTTAACCCCTTCTCCTCTGCTATGATCGGATCTTGGCGTCTTTCCATTCATGCGCAGGGTCTTGGCTGTCTTCCCGGGGCCGACAGTACTGGATATTGATGCCTGGCGGGCAGTTCCTCCAGGTTTGGAGCCGTACACAGTGGGGACAGAGCTGTAAGTGTGAACATGGCTGACAGTCTGTGGTCTACTGGCAGAAGGCCAAACTCATCACTCTCTCTCTCTCTCTCCAGCCTCCCTTCTTTCTCTCTTTTGTTTCCAACTATTCTATCTTGCACACACACATACAATGAATCACTGTCTAGTTACACACCAATTCCCAGGAAGGTTGGAGGAGGCTCAGTGAATCAAACCCTCCCTAATTTCTTTCTCTACAAAGACCTTCACATGTGATCTGCATATACTTTAAAAGTGGCTTCTGGTCATCTTTGAGCATCTTCGCATGAGCAATCTAAAGTGAAAGGTCAAACCAAGTATGTAAAATGTACCCATGATAGTACGAGAAAAGGGAGTTTATGTAACATGTGGAGGCTTCTGTGCAGAAGGCTGCCTTGGGACGTGTGCGAAGAAGTTCAAGAAAGCGTGTGCATGCCTAAATGCCTGCCTGCCTGCCGTGTAGGTGTGCATGTGAACCTGTGTGAATCAAACCATGTGCCTCAGCATTTGTGTCGAGAGTCTGGGCGGGCAGCAGGGAGGTAGAATGCGGCATGTTAGTGGAAACTTAATGGCTGTGCGTACATGTGAACGAGCTGAAATTCTCCGCAGCTAATAACCGCCCCGTGCCTCTGATGGTGTGGCAATGAGGACACAGCCTGTTAATGGTCTAGATAGCCACTAATGATGCTGTCGGCCACACACACACACACACACACACACACACACGCAAACACATGCTGGCACAATAATTACTGGTGATGAGAGACAGAGTGCCCATTTGTTGGGCAAAAACGGCTTGGGAGTCAAACTCAAATTTAAGGGATATCATAACTATATTATGCGTGTGGGCCCTTTCAAGGTGATGGCGCTTAATTGACTGGATGGTTTGATCGTAAATTGGTTCATTTGTGGACGGTGAAGTGGCGGTCAGCTTAGCTATGAGGTTGTCATACATGCCAGGGGGAACATAAAAAACCTGTTTGGGAATGCAAACACTTTCCCAAGTTATCAACAGATGCACATATACAGAAATTCATAGTCTATCTCATTCTCTAACACACAAACACACACATAAAAAAAACTAATTGTAATAAAATTCAACTGGAAAAGACAGAGGCCAGGTGGACCAAATGGTCAGATTGCTATACAGGAAGCAATAAGCTAGCAAATAAAGCAATAAAAGCCCTTTCAGGACATTTTTCTAATATCCTTATTTATTAACACTGAATTATAATCAAGCTATATACTGTAAAAGGATAACTAATATGTTTGTTAATACTGTACATACATAAGCAGCTAGTTTGTTTAGTTGAAAAATTGCCCCAGGAGTAGATTCATGTACAGTTAGCTGTATACAGTACATATAGCTACTGAAGTGGGCCAATTTTTGTGTTTACTTCCTTTTGGACTCAAAGACAAGTGTTGATATGGGAAACTGGCTAGCAAACAGTTGCCTATTTAAACCTGTTTGCCTGTTTGTTTTTTTGGTGACCAATGACCTAAAGTTCAATATTTAGTCTCCTTTTAACTCTATTCTTGCTCTCCCATCCTGCATAATGCTCCACTATGTTCAGCAGTAAGTGGCTAACTTTGTCTGCCATGTGGTACTGGGCAGGTAGCGCTGGTAGATTGGGTTGCAGTTTTCAAAAACAGCTTCCTGCTGTGTCGGAAATGTGACTGATGAAAGCGGCAAGCATCGACTGAAAAAGTCAACTTTCGGTCCGGTAAATGAAAGCAATGAGCTGAGTGAAACAAGTATTCATGTGATACACTAAATATAAAAATATTGATTGTAGCTGCTGTAAAGCTTAATTAAAAAGCTTTAGAAGGATTGTATTGCTTGCCCTAATTATAAAGCACATTATAATAAGGACTCTCTGTTTCCTGGATGTCTACATGGCATGACTCAAATATAGATCTGCCACAATTATGATGATAAGATAGAAGTAAGTTTTGCTTTAAAAGTGCTCTTTATATCTGCAGTGCATTGTAAAAATATATTTTACACCTTAGTGCAAATGCAATCAAAGCAAACATTGTCTGTCAAAGGTTTTGTTTTTGTTTGACTGATGATAAACAATTTTGTTTTTGCATCTGTTTTTCACTTAGCCTGCAGCACCTTTGTAACAATCTCTGAAGTCTCTGCTCTGTTTGCTCTGAAAGTGAAAGAGCAGGTCTCCAGATTTCTGTCTCCTATCTGATCCTGTGGTGCATAATGTAAAAAGCTGCATTAAGCTGCCACTTTTCCTGATGGTGGTCCCTTTTGTTAATGATTATACTTACACCTCAGAATGAATGTCGCAATGATGTATTGATGCTAAAAAGTGACATACGCTTTGCGAAAAAACTCGCTGCTGCACTCTTTGGCTTTTTACTGTGTCCATGACAACACTAACAAAGACTGTAGCACACTGGCTACCTCTGTTTTTAATTCTCACTCTGTAGTTGTACTATCTTCATTTCATTATTTCTCTGCCCTCTCTTTTCTGTTTCTAAATCACTTTTGTCCAACTTCCCCCTCATTCCTGTCTCTGTACACTGTGGGACCAAAAAGCTGTGACAAAAACAGGAGGAGGTGTGTGTGTATGTGTGTGAGAAAGACCTGTAATTATTGATGAAGCTCAATCTGTGAACCTTGTCCGCCTTGCCAGTCATTTGTGGTCTCTGATACTGGACATTAGGAGGGTGTCGTCATAGCAACGGCACCATAAAATAACCGTAACAATACCATTTGATTCTGGATGTGGGAGAATTTGAAATACGTGGGAGATTGTAGGCGTAAATGCTGTCAGTCCAATCTCTTCTTGACTAGTGTGTATGTGTTCAAACTGAGACCAGATGCCAAGAGGCATATGTCTGCACGATAAAGGCAGTCATTAAAAAAAAAAAAAAATCAGTCATGTAGAAATATGCACACTTTTAAACTTGATGCTCATTCAATCCTTTGCTTCAGATTGTGTTTTCAGCAAAAGTGATGAGCTGTGTGCTCGCTCCTGAGCTGGAAAATATTTGGAGAGAGTGTGTCAGACATCCGCGCATGACAGCTGTTTGGTGATGGATGTTAGTCGGTTGCCTCTCTCTCTATTACACTGGCTAGTGGTGCAAACCCCCAGCGAAACAGCCAGTTCAATTAGATCGTGAAGCCATAGCTCAGTGGTCACTGAAGGAGCCAGCCAAATTGTGGTGCGCTAAGAGGCAGCATGGTGACAGTTCTATTACGATGGGTAACAGCTCGCCTAAACACTTGGAGCTACCTTCCCTGAGGAAGTTGGGTGGCTAACGAGAATCAGCAGCACCTCAGATCTCACAGTAGGTGCTGGGATACAGTTTGTACTATACAGATAGGACTGCAGCTTCAAAGGAAAGAATGAAAGAACGTCTGCACAGTTTGTACTTGCAGAAATACAAATGTTAACCATCACATTACATTAAATTAGATGAAAATATTTACTTTGGTATTACATCAGTTTTCATGGTAGATTCACTGATGAAATCTGTATAGCTGCATGTAACTGTAAATAAACTAATTTCACAGACCTTGCTACTCTGTCTTGTTTTAACCTGACGCACAAGTATTCCAATGTGCATGTATGCTGTGCCTGTCTAAATGGCAATGAAGTCTTTCAAATCTTGAAATGAAACTGATCAAATGTGGATACTGATTTTAAAGTCACATTGATTTTTATTGTAGATTTGCCACAAAACAACTTCACGGTCAGAACTCTGCTGAAATAAATGATCACAGCTTATTGCCATGGGGTTACACATGGACCATTCAGGTACTTGTAGGGTACAGGTAGCTATTAAGTTGATTATTTTCTTAATTAATTAGATTGTTCAGTCAACCATGAAGCACAACATTGTGACCGGAGACCTTTGGTGTATGTCTGAATCTCTCTCCCCTCACTTCCTGTCTTCTCTCTACTCTTACATGTCTGTCATAAAAACTTAAAAAATGCCCAAAATATATTTAAGTAGAAACACGCTCATCACCAAGTATCTTCTTGCAACCACTTGTCATAAGCTGCATGTCTATAAATTGTGCACACTTCGATTGTAGATTGATTTTCCTTCTCAAATAGTGTCATTTGACTAATTTTAAGAGCCTCACAGAAGCAAAACTATAATATTTTCCAAGAAAGAAGCAAATCAGACAAACACATGGACACATAAATTTGAGCATCAGAATTATTATTTTCTTCTCATACCCATACTAATGACTCACTATGTTCATTTGGCAAACCCTTCTGGGTATCCTGACCCCAAGTTGGGATCTAACTTTTAAATCGTAGCATAAAAACAGCATCTGAACTTGCATTAGAATAAAGCTAACATCGCAAGAGTCTTACAATAATAACATCATCTCTTCCAGATTAAATATCCATATATATGTGGTCTGCTTTGTCCCACTTCTCTTTGTTTATCTCCATCACAAAGAAAGTTACCATTTTGTCCCAGGAGGGCCTCAAGTCTCATCTTAACGAGCTTAACTTCTGGCAGTGTTTTGGTGGTTACATGTCAAAAATCTTTCCAAGGATCTACAATGTTCACAATCTCAGCCAACAGGGATATTTGGTGTTCTGGCAATATGTCTCAGTGTTACTCATTTCCACACATATGTGTGCCATATGCAGTCATGCTACTGTAAGAACAGGCTGGGTGGCACTGATGTTTTTTTTTTTCTACCTCTTGCACCCACAGCTTGTCATGTCACAGGAAATCAACACAAACAGATGCGACAGAGCACCCTGACGTATTGTTGTGTAGTGAAGCTAAGCCATATCCAGATTTGGAATAATGAGATGAAAAATAGCATGTAAATAAGGCTGCCATTATCTCTATGGGCCAACAGGCATCACACAGGACCACTTGTTTCGACCTTCTAAAGCTCTGCCTTGAGTGAGGAACCCGGACAGATGGCGGGAGCGCTTCGCTGTTAGCTTCCTTTGCAGATGGGAGAGCGTGTTTTTATGTTTGTGTGTGTGGAGTGCTTTGACAGATCAGAGATTTTTGAGGTGGTGGTTCAAAATGTCTGACCCCCTCGTCCTCAATTTTCTAGCAAGCTAATAGCTTCCCTCTTATTCTCCTCTTCCTGTTTGTTGGCTCTCTGCTCACTCACAGAGACACGGGCAGCCTAATAAAGAAATAAATGTCAATAAATCTATTCAGAGGACACCGCTGACCTTTGTGGATGAGTCTCAGTGGTGTCTGTGGCACTAAGCAGTTGGCATTATGATTGGTATGTGACATTACACAACACCAAGAGGCAAAATACAAAACTACAAATTGGTTTCACACAAAAGCAAAAGCAGTATTTAGATTTCCTGTCCAGCTGGTTGAGTTTCGAGCTTGCACCATGAATGACTGTGAGTACTGAAGTTCACGTGCTAGCACTTACAGGATGCCAAGATACATAAAGGACAAGTGAGCTCAGAGAGGGAAATCATTTAACAACAAGGTTCCAGAGACAAATCCTATCTGCTTTGTTGATGAAGAGCTGCTTTTCCTGTTTCTAGATTTAATTAAAATCTAACGGTTTAATCTTCAACGTCTGAGCTTTAGCTGAGTCATTGCTGACAAATGCACTACCTTCACAATTCAATAAGAGGACAAGCTTGCAGGCAGATCTGAGCAGGCTTACACACAATGTATACTGGGGCATTTAGGAAAGGCATGACCATGAATCTTTCCTCTTCTCCTTTCAATGCCAAAGACATCGCCATTAGATCTGTCCAAAGTTTTCTGCCATTTCCAACAAGGTGAAAGCAGATGTTTCTACACACTTCACAATCTCCTCCCAACATAACACACACACTCTCACTGAGAAGAAAACAGTCGGCTACCTGTTGATTCTGCAAATAACCCTGTGTGTGGCAGAGTGCAGTGCATAATTATGATTGTTGGAGTGCAACACATTTTGAAAAACAGAGGGTAGAAAGCACTTCAGAGCCATTTGCAGTCTACCAGTATTTTGTGGAAAGACTGTGCTACTTTTGACACGCTTTAATTCGGGGGCTTTTATTTGTAGCTGAAAAAACAAGGTAAAATTTGCCAATTTGCCATGAATATGAAACTCACATGGTTAAAAAAAAGTAATAAAAAAAGTGACTTTAAAAATAATTCTGCACTGCAAAAGGCATGCACTTAACTTAATTTAATTGGTTGACCACTTGGACAAATGGTTTAGTGTGCAGAGTGGCATCTATTTAAAAAAAAAAGTATTTATTACATTTTTAAACAAAGGGAATATACAAGTACAAATGCAGCAAGTCAAACTATACATCATAAATTGTAGGTATTATCATATAAGCTTAGACTCTATATCACAGTTCCATGAGTGATAATTGATCCAAAAAATAGGAAGGAGCCCTTATGCCCTTATGTCCCCCTTATGTCAGGAACAGACAGGAAACTGAACCCCTTAACAAGTCTAAAGAATAGGCCACACAACTAAATGGATTTATTTCATAAATCTTATCTTCTCAAGTTTGATATAGTTAAAAACATGAACAATCCAAAGCCTGTGAGAAGTGGGTGCAGAAGATTTCCATTTCAGCAGGATTAATCGTCTTGGCTAGCAAGGTGAGTCTTAAAAAGTTGGACCTTTGTAAAATGAGAGTGATGAATAATTTTGCATTCTAAGAGCCACAGATGAAGATGTATGCACTCTGTTAAGAGCTTTTATCTAGAGCTCTTCAGTAATTTCCTCCCAAAGGTCACTCTCCCAGCCTGAAGGGAAATGCAGTTCGTATCTATGTAAACGTCCCATCTTTAAAATGGTGATAAACGGTTAATTAGCAGAGTGGTTAGTTAGCAACAGTATGGCTAACAAAAGTCTACTCACCCTATACGGTCTGTAACAGATTTAGTTTTTCGACAGACATTATGGCAACAAAGTCTGAAGCTGCGGTTGGTTCTGAAAATTTATGTGAGATCCCGTTTAAGGTAAACCCTGAGTGTCGCCGGGTGGAGAAAGCCCCCTTTAGAGTTCAGGAGAGGAGCATAGCTGGTGTTTTACTTACCTGAATGCCACTCTGCTTCATAGAAACAGACCATGTTATAAGAGATAATAGTCTTTGTTTGTCAGAGGACTAGGACTAACCCTATTTGCAGAATCTGGTTTCAGATGTAAAACTAGTGAACTCTGACCATAAATGGACGAGGTGGTTGGCAATCTTTCAGTTTTGTTCGTAAGCAACAGGCATTATCAAATATGGACTTGTCCTCCAGAGTAGGGCCCTCTGTGCCTTCTGGGATGCCTGTCACACTTGCTGTCCAACTGCTTGAGTTGAGTAGCCACTGCGGATTTCAGCTTGGTTACATGGATGCTGTGGTCAGTGGACACCTGTTCCAGCTCTTGTATAGTTTCCCCCTGGGGGTCAATCCTCTATTGTATTGAGTCAATCCAGCTCTTCAGCTCCTCTTTAATGGTAGTATACAAATCACCATTGGCATCCCGCATCAGTAGTGAGGCACGGTCAGGTTGTAGTACCGGTTTGTGGTCTACTATCCTGGAGTCTATTTCACGATTTTACTACGTTTTGTATGTAAAACCTACCAAAGTATTAATTTATCTCAGGTTAAAAGTTGTCCAACGAACACTTAACAGTAAAATGAGGCACAACTGTGCAGAATATAGGTACATTTAAGTCATCAGATTTGTTGGAGCACAGGGAGACACATCCTACCTCCTAAACATACCAGAGGTCCCCCCATGGAGCTCCATGGAGTGGCATCTACTTAAGTGAAGTGAAGTAAAGCTGTTTTTCTCGCCCCAAGTACAGACAAGAGGAACTTGAGCACTTGAAGTTGTACATCAGTCAGCTGTTGTTGTGCACTGCAGGACTATAAAACATTCTTTGGACTAGACCACACACACAGACACACTCGGCTACAACAGTAAAAGGTGACAGAGATGAATAGGCAGACAGATACGCAGCTAGAAAGACATATGGCGGAAGGATTCAAGCGTGTTTGCTGAGCCAGCAATCTTCCACGCCATCCCTACCTGCAGCCATTGGTCTTACCTGTTCCGCTTCTCTGAACCACCAAGCAGGTCTCAGCTCCCACGGCACACTCCTTGAGGAGCTCCACCACCTGGCTATGTGTGAATCCCTGCACAGGCTGCTTGTTAATCTCCACTATCAGGTCGCCCTCGCACAGGCCTGGACAGCCTTGAGGTTCCAAGACTTGCTTGACTCGCTGGCCCGTGGCACTGTCCGCGATCGTGAAGCCGAAACCATCCATACCCTTCACCATGGTCAGGGTCAGCAGCTCCCCCTGTGTTGCCCCTGATGACGCCATAGAGATGCTGTCAGGGGGCGTTGTGCCGGTGGTGGGAGGAAGCGAGCCGTCTAAGTGGGTGTCACCGGGGTGAGGGGGGAGCAGCTGCTGCTGGGCGTTAACCTGGTCCTGACTGGGGTCCGTCACAAAGCGTGCCGTGCGGGAAATGTAGTCCAGATAATTGTCATAGCCCGTCCTGCCATTCACCATGATGGGCCGCTGCTCCATAATGCCCAGTGGGGAAATGATGGTGGTAGTGGTGGTGTTGTTGGCATTGGCAGCTTCCTCTGGGTCGTAGGGCAACGGGTAGCCGCGGCACAAGACGAGTGTCACACTTTGGCCGATCGGCACCGACTGGAAGAGTTTGACCACATCGGCGTGGGTGGTACCCAGGACACACACATCATTGATGTAGACAATGACATCACCTGCAGCAGTGAGAGAGGGACAGATAGAAAGATAATGGTCAGGTATAATGGCTGTAGCACTGGAGTTAAATGAACCTTCATGTTTCCGTTACGGAAGTATCTCACTTAAAATTTGTAATGCAAATTACACAAAATCCAGCCCTACAATAAACTTGCTAAATAGTATGCTTTGTGCTTCAGTCCATTTATCTAAACAGAGGTTAGTTTGGTATTTAAGTAATTAAGACTGGAAAAATGAAAGGGAGGGAGGAATGGGAGGAATGAAATAATCCCTGATAAAGGTCCATGACCGAAATCAAATCAGGTATGTCGTGATTATATGGCATGCTTTCTTATCCACTAAGCTACACAGATGCCCTATGGTAGATAGAGATGTTAATGAAATAGCACTGTCTATTTAATATTAATGCTTTTAACAGGCTTTAATGAACACCATTTCCCACCAACCCAACAGACCACTGTAACTTAACTTGCAAGCCAACAGTGTGATAGATCTAAGCCAGTGACTGTGCTATGATTGGAAAGGATTAAACATGACATGACAAAGCACAGTTGGAAAGATGACGATATAATAATAAGTGTTGGTGGATTGGGGATAAAGGAGAAACTGTTAAAACACTATATAATAAACATGATTCCCTGCTGGAAAACCCTTATGGGATGTGTAGTTAAAATGCTAACACATTAATTGTTGTTAAAATTACAAAGACTTCCAATTATAATATAACAGCAATTGCAAGATGGAAGACACTCTAGATACTAGAATATAGACAGAAAAGCCCTGGTACATGAATTACTTCTTTAGAGTGGCGGACTAAAGAAACCCTCAATGAGATATTGCATTGAGCTAGAAAAACTAGTGAAACAGCGGCTAGCCTTTAAGAGATGTCAGGGCTTCGAGTCTTTACAGCTGTTATAATACTCAATCAGCTGTACAGTACATCAGCACTGGTCTCTCCCTGCATTGCCCTCACAGCCATAAACCATTTCTGCAGATAAAATTACCACTGATACTATCTTATCTTCCTTTCAAGTGTAAAACAGTGCAGATGACAAGTGGCTAAAATATTTGCCTTCTATGGGGCCAAGTGCTGTTATTCACTGCCTGTAATAGACTATAGTGCAGATAAAACCAAGCTGGCAATTAAATGTTCCCACACAAAAGTGCTCCACATCCAGGCTTATCTTTGTCTCAAAAAATATTACTAAATATAGCGTTTTGTGCTGCACTGTGCTGGCACCAAGCAAGTTTTTGAAACACTGGGCAACACAAGGCACAATCCATATTAAAGTCTGACAAACAGCATTACCTACGTTGATAATGAAAACAATTGTTTTCTAATTGCAGGCGTAATTGTCAGGCTTATTAGAGAGAGGGCATGGTGAGTGTTGCAGAGAGAGAGAAAGTGAATAGCAAAAGATGTTTCGTGATTAATAAGCAAAGCATGTGCTTAGTGATTGGCCCTCACCTTGCTAACCACAAGTTTCATCCTGCCCAATTCTCTTGAAACGTGAGCGGGAGACTGTAATACACTAATGGTTGGGTCAATGACATTTTTCTAAAACAACATGGCAATTCATATTGATTTCCTGGATTGACTGGTGAAGTGGATTCGGGCCCCCTGACCCCTTTGAGTGACAGCAGCTGAGGTAAATGGGAGTTAAGATATCACCGAAATGTTCTCTCTCTCTCTCTCTCTCTCTCGTTGTAAACTGTGTTACGGACAGACACTTTCCAAGTTTTAACGCTTCACCAGTATTGACAGAGCGAGTTCACACCTTGGGGCAACGTGACGTGAGGGACTTTTTAATTAATCTGGGTAAACGCAGGCGACATTTGCCTTGAGCACCGTTGTCAGAATCAATAGTTGAGCACACTGGCAGAAAACAAATGATGGTGTCGTGACCTGGTAGCCCTCGCTGTGACCGCAGATCTCCTTCTTTATAACCAGGGAGGAAATGAAACAAGACAGAGAGCATCAACTTGTTTTAAACCAAAATAAAAAGCTATAAACTACGTACAGTTGTTTTTTGACTTTTGCCTTTGAAACTTCTGCTACCAGCCCAACACAATGGAGGTGAATTTAATAAACATTACATCTGAAATACTCAACAGCAACACTTCTTTCAACAAAGGCTTCTGACCCTTCAAAAATATCCAAATTTTAACTTAATCAATTATCAAATGTTACACATTTCTATTAGTTGTGAGAACTTAAAGCAGACTGGTATTTTTACTTCCCATGTTGTTTAATATCAGTTAATATCCGTTTAATTTCTCTGGATAATCCACAGAGCTATCCATCACCAGTTTTCTTCAGTTGAAATTAGTGTCAATGAAAACCCTGTGAGATCCTCGAACTGAGACCCAAAATTTTAAGTGTGATTTTTAAAATGATGTGATCACCGTAAGTTCAGTCTAGCTTACAGATATCTGAAAAATCAGTGAATAAAAAAAAAAGATTAAAATTGCTGCATGGAGAGACACTGCAGGGGATGAACATATAAATATGTATTTTTGTAATTTGGGTGAATTGATGCTTTATAAACACATGGTTACCACACAAGCAAGCATATACCCTAAGGACACTGAGATAAGCACACACACTCATGGCCACCAGCAGCCCACTCTCCTTTCATCATAAAGCCTCCTGCATGTCTCTTTTATATTCTACATCACACTGACCTTAACTGTAAACACCACACTCACTGGGACCAAGGCCCCACATGTCCAGCTGATTCATTTTTAACTGTCTCATCCTTGTATATTCCTAATGACATATTCATCCATAGATAATGCTGTGTTCAAGAGTCTGTCAATATAACGAGAGGTCCTGGAGGTCCTGCTGAGACGAGGCCGTGATAATGGAACAGTTTAATGTCTCAGTGGGGAGCGAGCATTTGTCAGGAACTTTTGCTTGTGACTGCATGTTAGTGTGCAGCTCAGGCCACATAGGGTCACATGTAGAGCAAAGCGTGTTATGACCTTGTCAGACATGCGGGTGTGTTTAGAATAATGATAATATTGTCTGAAGATTTTGCAGACAAAACATGAGGCTTATAAAGACCTTAAAACGTGATAAAGCGATGCAACTGACTGTCCTCTAAAGTGTAAGTAGACGCATCAGTCCTGTCAAGGCTAAAATTGATGTTAGATAAACAAAATTTGAGAGATGTCATTAACCCTAAAGCTAAGCTAATCTTTATGTTGGTGATTTTGATTTAAATAACCTATTGGTGCCTCTTCTGTGAAAAGTGTGAATGCTATATGGATACAGTTCAGCAGAAAAACCTTCTGATGCTAAATGAGGGTTGCAGCAGTTACTCTACCCAATTTAAAACTAACAAACCCACTTGACTTTTCATTAAACGTTGCCTCTGGCGTCCGAATCAAGCCTCACTACTTCAGCTAATGTAACTCATAGTAACACACACACAGAAAACCACACAAATGTCACATTTTTTATAGCTAAAAATCTAAAATAAATTTCAAGGCAATCTTTTTCCCCCCTCCATTTTACAAAATCACATTAAAAATCTTGCCTGGACAAATTTGCACTATATGTGGTCTTGCAGTTATAAATCAGACATCTTGAAAAAACGTGTTTAATAAGTGCTTGAATATGCTTTCTCTGGCTTTGTAATCACACAGAGAGCCAGGAGGGGTCAAGAGGAGAAAAAGACAAATCAAATCTGGAATTAGGAATTTCACACCTCTGCAGGCCTGGGTTTCCTACGTGTGGGCTCTGTGATCGAGCTAGCTCTGCTATTGCCGAAGTAGGACACAAAGTCTGGGGAGGCGAGATGAGGGGGATGGACAGTAGATGGTGAGAGAGAGAGAAAGAGAGATGAGCTGAGTGGAGGAAGTGTAGGAGAGGAGAGGTGGGATTGTAGAGAAGTGGGAAGGATCTCCAATTTATTTCTGAGGAGAGAATACATGAAAAAGAGAGGGGAATTCTGAAATAAAGTGGGAGGAGGGGATGAAAAGACAGAGACCTAAAAGGCTTTATATGCCGTGTTGTCAGGACAAACATTATGAGTCATCAGGGGAGCTATTTTGGACTGCTGCACCTACACATTTATGTTAACACAAGTACAATCTAATAGAACAACATGGAAGAGTACCACCATTATCACAGAGGAGTTTCCTCCAGACCAACTTTCTTCATATGTGATAAATCACCAGTATAAGCTCCATATCTGCTCCAGTGTACACAAATAGAAACATTATTGCATGCTGAGAACAGTGACAAAACCTGCTACTTATATTCCCTTGACCTTTAGTGCAGCTGGTTTGTACGTATATGTGCTGGAGTTTCACCCCCATGTGGCCGTAGTCAGGAGTTAAGGTGCTCATGAAGTCCACATCATGATTAATGAACCAACAAAACTGTGCAGATGGTGCACACATAGGTGTACACACACATACATGTAAGGGGACAATGCAAGCCTAGCAACATGCAAACAATTCAGTAGTATTGGGATATTGCACTTGTAGCCATTTTATCATGAGGAAGGGGTAACACTTATTTCTGTGTGCTGCATACAAATCTTTGTATAAATTTGCCTGCACAAAGGAGTGAGTCTACATCGCACAAAGTAATGGAAAGGGATAAATGTGGAGTTTGAAAACTTGCATTAAAAGGATTTGGCTAGCAATTTTGTATATTTTTCTTTTAGTCAACACATCTCATATGCAGAGCCAAACCAACAATGAACTGATCACTGATGTTTTTTTAATAGTGTATGGACAACAACAGGGTTATCCAGAGAAATAAGATATATCAGACTTTGGATACAAGCACAATACTTGCAAGCAGGGTGAGTTTATTGTTGGTTTGTTGAGACTAAAAACAAACTTAGAAAATTGCTGTATGTATGTTGATAAATGTCAAACATCAGAGAAAAAACACATAAAATTGGTATGTGGACATTTACAAGGATCTCTGAGATTCTACAGAAATTGTGTATTTGTTGCATTGATGCTTTGATTTAAGTCTAAATGTATGATTATGTAATGAGTGTGTTTCTTTTATGCCTTTCAGGTTGGTGAATGTTATAAAATGACTGTGTGCTCTCATGTGGCTGTGTGTTGATGATTTTATGCCGACCTCTTTTGTAAAAGATATAATGTATTCCTGGTTAAATAAAGGTGTTTTTGTTTGTAAGAGTGACTCAGTTTGACAGGCTGTGTTTCAGCCATGCCTGAGGCTTACCTGTGGCCATCTTTCCATCAGCTGCGGCAGGCCCATCAGGGATAACGCTCTTGACCTGGAGGAATTCGTCAGGCTCGTCGCCCCCAATTATAGTGAAGCCAAAGCCCATGTTGCTCTTTTGGAGTGATGTAGACAAGAAACTGCCTTTAAGCTGAGTGGGGTCCCGCGTGAACAGCGGCTTCTCTGTAAAGGACACATAAATGTGCAAATTACCCAAACATAAATACTATGTATCCATCTTAGGAAAGGTTTAAAGGACTTCAAAGCTGGTGCGGGGCAGTGCTCACAGGGTGGGGGCATGGGTAAAGCTTATCCAATAAGATATGGGTGTAGCCACAGGAAATAGGCGAGAATAGGGTGGGGCTGTGGTGCTGAAAGATGCAGGTGTGGTACAGACATACAAAACCATCATCCATCGTCTCCTCCCGTGCTGGGATATGGTGGGCAGAAGGGGTACAGAGAGCATCAGTGGTGCAGTTCTTCAGTCCCATTCCAAGGCTATCAAGGAAGCGGCGAAATTCGGCAAAAATGACATGCTGTCAATCAGGGATCAGTTCCAAGAGATGTTGGGAGGGCTAAAGAGGGACTGGGAGATTTCTGAAAAGGGGAGAGCTGGGAGATTTCTGGAGGAGGAGATCCTGTTGTAGGAATGAGCTTAGTCACACTTAACCAAGTCCCCTATCTTTTCACCTAGGAAGGAGATGCGGCTAGTGGGCTAGTTTACATCCTTTGTTTTCCATCACTGGTCCAGACATAGACTGAGTGATTACACTCTTTGCCTGCTTATGCCAAGCGTTAAGACATGTCATGGTACTCGCTCGTCACACAAATCCTTCAACTGCCTTAAGGGAAAAGCTTGCTTGCGAGCTAGCATGCTTACAGTAAGTCAAATGAGCGCAGGCAGCCATGAGGACGACAGTCAGCCTTCTTTTTGCTTCTCTCTTGGCCTACTTACTGACAAGGTGCCACAGGGAGAAGGGGCTACAGACAGGCTGCTCTAGCACCACAGTGCAGGCGGAGGTGTGAAGTGGCTGCTGTTGCTGTTGTTGCTGGTGGTGGGGGCACATATTCATCCGCCGTGTCAGAACACGCCGGAGCGGGGAGACGTCGGCGGAGGAGCATGTAGCGTACGCAGCAGCCCTGCGACCTGTAGTTGGCGAGCGGGAGAGGTCACTGAGGCTGTGGCTGCGCTCTGGCGTCGGGCCCATCTGGGCAAGGGGTGATCTGGGAAGGGTGGCAAAGGGGCTGGCATCCCCCACTGGCATCGAAATTTGTTGGGAGAGAGGGGAGGAAGGAGGAGGTGGTGGAGGTGTAGAGAGGGAGGAGAAAGGGCCTCACTGGAATGTACACAGAGTGTAACCACGGAGACAGGCTCCCAACTCAGAGCAATGGACTACTACGTTACTACGGAAACAAACCTCCACTTCACCACTCCAGACAGTTTTTTCTAGCAGCACTTCCTAACGCTATGAGCACAGTGGCTGCTGGAAATTGAGCACTGAAATCAGGTGGCAACAAACCAGTCATTAAACAAAACAGTGAATCACATTTAAACCAACATAAGTAATTTAATTCCTTATTAAACATTAAATTAAGGTCTGAACAAAAAAAATATGAACATGAGTTTGTGGTGTCTTGTAAGTCCATTCAGGCTTGTCAGAGTTGCCTGCATATCACAATAATGAAAGTTTCATTAATTTATTCATGTTAAGAATTACTAATTTTCACCTCTGTTCCTCATATCCTCATTGTGATACTATTGTAAGTCTGTCGTTACTTTCAGTTAACCCCAAAACCCGACAGATGCCACTGATAATTTAGATTAGTGTTTTTCTTCACATTGCCAAAAAAAAAATCATTTTTTTCTTTTCTTCCCATTTTCCAATAGCGCTGGGTATCCTAAAAAGAGAATGTGTAATACATACTTGAACTACTTTAAATATAAAGTAAGGAGCACCAAAACCCAATTTTGGCAGAAAATTGAGAGGATTAACAACACAGTCCTTGTTATTCATATCGAACTGACATAGCAATACAGTAAAAGTATTATCACCATTAATACTGAATACAGATTATCAGCATGACTACAAACTTAAATCATGAGAAATGAATGGGTTTTATCAATTTAAAGCAGTCAAATCAGCGAGGTGGTCTTACCTCTGTAGATGGTGGGAAGGGGCAGTGAGGACAGACCCTGGCTTTGCATCTGCTGCTGCTGCTGGAGTCTCCTCTTAGCCTCCAGGACTGGATTCTCAAACTGGGTCCTTCTATTTATATGGCTATGATGATTTAAAAAAAATAAAAAAAATAGAGAGAGTAGATTTCAGATTTCACACCATACTGCTACACTTAATTTAGCGTCCCTCTGAGCAAAAAAAAATCAGATCTAGCAATCCTGGCACTACAGCAACTACAGTATCGCTATGATGATTAATTAAATGGCCGGTCCCCAGATTATGTAACAGAGCCGCAGAATGGCTTTCCCTAGTAAAAAGAAAAGCCACTGATCTGGAGCTTTTGTTTTCCGAAATTCAGCCCGTTTTACAGCAGGCAGCATTATGTGACTCAGTGACTGGGAGGAAAGCAGCACATGAAACAGCGATTTCCTTTAACGTCCCACGTCGTTCTTAATTTAGTTTGTAAGGGGGAAGATAGTCAACAACTACACATACTATAATTTACCAGTGTGAAATAATTAGTCATCATTAGATACTTCCCTCACTCTTTTAGACTGCATTGTGTGTTCGTGCACACACATGTACACAATCTTTCTCTCTTCTCTTTATCTTTTTATGAACACTCCAGTATCACCATGCTAATTACAAAACAGCTCATATTTTTACATAGTTACATAATTTCAAGGTCTGGTAACTTCTTTCATATTTACATGACAACAAAGCAAGACAATAGGAGTTTCTCCACAGCAGGGGAGGTGGGTGCGGGGGGGTGCAGTATATACTGTAAGGCAGTGTGTTGCTAGGTGCTGTTCTGGAGGTAACGACTCCCCGTGCCTGTCTAAAAATAGAGCCCCCGTCCCTACGCCCTGAACTAGAGAGCATCCAGCCAAAGAAATGACACCTCTGAACAGGGAGGGGACATGCAGTTCAATAGAAAGGACAGGCCACTGCAGCAGTTGCACATGTGTGCTTATGAATGATGAAAAGACATGCCAAAATGTTTCAAACAAGACTTATCTAATATACAGATATAGATGCACCATGAGTGTCTCAGACAAATAGATAACACAGAATTATGGATAAGTACACACATACAAATAAACTTCACCTCTGCAAACAAACAGTGAGACGTCAGCAGGCAGACAAAGGGAGCAACTGCTTCCTTGCTGCTCCTAATAAATATGATTAACATAGCACCACTGAGCTACACTGAAAAGCAAAAGTCATTACATTTTAAAGATGTACCCAACTTACTCGACATAGTAGCTGCCGTAAATGGGGTCATCTATTTTCTCCCAGCCGTATGGAAGCTCTGTAAAAAAGTAAAACAAACAACAACAGCGAGAAAACAGTAATGAATGGTTTGTTTATTCAATGAACTTGCAGCAGCATATTGATCTTGCATGAAAACATCATTGTGGCAGAATTAGTTTACAGCATCATTTTACTATCTGTAATTACAGGGAATTTGATGGCGCAATAATATGTTAACTGGAAGGACTGTTGTTCTTTCTAAACAGGCAGTGCATCCAGGCTGGTGAGTAATCTGAATTAATCATCTTTAAAAAAAACTAAATAAATTGTGGCCACAAAATGTGATTTTTCCAGCATCTGGCCACAATGATTGATTTAAACAGTGTATCAAATGCATCCCTCTCCCAAGAAAAAGTTGCCAAATAGAAGCAAATATAGATAGATCTGGCAGTTGAATTATAACCAGTAAAATATTTATGCACTGCAACTTTTCCATGCTGTAAATATTGTGTTTTGATGTGATAACTTTGCATAGATTAGCAGCTTCAACTAGAACACGCCGTGCCATGCACAAAACCACAGAGTGTTGAACCTTCACAGTATCAGCTGGTACATATTTCTACTGGTGTTTTACAGATTGAATCTAAACGTTACAAGCTAAAGATTGAACACAATTACCGACACATAGCCCATTACAGTCAGTTGCTGACAAGAGACAGACACATCAAACAATGCAACGGCTGTGATAAAATTTGAATGACACATTTGATCATTTTAAAGGCAAATTTATCAAGTGTGTACAGTGACATGAAACACAGAGAATACACGAATATACTGATTAAAAGATGTCTTTCCTACTAACTGTAAAACACATATATACAAGTTATACAAAATATTTTTAAAAAAGTATAAGTATGAGGTGATTAGGATCTTTACTCCCATTGGATTGGTGTGATTCTACTGAATACATCATTTTTGGGAGGTTGTATTTTACCTTTTTCAAACCACTATCAACACCTAAACTCTGAAATTTGAGTTACTTCAGGTTAGCTACCATACACAACCTTTTTAAAACCAATTAAGTGTATTTTCTTAACTGCATGAATGTTACTAAATGTGTACTTCACTGTTACAACATTTTGGTTTGAAAACACTCCCTGCTCGGATACAGTAAATATCTTTAACTTTTCAATTTGGTGGATACCTTTCCAATATTTCTGTACGACTGCAAAGTCACACATATTTCTGCTATCTGAGCGTCGTCCTCCTTGAGAATTGTACTGCTGCTGTTGTTCACACCGATCAAAGCAGATTCTCCTTTGAAACCCTGACAGTCATCAGTCATACTTGACAGGATTTTCAAAGTTGCCCTCTCCTCTTTCCTCTACCCATAGTTCACTGACATAGCTCTTAAAAACATGCCTAAAAAGGAGTTCTCTCTTTGCTTTCCAAGACATGAGCAATTAGCATTTAAAGCATATTCCCAACTGGAGACTCCAGTGTTTTAGCATAATAGTGTGATCATTGAAACACACAGTGTGAGAGGGTCCTGCTGAAATAGCATCGAGCACAGAGCTCAGGAACAATGTGTTCCAATGAAGCCTGGCTTAGAGTCAGACCAGCTTTGATTAGTGACAATGCAGAGTTAATCAGGATGAGAGCAGAGATAACAGCTGAGACAATGCTTCCTAATCAGAAACAGAAGCAACCAGAGGGGACACACCTTGGGCTCTAGAGGACCCTATGCCTGGTTTAGGGCATTGCTACTGTACATAGACAGCCATACAGCAAGATGGCTCAATATTATTCTATATGGTCACTGCATACATTTAGTATTACTTCCTTGGCCTACTTTACAGACTTAACAGAGTGCTGTGCATACTCACATCCTTCCCACTCCTCCCACACAGAGGAAACATATCAAAACAATGCTGGTGCAGCACTTGTGCACGTGCCATATGCCTCCCTGAACCCCTGCCCCATCCCCTAAAAACAAATGATTAAACTTTCAGTAAGCCACACTATTTTTTGCCTGCACACTCACTAAAATGCATAACATACACACAAACACACACACACACACACATGGTTGTGAGTGATATAACTGAGTGCTGGAAGCAAGTTGACAGCCCATGGTAATACCTCCAGAACACTGCAACATTTCTTAGCCCCATCTCCACTCATTAAATATGAAAGAGAGTGTTTCATGTTCTCACCTTTACTGGGCGCTACACACAAATGCATAGGCTACACACACTTGCACACACACACGCACACATGTTACTTACTTTACTGCACACACTATCATTTTGCATAACACACACACACACACACACACACACACACACACACACACACACACACACACACACACACACACACACACACACACACACACACACACACACACACACACACACACACACACACACACACACAAATACAGGAGATCAAAGGGCTGTCATGTATCCCGGCAGTCTTCTAATGCAAAGCTTTTCTATTAAAACATCCACAGGAGGATCTGCAGAAAGCCAGAAATGTCTCTGCTTTCAGTTTCAGGAAGAAGCTACGCTGCACACGACACCACAATACTAAATTCCTATTTAATACAATTTGGACACATTCTGCCATCACTTCTATTAGTTACAATAACACTGAACTTATTAAATCAACCGCTAAAGTGAAAACAGCACGGCTGCGATTAAATCTGACAGAGCAAGAAATTAGCAAGACAAGTTGTCAACAAGTCATTCATCTACACCACTTTGTTTGGAGGTAAAATGTATGAATGAAATGTCAGAAATAAATAAACTTTAATGGTTGCCTGACAGCTTGTGTTTCTTGCTCTGTTGGATTTCCTTTTTAGAAATGTCAGCTGCTAACAGAAATTAAAGTAGTTAGACTTTTGGGGAAATAGGCTCATTTGCTTTCTTGCCGAGCACTGCTACTGACCTGATAATACTCCCATGTCCATTGAATAGAGATGAAGCCAGTGGGTGATTAGCCTAGCTTAGCAAGACTGAAAGCAGCAGGTAACAGCTAGTCTATGTCCAAAGTTCAAAAATATGGAAATAAGTCTCTAAACATGTCAATCACTGAGCTTTAGAGGTTTTAGATAAGGACTTTGGAAAGAGCAAAGCTAGCTGTTTTCCTATAGCTATATGCTTCCAGTTTTTATGCTTAGACAAGCTACTTGCGTCTGGGCTTCAAGCTACATACTGAACAGGATAATAGTAAATGCTAAAATATAGCATAACAGTAGCACAAGCAGAGTTAAGTCTGTAAAGTGAGTTATAACCCTAACCCTTACACAGCAATATCAGTGTAAAGTGCGCCAACATTAGCTAACATTAGCCACAGCTACATGGTCATACCAGACCAAGTAACAGGAAAATCTGAGTGTGTTTAACTGAGCAAAAATGCTTTATATTAATTTAAATTTCTGTAACATACTCTTGCTCGAACACAGAGACATGAATGTGGCATTGAATAAATCAAATTCTTGGAAAGAAAGCAAATTCCCCAAAAACTATTAGTTTAACTTGGCGAATACAGTTAATTACAGATAAAAAATTACGGCCAAAAATAAGAATTAAAAGTTGCAGTAAACTGCAATTATATCTGTTCTCTGCAGCTGTTTTAATGTCAGACTATGTAAATTGAATTAGTAGCACTCCTCTCAAATAAAAAGATAAATTCATAAGTAATAAAAATGCAACTTTCCTCAGTTAAGTATATTCAAGGGATTTGCTGTTACAGCTTTACTTGGTCTGGCATGACCAGTATGGTGGCTACTTTTTATTTTGCAAGCTTTGAGTCAGTTTAATGACTTTATAACAGATCTCAACTGCTACTGTGAAGTTAAGTTTCAGCATTTACCACTATCCTGTAATTGTTCGCCAAAGTGTATGCTGTTCAGCAAGTTATAGTCCTTATTTAAGGTGTTATTGTAGTCCTCACATAGACCTACAGTACATACACACACAGAAACACTTCCACAGAGCAGTGTGCTGATGAATGCTGAACTTAGGAAGATTGTCTCTTTGCTCGTTCCCTTTTGTCTGGCTCCACTGAGATCCGCCTATAACCTCTCTGTCAGCAGCTTGCAATGGATATTTCCCCACAACAATGAGCAACAGAGAGAGAGAGTGTGTGTGTGAATGTGTCTGAATGTGTGTGCATGCCATATAAAGCTGGCACTGCTTATCGCTGCCATGCTGCATGCATCCAGGAAGGAAATGTCAAGCTGGTGTGAAATTTTCAGGTAGGAGCGCTTATGATGGAGGCCCTAAGAGAGGGGAAAAATGTTTGCGACCTCCAATCTTGCCAGTAAATCCATCTTGCAGTCACAGGTGGAGGGCCACTTACTACCAGCAGGAGGCATCCTGGCATCTCCTCCACATACTACTCAATAACATCTCTCACTTTCTGCTTTGCCTTATTTCCCCTTCTTCGTCTGCTCTCTTTCCATCTTTGCCTCTTCCTTCCCAAAGTATCTCTCATCCCATATTTTCTAATGCAGTGCCAAAGAAAAGGGCCTTTTTGAAGTGAAGTTTCATGCTCACAAGCTGGTGCATTTTTTATTCTCCTTTTTCTAAGTTGGTCTGAGGAACAGGGTGGCAAACCAGACAGCCCTCAGACACTGCAGGGATTTACCTATGTTGCATTTCCTTTCACCATTCTTTCTTTTCTTTCGCCTTTTGAAGAGCAAACTGAATCATTTTTTTAGCACCTCAAGTATTTTGGTTTCACCTGAAATTAAAGCATTCTCCTACTGTAAACTGTACTGTACTGGAGTTCATTTATCATGTCGCCTTTGAATGTGGCACATTCAAGCACTGAGGTTATTGTGAAAAACTTCCCCTACACTGATATACAGGGACAAAATCAACTGGATAAGGTGTGTTTTGAGATCACACAATGGGCAGCACAGTCCAATGACGTAGACAATAGACTTTCAAAGTCCCATTTACATAAACCTAAATACAAGATGTTAAACATTTCAGATTTCCACTTTTTATTATAATGGTATGAAGTTATGTTATACTTGTTTAGTTATAATTTCCATATCGGTTGATGGCGACACCTGTGGCTACATCCAAAGACCAACTGGTCTATATGTTTGAAGTACTGCCAGATGTTGTTTTAATAAAGAACTCAGTCAGTTTTTTCCATCATGCCATGAGCAAACACAATCTGATATCATTCTGCACACGGCACAAGCAGTTTTCCACACAGCAGCAGGGAACAGTAAAAATTGGTTATCTAACTGAGAAGTTCGAGGTGTGCAGCCTGTCGCCTGTAGCTCTCCATCTAACAGCTCACTATGGCTGCTCCTTCTTGTTCTATTTCTCCCTGCAAGATCTAAAACGGATCTGCTGTCAATAAAGACTGAAAATCACAGTTGTCTTGAGTTGTAGATGCAGTGATGAATACATTGCAATTTCTGAGCCTGCCTCAAAATAAAGGACATACTGTGTTTTGACAGTTGAATGCTTGAAGAAGCAGCAGCAGTAGGAAATGTTGAGTTGCATTAGCAGTAACTTAATACAGCAAAGTTTAGAATTCCTTGTGCATGGGAAGACAATTTGAATCCCAGTAATGGCAGACTCCACCATTAACAATAGAAGCTAGTATATAGGGAGGTAATTACGGAATGTAAATACATTAATTGGCTTATGCTGAAAAAATAATCATGCCATATTCTCTTTTTAATTCATTGCCTGTCTCACTGTATGCATGAATTTATGCTATGTCATGTCTGTCTATGTTAAATCTCCTGTGGTGTTTTGCTTTGCTTCACACAAAAAGTTTGATTTCATGAACATTTTAAGGATTAATAACTGTAAAAATCTGCTATTATGACCTGTTCTCTTTCTGATAATAAGAAAAAAACTAAATAAAAAATTGTTTTTGGGAGATGATGCCTGTTGCAATTAGTTTAATCTCTTGAGTTTATCATATCAGATCACCTTAATACGGAACCGTTATGATAAAGCCTGTGAACTACAATATTAAATGTAGGCATACTATGTTTCTGTAGCTGAGAGAGAACTTGCTGCCCACTTGCCTAACTGAACATTAATACACCAAGACCACCTGTGAATTTAATTCCCACCATGTTCACAGCTATAAATAGTGGTGTTTGCAGAAAAATGAAGCCATTTCTTCTAAGCTTATCCAGGGTTTCAGGTGAAGATCAGCAGAAATGTTGAGGCAGAGTTAACCTTCTAATAGATCTAAAGTGCTTAATGACGCTCTCTTTGAACTATCTATCTTTTTTTATTTGTATTACTATTATTATTTTTTCTATCTTACTGATTATAAGTCAGACATCATATTATTATCAAAGGACTTGAGCCTCAGTATTTCTTCAACCAGTATAACCTATAATTCATAAACTCGGCTCTATCTTCTATCAACAAGAGAAACATTTTCTGGGTAATCTGATAATCACTTTTGTCACAATGAAAAGCACAATCAACAGAGTTGATAGAAAGGGACGCTGTGTGCTTTGAGGGATGTGCACTGGGCTTGTCAGATGCAATATTTTCTGAGCCCTGCAGACCTTCTTGATGGGTAAACATGATGTGTAGTGACTTGGCAGAGAAAATATTCCCTGCAAGATGGGTAAATTACCTGCCTTGGTTTTTACTGGAAGTAAGAGTTGGGTGGACTATATGCTGTGTGTCCTCTTGCGACATTGCTGTCTTTCAGATGCTGTAGCAGGCTCAGTTTTAAATCTAAAGTAAAAATACTGGTATCATGAAACTGAGGCATCCACTGAAGCAAAATTTTAAATTTCTGGAGGCAAAAACAAGCATGCCCATTTTCAAAGATGTCTTTTGACCGCTCACCTCAAGATATCTGAATGAAAATGGGTCTATGGGTACCCATGAGTCTTCCCTTCAAAGACTTGCCCACTTTATGCTAATCCCATGCAGTTTGGGTCAACAACCATGCAGTTTTTTGCATGCATTATAATGTGTTATTTTCACCTATTCTAATTTGAATATTTCTGCATGCTGGGGACTTTAAACTGTCTTGGAATTGCATAAATTTGATATGACTGGAAGGCTGAGACTCTTGTGGATTCAATGACTCTGTATTCATGTGTGATGTTAATCCTCACAGTAGCCATTTTGTTGTTGTGAGATAATTTTCTTGAAACCTTCAAGGATAATCACAGCCTCATGAAATTTCACAACAACAAACTAGAGGTCTTGGACATTTAGTGGCTATATGGCCTTCCGAGGCATATTGACAATTATGCTAAACTTACTAAATGTATAATTTTTAACTATTTCTATCAATTTTTGTGTAGTCAAAAATAGTTAAATTGCGCACTGCAATGTTATCGACCAAAAAATAGCTGCATCAACTTACAAGACATACGTGAGCATGGGAATGGCCATTATATACTTCCATCAGAATGTTCTAAGCCTGTATACACTCTAAACTTTCAAAATTTGATTAGGCACCTTACCATAACACAGTGCTGATTTATTCATCCTTTGGGAGTCATTCAGTGGCAGTCAATCCTGTAGTTGTTAATATAGTGAAGTCTGGACCAAAGTGGATGCAGGGCTTGAACAGTGCAGTCTTAAAGATACCATGATATGGGCTCTTGAACTTTGAAAATTGCTACTCCCAGGAAAATAGGGCCTTTTCGGTTACACTAGTGGTTGTAGTCCAACCAATAAATCACATCACTGCAATGTTTTACCAGCACTGCTGTTCTGCCCATTCTATCAAATCAAACTGCATTTAATGCAACTAATCACACATTGATTTACATTTAAAATAGCCACACAGTGACTCGTTGCAACAGGGAATACATTTTCTTAATTGGACTTTTAAGGCTTTGGATGTCAAATAATCTAGATAGATATGATATGCTGGAGGATTTGCCTTTTCTATCTTTTCTTTAGCATGACTTGGTGCTTGGTGGTGAGTTGTACAGTGCTGAATGTGTTTGTGTCATTGCTCGTCTGTCTTCCTCGCTGTCATTTTTTAACTGATATGTGACTGACTTATGTCGCCTAGCTGCATACCCAATTCCCCCCTTGGCGACGTTGTGATTGACATTAAAGAAGTAATGATTTCATTTTATGAGCCATGTAAATATTTATGTGTTTATGCATGACACCTATGCATTGAAATAACTTACTGTAGTTAGTGCCAAAAAAACAACATTAACATAGCTTTGAAATGTAAATGTTCAAATGTTGTGTCACATTAATGTTCAGCAGTCACACACTTCACTCATGAAGACTTGAGATTGACTTGCTCTAGACTTGAAAACAGCTCTGATAATGAGTTTGATTTCACAAGTACACACACTTTTTCTCTATCATGCTAATAGCTGTCACTTCTTCATCATCATCATCATCATCATCATCATCATCATCATCATCATCATCATCATCATCATCATCATATGGCTAAATATTTGTATCAAGTATGATAAAACTTCACTGGCTGGGACAGGGTTTGGCATAGATTGAAGCACTGAGATTTACTGTCATATTTTCACATCACAGGCTAACAGATATTAGCCACAAGTAAGATTTTATCCACAGGGATGATTCTTGATTGAAATCCAGATGATTAGTATATCTCTGCTGTGACAGGAAAAGTCAATGCAACCACCGTGGATTTGACATCAAATCAGTTAAATGCATCACCTTCTGGCAACAATATAACCTCTTGTGTGTTGTGTTCCATTTATGTGAGTTACTGTTTTTCCTCAACTTGTTTTTGTTGTTTAATGCACCTCTGCTAAGTGAAGAAATCCATGTACTTACATTCCCCCTTCTGTAAAGTCCCACTGGCCTCAGTGTATCACAGCTAGCAGACAATAGTTCAGCGCTAGACTAAATAAAAAAAAAACCCAAACAAGGCTGGTAGCTTATCAAGACATTGCAGGGACAGGAAGATACATTACTGAACTGTGACCTGGCACTTATCCTGTACTCTTTTGCCTCCAAAGTTCAGTGTTATTTGGCCACAGTGATTTGTGAAAAACACATACAGATTCACTTATACAGCACTTTCTCCTCTTCTTATTTCCATCTGCAATATTGCTCTACTTAAACCTCCTCTCATCCCTATGGGGTCAGGAGTGCTGTTTTGTAATACCTTTTGTTAGGTGTAAATAGGATAATGAATGTAAAGTAGCTTATTGTATTATACCCTCTTGGATGCTGTTGATTAGATCAAATTATGTAAAAAGGTTAATTAGATTCAGCAATTTTCTGATTCAATTAGAGTCCAAATGGACAAATAAAAATGTAAAAAAGACTGAACTAAGAGTCAAATATTGGACCACTGGTGTAAAAAGCACATTGATGATTCTGTCAAATTGTTTTGCATTATACTGAACTTGCATGGGGGATGCATCAGTGGTAGAGGTGCAAGATTTGGACAAAATCATGTAAGTGCAGGCATTGTTTTTCAACCCAACCACATATATTGCACTTCTTTTTAAAATTAATTTATAAAACCAGTTCAACATAAAGTAAGCAACTGATAATTAGTGCTATTCAATACTGGGAAATTGTCTCTATATTTATTGCTGCATTGATGCTATGATTAAGTTAAGTTTACAGACTTCATACTTCATGATAAATCATGTTCTTGCATCTTTACTACAAAGAGAACTCTCCTTTACTGATTTATTTTTGATTAATATTTAACTTTGGTGTCTGCTTTCAACTTTCAAATTCATTTTTCGGGTGAATATGACAACCAAACAAGTGGATTGATCCACTGGAATAACAACCATAAAAAACCTGTAATTTAGCTTTACAGACCTGCAAAATACAACACTGCTGATATATTACAATGTTATGATAACCAAATCCCAAACAATATTGAATCCTATATCACGATATCGATACCATATTTATTTATTGCCCAGCTTTGCTCACTATATAAGTTGGCTGGGTTGTAGCTGATATACACACTCTGACAGCTAATTCAGCAGGCATACGTCACACACCTGCCACACAGAGACTTTTGAATCCTCCTTCCAATCTCTAGGCCTCAGGCATGCTCTGCTGGGGATGTTCTCAAAATACATCCATCAATCATTTTGCAGACAGCTACGCCTGCCCCTCCCTGATACTCTGTTCACGACTGCTGCAGGAGTCTCAAGGTGAAGGAGGGCGCTGCGTCTCTCCTCCTATAATAACTCACCTCTAGGACTGACAACACACACACACACACACACACACACACACACACACACACACACACACACACACACACACACACACACACACACACACACACACACACACACACACACACACACACACACACACACACACACTTGCAGCAAGGTGCACAGAGTGTGTGTCCCCTAAAAAAATCTTCTTGCATCCCACAAATACCATAAAATCTATCTCTAAGTCCCACTGAGCCAGCTAAAAGGACAACAGAGTGAGCAGGAGCGATGACATTTCTCAGGCTGGAGAAGCGTTGCGTTTGTAGCATCCATCTGGACATAAGTGATAAAGTATTGTAAGAACACTCAAACACACATACACCCAAGACAGCTTTTTTAAAACATTTTTTAGAACTGCAAACGTAAGAAAGAAAAAAGAAAAACAAGAGCCCTGTGATTTCCCTTGGAGTGGGGAAAAGAAGGAAATGTAAGCCCGGCTCTAGCCTACAAGAGACAATAATAACTTTGTCTCTTTGCTCATGAAGCTCCTCATATGACCAGAACGTAATTACATGTCTTGGTTTGGTGCTCTGTCTGCACGTGGCTGCAGTCTGCCGAGACGAAAGACAGAAAAGCACTCAAACACTGCTGAAATCCTTAAAACCTGAGCATCATCAAAGTTATAATCCACCTCGGTGTCGACATTCATTCACACACTGTATATCCGGTGTTGTATGTGCTTAGCTTCCCCAGAAAAGACGTGCCGCCGTCTGATGAAACATGCTGAAACATCTTACAGTTTTGTCTGCTATAATTCACTTATCAGGGGGATTCTCGCTACCTGCGTTGGCATACCTGATGTGAAAATCAGGCTGAATAAGTAAAGAATTAAGTGAGACAACAGTGAGCCTGCTCCATTTCCTTCTTTCCAGCCAACAAATATTTGGCAGGGAAAAAACTTTGAGAGTGTGAGAGTGGGGGGAATTAAAGCAAACAGCGAGATTCTGTAAAGAGCCTGTCCTAGTTCTTTTCATCTATCAAAACAAAAAAAAAGAAGACAGGAGGACAGGAGGGAGGGAGAGGGACAAGGATGCATACAGTTATAGAGAGGAGGTGAGAAAGATGGAGGCAGGGAGACAGAAATATAGAGTGAGTTATGTAACTACAAGGCGCCTGTGATGTCAACTGCTCTGTCTTCACTTGGTGCCGACGCTCCTTTGAACATGTAGGAATGAGCGCGCTAAAACGAACACACATTTCCCTGCATATTTTGACAGAATCTGGCTGTATGTGTTGCAACTGGCTTTAAATGTAAGTGAGAACAAGTTGTCTTTACCAGTGGTGAAAACAGTTACTCAAGTAGAGTTTCGAGATACTTTACTTGAGTATTTCCATTTTATGCTATTCTATGTCTACTCCATTATATTTATAAAGGAAATTGTGCTTTTAACTCCATTACATTTGCTACAGTTACTACTTGTGATGAAAGATTTTATACACATTTTTGTGGATTAAACCACCCAACAGCATATACAGTAAGGAAATTTAGCTCTGCTTTGACCAACAACAACATGAAATGCAGCTTAATACATTAGAAAAATTCCAGTTGCTGCTCCGAGACCACTTCCTGGTTCAACTTTCACTTTCCTTACTTGAGTTTGGGTGCTCTAACACCTTTGGTCACTAGCTGGGACTTAAGAATAACCAGCTGAGCCCCATCCACTGATTTAAATGAACAGCCAGGCACATAGGGGGTTATTAAGTCCCTGATGTAATTTGGAGCAAGGCCATTTAATGCTTTAAAAATGATAAGCAGGATTTTAAAAATCAATGCAGAATGTAACAGGCAGCCAGTGTAAGTTGGCAAGTACCTTAGTAATCTGTTCCTATCTCTTAGTGCCAGTTAAAATCCGTGCAGCAGCAGTCTGTACCAGCTGGAGTCAGTGAAGGGAGCTCTGACTGATGCCGGCACAAAGTACATTGCAGTAGTCGAGGTGGGAGAAAGTAATGCATGTTTGACCTTATGTAAATCAGCAGGAAACAGGAATTATCAGATTTTTGAGATTTTTTAGTTGAAAAGAGCATGACTGGACAACATTTTTCACTTGAACATCAAAACAGAGATCTGTAGGAAAAGTAAGACTGTTAGACCAAGGATGTTATACTTCATGGCACCAATGACAATGGCTTTACTGTTTTAGGACAGCCAACATTTAACATCGCTGAGGCAGGCAAAAATATTATCAAGGCTGCTGGAGTTGTTGGTTTAAATAGGGACATATAACCTTGTGTCATCTGTATAACGATGATGAGAGATACTATTGTTCTGAATGATCTGGCTGAGAGGAAGCGTGTATATTTAAAACAGCAGTGGGCCAAGGATAGAGCCTTGAGGAACACCACAATTAAAATGGGCAACAGAGGAACATATATTTGCTGCAGAACAGAGAAAGTCTTGAATGTAGCATAAATAGAGCAGTTTCCTAAATACCAACCTAGATGGTGCCTGAGAATGCAGTGCCAAAATCTAAAAACACCAGGAGTGTGCAGTCACTTCTATCAGCTGTTAAAAGTAGATCATTAAAACGTTCATGAGGGCTGTCTCTGTGCTATTGTGAGCTCTTAAATATGACTGAAAACATTATTATTCATAAAATATATTAATTAAATTGAAATAACTTTCCCACTTTAGATAAAAATGATAATTTAGCAATTAGTCTGTAATTAAGTAATGGTTGATTGATTGCATGTTTAAAACAAATGGGAAAATTACTAAAAATGAGCGAACTGTTAATAATTAAGAGAATAAACTGACCATCAGAGGGAATATCTGTTTTAAAAACTTAGCAGGGATAATGTCTACACCACAGGATTTCATTAGAGAAATTATTTTATCTAGTGCTGAGATGTTAATGGTTTGAAATTGGGAAAGTGAAGCAAGACTATTGTTGTAGGTGATTGGGTTTGGTGGATCAGGTGAAATTAGAGACAAAATGCTCTTTATCCTCTTAATAAAACAAGCATTTAATTTCTCTGTCCAGTCATTTTCGGGGACAAAATCTGTTTTGGATGGACCACCAGAATTCATCACAGTGAAGACTTTGGGGTTGTGATTGTTTTTGGATAGAAAATGTGCTGATCTTGCATCTTTTATTGCTTTCTGGTGAGAGTATTGTAGGTAACTGTGGACAACGTCAGCTGCCATTTGCCTTTCAATTTTGTATGCATTTCAATTATCAAGTGTGATCTTTTAGATGGGGAAGGGTAAGTGAGTTCAGCTCTCTGATTTTCAGTGGAGTAATATGGTCAAGAGTGGAAAGACAGTGATTGTTAAAACAGGTTAGTGGTTCATCTGGATTGTGTGGAGATGCTGTAATGGGGGAGAAGACCAACTGGAAAAAAGCATCTTTGAATGTGGCTGCAGAGTCAGCAGTAAAAATGTTAGACCAAGTGATGTGGTGGGGTTTTAAAACAGAAGAGGGTAGAGGTTCTTTAAAAATAACAGCTTTTGTGGTCAGATAGAGAGACATCTATTAACTCTAGTACCAAGTTGAGGGTATGGCCTTTGGAATGTGTAGCTCCTTTAACAATTGATTATAAGAGGTTGAATGACTCAACAAGATCTAGGGACACACCAGACATGAAGGACAACAAACATGAATGTTAAAATCATTCAAAATAAGTACTGCCAATCTTGGACAAAACAATAGATAATAGTTTAGAAAATTCTGTGATACAAGTAATTATTGTACTTTTGGAAGTCTATAAACTAAAATACACAATAAGGAAACAGGACCTGAAATGAGAACGCTTAGGACTTCAAATGATGTAATGATGTATTGCCAAATGAAACATAAAACACTTCTTATATAAAAAAAGAAAACAAAACAGCTAAACCACCACCTCCCCCAAAGGGTCAAGGGGGTGGGGATGGAGACGTGGGTAGCCGAGTCTGCTGGGGTCAACTATGTCTTAGTGACGCTAAGAAAGTCAAAGCTATTGGAGACAATCAGATCATTAATTATGAATCATTTGTAACAAAGTGACCTTGTATTCAGAAGGCCATTTTTATTTTGGTGTGTTACTCGGATCTGCCAGATAAAGGCTCTTAATGCATATTTGCACCTCTGGCTGTTACTGTGCATATGTGTGTTTCCCCTCCATACTCAAAGCCAACAGTTAATACTTTAGCTCTGCTCCTGTTGTACTGTCACAGCTCACATACTCCACCCTGTGATCCTGTTAGTGCTTATCAGGGCATGGCTCAGGTCCAAACATAGACAGACACACACACACACACACACACACACACACACACACACACACACACACACACACACACACACACACACACACACACACACACACACACACACACACACACACACACACACACACACACACTTACCTTTTCCACCAATCAATACCAAATTTACAGAGGCAGCTTTTCTCTCCCTTACTGAGCTCAGCTCTCAGGGGTGGCTGGTGCCACTAGGCTGTGGACGGCTGGAGCAAACAACACACCTTTCATATTGGCTGCTTTCACAGAGCCCTTAAGGCGGAGACTGACTTTAAGTTATTGAAACCTACAAAGACTAGACAGACTGATAAAAAATAACTATTCCCACAGATATGCTTTTTGTGTCTTGACAGTCAGAAAAGAAAAAAGTATTCAGCAACTGAGTAGAAACAGCGGTGAATTACAGGTAGGTGATATATCAGAAAGAAACTAATTTTTCTGTCCGAATAAGAAATTAAACTGCAATTTAATTGTTAATTTATTTTGCAATTTGTGCAAAAACAAACAAAGAATCTGAGCAAAAAGGCTAAACTTGAACACCAAGACTAATTGATTTGGTTTAATTTGGTCCAATCCATCATTACACTCCAATCAGAACTAACTACAACAACTGGTCTCCCATACAGATCCGCAGCCACTATGTTGAACCATGATCCCTTCAGCTGGGACTAACTGAATGAATGGCCCAACAAGATCAATAACAATCCTCACAACCATCAGCACATCTACTCTTTTGCAACATCCTCGGTGGATAAATAGGATTGAAAGCACTAGAGATAAAAGCGCAATCACATTTTGGCTAATTCCTCAGTGGTGTCGCAGACTTTGTTTCTATGACATTTCATCATCTTCAAAAGCTTCTTCCCTTTAATGTCTAAAGACTGAGGGTGGAAAGGGGAGTTTTGTCAGCTACATGGGAGGTCTTTTGAGTGACATGCAAGATTGGGATGGTAATTCTGTTGGAGGAATAAAATATGTCAACAGGAAGCAGTCCCTGTGTTTAATGCCACCACACACAGTGCAAATGTTTTCCGAGCAGCTACCATTTCTCCCTCTTGCACTCCATCTTGCTGGAGTCAAATAGTATCTGCAAATACCTGTTAACATTTGTTTTATCCAGCTCAGAATAGCAAATCGGCCAAGGGATCCTGGTCGTTGAGATATGATCATATCTACTCAGCTGCACTACCTCCATGAGTGATGAAATAGTAGTTGTTGAATTTCCTACTAAAACTTCTGAACTTAAAGGTACTGACCAATGATTAGTCAGTAAATTGACTTGTCAGTTTAAAAAACATTCATGAGTAACAATTTGTCATTTAACAAAGTCTACAGCCACATTAGCAGCTAAATGAGGGTGCACTTAGGCCACACATGCTAACATACAGGTATTTTCATTGCCTGTCGATTATTTTGGCAATTATTTAGCCATGTTTACTTTCATTCAAACCAGAAAATGTTACATTTAAGAAGCTGGACAGATCATTTTAGTATTTTTACTCAAAATGATTAATCAAATATCAAAGTAGCTGACAATTAATTTTCTCTCGATTGACTAATAGATTTCAGCTCTATTAACATGCTCACAACCACAATGCTAACATGCAGATGAAACAAGGCATAATATTTCCCATGTTCACAATTTTAACATGATAGTGTATGCGTGCTAGCATGCTAAGATTTGCCCATTAGCAGTAAACACAAAGTACAGCTGATGCTGATGGTAATGTCATTCGTTCTGCAGGTATTTGGTTATAAACTTAAGTATTGGTCAAATTGAAATTCAGGAAGTCACAGCATCACCAAAGTTATAACAGTTCAATCTTAAAAGGATCATAAATGTCTGTATCAAATTTCATGGCAATCCATCTGAGACGTAGTTGCCAAGTATCACTCAAAACCACAAATGTCAACCTAGTGGTAGTCAGAGGATCATCATTGTCCTTAGGATTTATTGTCTAGGAACCATGAATGTCTGTACCCAATTGCATGGCAACAAATCCGTAAGTTGAATGAATCAATCTGGACCAAAGTGGACAACTGTTTTCTACAACTGAAATTGGAACATTTTGGATATTTTGGATAGTTGGTCAGACTAAATAAGCAATCTTAAGGCATCAACATTGACTTTAGGAACTTGTGATGGACATTTTTACTATTTTGTCACATTCTATAGACTAACCAATTCATCAAACAAGTAATTGAAAGATTAATCAATAATAAAACAGTAATTTGGTGCAGCCCTACTCACCATAATGTCCTCAGCTCTAACACAACTGGCACACAAGGCAGGTTAAATCAAACGTCAAGAGTGATCTGAAAACACAGTTTGACCCAGGACAGCACTTGATAGTCTGTGTGTCTCAGTGCCAAATGTATTTTTAGAGAAACTCTATCCTTGTGGTTATGCATTCACCAGGAGTTTAAACACAAACACTCTCCCTTGCCTTGAACGTCTACAAAAAAAAAAAAAACACACAGACACACACTCCAAAAAATGACTGTCATTCCTCATTTGTTGTCTCTGTCCATCTCCAACTCCAGTCCTTCTACTCAGCTGCCACTACCTCTCTGTCTATAACTCAGGCAATAAATCTCTTCTTGGTCACGAACAAGAAGAAAAGACAAATGTGGAAGGAGGGAGGGAGGGATGAGGGTGAAAGAGATATATGTATGCTCATCCGACAAACGCTCACTGCATTGACATTCACCCTTCTCTTTTCTTTTTGGTGTGCGTTTGTGTGTGTGAGTGTGGGCGGGTGAAGGACACTCCACATCTCTCTCAGTGGAGAATAAAGAAGCCTTTGTAATCTCCAGTCTCTAAGGACCTGGGCTTTAAACACACAAATCACGGGGCTTCCTATCACAGCGACCGGTGTTGACTCACACACATGAACAATGTCACCACACAACTCCTAAAAGATAAAAATCACCAGCCAGCATGCCAAAAATGTTCCTTCAATAGCACTAAACTTTTTAATGAAAACATCTCACTATGCATCACATCTGATCAACAGGCACGATTGAAATCTTGTAAAATGAATGCTGTGGGCAACTTGGGTGATTAATATTAATGAACCAGAGGAGCAAAGAAAAATCAGACAGGGAGGAAAAATAGAAGATTGAGACGCAGTACTCACCATCCTCTTTGCATTCCTCGGGCGGCTTTGCCTTCTTGGCGAGCCTCGGGTCCAGCCACGATGTTGTCTTGGTGTTGTGGCTGTGAAGAGACGACAGAGAGAGAGAGTGAGAGGGAGTGTGATAGATGGTGAGCGAGAGGAGACTTGGCAGGAAGAGAGAAGGAGGTTGGTGGATTCTTAATTCAGCCGGAGAATCATTTCAGACAGGAAAGATGAGACTCCCTTGTGTGGCCGCCTCTAAAAAAGGTGACGAGAGAAAACTGGAGGAGAAAAAGCTTTAGCTTAACAAAATGGCAATCAATACTTTTAATTTGCTTACTGTCTCTCATTAGCAGACAAGAGGAGGGGCAGAAAATAGATAGAGGGGTAACTGAGGGAGTGATGGAGGGGAACAGCTGTGGGCTTGGCATACTCATCCACAGCCTTAGGCAGAGAGCTGGATCTAGATCAGATATGAAGAAGTGCCAGGGAAACTTGATGCATCTCAGTCACTTGTCTGAAGTTCTGGAGCCACAGTGGACTCTCTCCATGATGACAGTGAGGAGGGGGAGGTGAAAGAAGAGGATGCAGTAAAGAGGTTAATATGGCCTCTGTGTATCTTTGTTCTTTTCAATACTTTCTACTATCACTGTTTTTATTTTGCTGAAGGTAATATGGTATAATATGGGAAAAAGGGTGTTAAATATTATAAATAAACAAATGTTAAATGTGCATGTACTTATTTTTTGGCCACTTGGGGGCAGTAGAACAAGCTGAGAACATTGACACTTGATAAATATTTCATGGCAATCCATCTATTCGTTGCTAAGACATTTACTCATAACTATAAGTGTGAACTTCATGCTAACACTAGATGCAAAGTCAAGGGATCTCAAAAGTGATTGATATACATTGTCTGATGACCAGGAATGTCTGAATAAAATTTGGTGCCAATCCATCTCGTAGTTTTCAGAGACATTTCAGTCAGTCTGGACCAAGTGGTGGACCGACTGACCGACATTGCCATCCCCCAGAGCTGCACTGCTATCATGGCTAAAAACAGAAAATGGAGCAAAAGACAGAGACAGCTCTACTATCCTAGATTAAGGTGGAAGATTGAGATTTACGCCAAATGCAGAGCCAAATAAAGCACAGTTCACAGTAAGGTAAAGTCTCTTTTGCCCTGCTTTTGATTCTATTCCATGGAATATCTACTTCTACTCCCTCTTTCTTGTCCTCCGTCTCATCCTTCCTCAATCTTCACTATTTTTAATCACTATCCCTTCCTTTTCCTTCCACTGCACTCTCCAACAGCTGCCTCACTTCAAAGGCTGTAGGTAAACGAATTCATCTCGTATGGAGGCCAATCAAAGGGAAGCATCCTTTTGGCAACTGCTATCACTTTGGCACCACATCACTCACGCCCAGACAAAAAAAAAAAAAATCTTGAAGCTACAAATTCAGTAGGCTAACTGCATTAGTTGTGTAATGTGCTTGATGGATGTGGGAGCATGAGGTTTCTCTGTTTGGGGGAGGAGACATATGGCAAGTTGTCTGCAGTAAAGGGAATTAAAAGTCTGCCTCTGTGGCAAACAGACATGAAGAGGCAACATGTGCCTGGCTGCATGACAACTTTTTTTTTCTAGGCCTGGTGTTGCTGTGCGGCTTCTTGCAGTTTATGATGTGTTCAGCCGTGCTGGGACTCAGACGATCCTGTGGGGAAATTTAACCTAATGATTGAAATGATCTATTGATGCAATAAAACTTTTTTGTAATACAGTAGCTAAATAACTTCCTATTATGGCCACATTAGCTGATGCTATACTAGAACACATATCCACATGCATGCACATACAATTCCCTCACCACCAGCGAGATAAAAAACAAACAGCAGCTCCATTATTTCAATTTAATGAAGACTCACCTCCACAATTCTACCGCAGCTGTAAAAAGCTAACAACTCCAATGAATTAAACTTTAGAGCTTATATAACAGACTTCGGTGTAGCAAGGTGTTTCTGGGGGACCTCTAAAACTCATTAAACCACCAAGCATCAATTACAGCCTCTGTGTGTGTGTTTCTGTGTGTACAGAAAGGAATACACAGAAGTAAATTTAGATGTTATTAAGCTCTAAGCAAGTCGCTCAGGTGTTATAATTTGTTTCGGGGGAAAGTTGAATATACAAACTTGCTGGTTGGTAGCAATCTTTTATGTGATTTTCTAACTAGTTCATTTAAGTTTTTTGTGGAAAAAAACATATCAGATACAGAGGGTTAGAGTTAGAGTTATTCAAAGCACGGAGTATTATTATATTAAAACATGTCTGGAGGGGATTTTAAATAATGGGTCAGAAAGGGACGCTCATAGTGACGAATCTAAGAAGTATCACATGATTCTGTAGTCGCCCTCACTGATACGGCACATTTTAGCATCTATTAGCTCATTGTTTTAAATTTTACAGCAATTTTGCCATTTTAATATACTCTCACAACTCTCATTAGCCTCCTGTCCAGCTGCAAACTATGATGAATCCACAGTATGCTACCCGTCCAGCACTAAACAGCAGACAATTTGGCAACTATCTGGTGGATTTAGTGGAGCATTTAGCAGCAAAAGAGCAAACATGTTCCCCTCAGGAGTTTATGGAGACAAAACATAGCCACAAGGAGAGTGAATATGTCACTTATGTTCATTAAGTGGCCTGAAATACAACTCTGAATGAATGCCAGTGTGTCTGCTGGATGTGTAAATTACGCACCTGTTATAATTTCACCATGGGGATAATATGTTGTTCTTTTCATCATGAGTTTTATTAATGCCTGAGTGACTGACATATGCAGGTTCAATCAGATTGCCATACAAGGCCATTAAATGTTGTATGACACAGTATCCATGACACTTACTCTATGAAGTAGACCTCTCCTTTCTCAGTGTACGCCATTTCCCAGTTGTCTGGCAGTGGACCTAGCTCGTCGTTCTCCTCTGGTTTGGGTATGGTCATCTTCAGGGACTGTACCTCATCTTGGAGCACCTCGGTTGGGGCCTCCGCTGGGTTGCTCTGTGGGGCGATGTCCCCCGACGCATCTGTACTCTTGTCCTCATGTTCACTTGACTCTGAGGTGACAACAGGGCAGGATGAGTCAGGCACGACTTATCGCTCAGGGAGGAGAGAGGGATGAGAAGAGTGAACGACAAACAATGCGAAGCGGGTAGAAAAAGACATAGGAGGCTGAGAGATGAGAGAGTGATTGAGTGTCACGGTTAAGGTGGAGGTAGATAAAAAAAGAAGGAAAGAATGATTAGACAAAGGTGAGAGGAAGCGGTAGCTCGGGAGGGGGGGAGAAAGGAGCGAGGAGGTGAAGAGAAGAGAGGGAATGATTGAGGTTTACAAGACAAAAAGATGAAGAAAGCAGAGGAGACAATGAAGATTGAGAGGGAAGCTGGCCGTGATGCCCTAGTTTGAGATGTGGGAGTGTGTGAATGTGTTAGAGAGTGAGAGAGAGAAATGGTGTGTATGGAATAAAGAGAAAGAGATCGCAAAGTGTGTGAGCTTCCCCAGAGGAGAGCTGGCAGAGGGAAGTCGAGAGGGGACAAATGAGAGTAGGGGATTGAGAGATAATCTATGGGAGGGAAAGAGCGAGGTAGCTATCTGCTTAGATCACAGAGCCTGCTGTGCTCTATTGATTCCCCTTCAGCTCTCCTGGTCAGCCCACACTCTGTCCATCTACAGAGACAAAACTCCGCCTGAGCTGAGCGCAGCAGCCCACTTTAACTTCCAACATGGCTCATTGCTCAGCCCAGAGCCTCAAGTTATTGAGCATCTCAACACAGCCAATAACAATCAGTTTAAAAGGCTTCTGGTCCCTACATTGTCTTTCAGCTCAAAGAGGTACAGTCAGTGATGTCTACATCATTTAGAGTAGATGTAGATAAAAACTGCACACCAGAATTTTTTCTAGATGCAACACATTTTAACCCTTTAGGAGCCAGTGCTCTACCTGAAATCCCCAGCAAAAGTCTCGCTAATTGGTCTTGAATTGAGATTGCAATTTTGCATTTGGAATAACCTTCTCTGTCTTATATATCATTTTTGCTAATCATTTTGATAACTTTTGTCTTATTCATCTTAATGAGTCTTTTTGAATCTATTTACATTTATCTTTAAAAAAAAAAAAAAAAAAAAATCATGCATTTAAATCTTGTCTTTTAACACTTTGTAAACACTATAAATAAAGTTATTGGTACATGTTCATCTTATATTTCATTCTTAAATAACAAGTATCTAAGAAATGTTTTCACCTATGTATTTCCCTTATCAAATAAAGAATCCTACCTTCTTTGAGCTCCTTGTTGTAGGAAAACCAAAATCTCATCCTTTTATCAAACTTCCTTCCTCAGAACATCACCTTCAGCAGTTTCTTTAAAGGTTGCATGTATGTTTTTAAAAAATAGCAATAATGTATAGAAGTAACTGCAGAAACTGACTGGGATCAGTGTCCAAACTCTTTGTGCAGTTCTGACTGATGCCCCAATGTGAAAGACTTGGCTGTCCTGCGGCCGTAAGACCAGCTTAGAAAGTCACAGGACCAAAGCATGGTTTTGGATTTGGAATCACAAAACTCAAACTCATAATGCCTCTTTTATGATCGTCTATTCATGTGATCATGGGATGTATTCAAAAGGGGTTCTGTGTGTGTATAAATGTGTGTTGGCGTGTGTGGCGTATTCAGATGTGTCTTATTCAGCACCTTGTTCTGTAAGATGTTATTGATGGAAAAGTAAACATCTGTACAACAAAACATCTTCCTCTGTTATTTTATGAATAAGAACAACAAGAGCTTTGGCCTTGTTGCTCGTCACGTTAAATGCCGCTTCTCTGAATTTTACAGAAAGAATTACAATGGTTAATGGATAACAACTGGGCTGATTCACAACTGAGAGAAAACACTTAATAAAAATGTCCTTGACTGATTTTTAAAGTGCCTGCAGGCTCCTGTTGAACTGGAGAGCGATATATGTGTATAGCCTCTAGCTATCTGTGCTGAGACTATGCTCCATAATGATACCTAATGAATGATATCAAAGTCTAGGGAGCAACGGCACTAATGCTTATCGTCATAAACTGTTTGGTCTACAGAAGTAATCAGTGACTGTGAGAGTGGAAAATAATTAACAGTTAACATATCATGTCATTAAATTGCATAAAGTGATATTTGTGTAACCAATTAAAAGTGATAATCTGCCATAAAATTATCTTCAAAGAAACCAATGAGAAAAGCTATCTGTTTCTGTCTCTGTTGCTAGGCAACCGCTCTAGAGGAACCTGTTGCTAAACAAGACCATACATTTGTGCAGATAAGCCTGACCTGGTTCATGACCCTGAACCTAGCTGTCATCATAAGGCTTCCAGCAAAGGCAACCTCGACCTCAGAGTGTGTGGAGGTTGTTGTCGGAGCTGACCTGGGGTGACAGCAACACCGTTGCCGTTGACGATGGGTCTCTCCTCCTCCTCCTCCTCGGGGGGATCGATGCTGGCTTTCTCCATGTTGCTGACCGACTTGTTTCGCTTCCTCTTGCCCTCGGAGCTGGGTCTGGCGCCCGGCAGCAGCTGGTCAGTTACATTTAGCAGAAGAGTGCTAGGCTCTGCCGGAGGCTTGGGAGTGCCGTAGAAGTTATCTGGAACAGAGAGGAGGAAGTATAGGAAGAGATTTAGATCAAAGTCCTTTGTATATGTTCGTAGTTTTAGCCATCTATCAATGGGGCCTGACCAAAGGGTAGTTCTAGGTCTAAAAAATGAAGCCAATGCCGAAGTGCCTTAAACCTGCGTTCTTTCTATTGGCCATTGGTGGGCAACTCCACTGGCCCAAAAATCAAGACAGATTGTATAGAAAAAAAAATTACCCTACTTATTCACTCAATTTATTACCTCAGTAAACACTTTCCTAATGAGTTTATGGTCTTAATCGCTAGTTTCAAGTCTTCTTCAATACAACATCATGTTAATTTAGCAAATTATGGTCACATTTAATTTAAATTTGATGACAAAGGGCAATGACCATGGTCAAAATGCTAAACTCACAACAAAAAGGCTTCAAAACACAAGTCCACAAACCAATCAATCACACTTTATTTGTATTGCACATTTCATACATCGCGATGTAACAGAAAGTGTTTGTCAGACACTTATAACAACAATCTATTATTTAGAGAAAAAACTGAGAAAAAAACTGAGATTAAAGTTGCAAATTTATGAGAAAAAAGTCAAAAAGAAAGACAAAAACTCACAAATTTGCGAGAAAAATGTCAACAAGTCACATTGACCCCCCCCTTAATCATTTTAAAAACTAAAACTGCAGCCAGATCTCATTCAGTATCATCTGTTCACACAGGAGACACGAGAGTAAAACTCAAGAGTTTACCATCGCTACACTTGCTTTCAATTAGCAAAACTTGCCAAAGAAAAATGGGAAGACGTAGAATCAGAAACAGAAAACGGTCACCAGTGACCTCAACAGATGAGGAGAAGAGAATGGGTGAGAGAGACTAAACACACCAACATGTTCTCAAATATTACACACTGAAAAAAGTCATGATACCACTGTATATGTTGAAATATGGTGTCATCTCCACATCTCCAGCATCAGATTCAGCAGCCTGGAAGACCTTGTGATGGTAAGTGGTCCTCACTTTACTATACAAGTACAAATACACATTGAATTAACAACAACACTCTGGAGGTAAATAATTTGATTAATCTGAACGACCATTGACCTTTTTTCCAAATGCAGCCGTACCCAGAAGCAGAGAAGATGCAGGAAAGGTCAACGTTTGTTCACCTGCTTAAACAGATGATGCGTCTGACTCCTCAACAGAGAATCTCCCAGAGTGAAGCGCTTAGTCACCGCTTTATAGGCATGAGCCAAGGGACTGACAATGATGACACCAGCTCTCAGTGAGTGATCACGTGGTTGGTTAATATAGTTTGTAGATGAAATGTGATGTTAGATACAAACTGTTTCACCAAGCTCCACAAGCAGGTCAAAGTTTTCAGTTGTAATTTAGTACAACATTCATGTTGCTAAAAGGATGATTCCTAACGACTTTGGTGATCCCGACATTTACTCTTGGGTCACCATGAGGTCGACATCTTTTGTTTTGAGCAAATATCTTGTGGATTGTCGTTATTTCCTGATTTTTCATCCAGCACTATCATCATGTCAAAATACTGCTTTATAAAATATCACTTTACTTACTTCAGTTCAAAAGAGCCAAAGATAGCACACTAACAGGCTGTACCTACTTACTTTACAGCCTCACAGAGTTGCTTGCATGGCTGTTGAAGCATGCAGTCGTGTCCTTTTTCTCTAGTATGTAACAAGTCAATACTTCAAAAGACAAAGCCAAGAGAGAACACTGACATACAAAACTTTACCAAAAAAAATCTATATTTCCATCAATTCTTCATAAAGAAAAACAGAGCGATTAGGATAAATTCAACACACAGAACGTCATCTTAAATTCAAAGAGACAGAGCATGACAGAGTAAGGATGAGAGAGGGAAAACACAGCAGGATACCCACACACATATGAAAGTAAGGATGAGAGAAGTGAGAACTGCAGATTGAAAGAGGTCCGTGACACTACGGCACCATCCACAGGGAAGATGAGGTGTTCTGCCATTTGACATGTTGTTTTATGTCTAATCTGATCCATGAACACACAAGCTGGAGGCTCAACATCACACCACGGCTTACAACATCACAGCCACTCCAAGATCTGACTGGGGACCACCAGACAATGCACAGATCCTTCTTCAGCATTCACTCAACAAGGCAACACATCAAGTGACAGAGGCCGATATGAACAGCGTTTTTAAATCTGTCGAAGGACGCAAACTACCAGTCCAGACGGTATCCCATCTTATGTCCTTAGGACCTGCTACAGTCAGCTATCGTATGCTGTTATGGACATTTTTAACCTGTCATTGTCAGTCTGCGTGGTTCCTACATGCTTTAAGAAAACCCTTACTGTTCCTATACCAAAAAGACACCTGTACCCTGTCTTAATGTCTACAGACTTGAGTGATAATGAAAAGCTTTGAAAAATGAGTTAAAATATTACGACTAACCTCGATCTGCTACAGTTTTCCTATCAGACAGCTCTGTGGAAGATCACTGGCTCAGCATATCGTGTTCAAGGTACAAATGTCTGTGTCAGAATGATTTTTTATTGATTATAACTAATTTAATACCATTGTAACATCTAAACTGGTGTTCCAAGACCTTGGTCTTTGTAATTCCATCTGTAAGTGGTTATAAGACTTTCTGACTCAGAAAATTAAAGTCGATACTGGCTACTCATCTACGATTGTTGTGAACACAAGAGCACTGCAAGGCTGTCACCTCACTCCTCTACAGTCTGACTGTAAATGACAACAAAAGGGACGCATATACAAAGGATGTGGGGGATCTGTCCATATGGTGTCAAGACAACAACCTCTCCCTAAATGGTGAGAACACAACAAAGATACTTGATTTTATGACGTCCAAAACTGTTTAGTCACCAGTTACCATTAACAATGTCCATGTTTAAGTTGTGAATAGCTTCAGATTTTTCAGCATTCAGATGTCAGAGTTTCTCTCCTGGTCTCTAAACACCACTACACTTTCTGCAATGCCTTAAGAAATATTGAATGTCCACAAAACCGTGGTTAGTTTCCCATACTGGTGTGGTGTGGTGTGGCAACCTAACTGAACATGACCATAATAAACTGAAGGGGACAGTAAAAATGGCTTTTTAAAAATGTAAGGAAAATAACTTCAGATTCAGGACAATTACACCTCCTTCTGCAGAAGAAAGAGCCTGGATATTATGGAGGGCAGCAGCCACCCAGCACATGGACTGGAAATACCTACAGAGCATCAGAGCTTGGAACAGCTGCCTCAAAGACAGTTTCACCCCTAGGCGGGAAGATTACTTAACAGTAAGCACTTGCATAACTCACAATGATTCATTATTGTGGAGTTTTTACTTACTGTTTATTTCTGGTAATTTATTTCTTATTTATATAGTTGTTAGGGCTGAGAGACCCAGGGCAGATGTATTTCATTGCATTTGAATGTACAATTGTACTTTTTAAATGTATATGACAATAAACTTGAACTTGAAGATGCACTCAAGGCAACCAGTGTCTGCCAAGGAACACACATCTCATCATGAACCGATTTCAACATTTTAGGGGGATATTTGTTGTTGCCAGGTTCCTTCATCTTCTCCTCTACACATCAATCACTTATGAGACTATGCATGAATTTCCCGAGCATGACTGTGCCTTTCTGAATGGACAATGTAGGACTGAATAATAACCAAATCTCTTCCTCTATCCCTCAGTTTCAGTGTCTGGCCAACTACCCACCTCTGGGAACTGCAGTTTTTCACTTGGCTCAGACTCAGCAACCCCTTCCAGTCTTCTATTTGGATTTTGAATTTTTTTTATCCTTCAGTTTGTCTGCTGGCAGCAGCCCAGTGCCCCTGACAGTCTCAATCACTCATTGTGAAAACCTCATATCTTCATGTTTAGGGATTTAGATTTTCTTCTACTTTACTGTCAAGATTTTTTTTAAATAACAATGTTATTCTTAAGGTATCAAAGTGCTGAAAAGTGAAGACTGTGGATTATGCAGAGTCACTGGGAGTTTGTTTCTGGAAAGACATTTAAATGTTGAGCTTTTTAAATGTCATTCTCAACGCTTTGACCAGAACAAACAATATTTCATTCATACTCTCTGTATTGCAGCGGCAGCAGAAAGTCTCAGCAGTGGATGTTCCAGGACCTGAGCAAATAAAACTCTATCTGTATGGGGGTAAGCGGAAAATTGTGTTTCTGTAGGGGTGAGCTGAACTTCAAATCGAAAAGATGCAGTTTCCCGTGCGGGTTGAAAGTCCATGACAATGAGGCTTGTCTAAAACATTTCTAAAAGCCGCATGAAATATCTGCAGACATAGTTATCAAACGCTGGAATTTTACTTTTGATTTCTGAAAATTTAACATTTTTGAGAAGGTTTTCAGGAGAACACTTCACATATCTGTTTCATGAGGCGGGTGCCTAGGAGAGCAATGAATGGCTCAAAAGTTGCAAACAATCTCTCGCATGATGTCTAATTTGAAATGACACATTTAATTGTGACGTTTCGGTGGTAGACCTTCATCAGGCAAATGGTTTGTGACAATGAGAAGCCACCTTAAATAGGGAGTGGTGTCTTGGCTCTTGCAATGATCCTTCTGTTTTATTCCCTGTGTGTCTCTCTGTGTTTGTGTGTGTTCATGTGTGTCCATGGCTGTGGATGCTCCCTCCTTCTCCTTTTCCTGCTCCTGCTCAGCCTGCGACTGGCACACCTGCTCATCATAACCTCATCAATTTGACAGTATATCTCCCCTGGCTCTCCTTCCAGTCTTCGCCAGATTGTTCCGTCACCCATAGCGGTAGTTCGATGCTCGGGCCAACTTTCCAGTGTGTTCTTTGCTCTTTAAGTATTTTTCGCTGTTATAACCATGTGTCTCCCTGTGCTCCAGAACTCCTCCTTATGTGCCAGCCGGCTTGCTCCATTCAACAGACATCTGCCTGCTTGCCAAGACTCCTCTACAGCCACGCTTACTACCCAGCCCTCTGTCTACCTGCTCACCGCTCTGCTCCCCTCCAAACATAGATAGATCTAAGTTTTTGCAATAAACCTTCTGCATTTGGGTATGTTTAGATGGAGGTTTGAGAGCGGTGGTCATAGCTGTCAATCATGACCTCACATGCCTTTTTTATATCGTCAAATAACTAATTAAAAACAAATTCATCAGAAAAAGTAAGAGTATTTAGAGGTTTGCAACTTTTGAGAAGGTTTTCACAGAAGAGTAGAAAGGTTTTACTGTTTGCTACAGACACAGGTGCTGGAGTGAGATGTCCTATCACGTTGGTCCAAAGTCTGAAAGATGAAAGAAAGATCAGCCACAATTTGCCTCTAAGGCTTTTTAGAAAATCTGGGAGAGTAAAAGAAAGTTTAAAAGATCTCCACAGAAGTTTACAGAGAAGGACTTCAGACACAGTTTGGGTGTGCAGTGATTCTCAATAGTTTTTTTTATTAGTCTATCCTTTAATAGCTACAGTAACTCCTCTGTTCATGTGTCCCTGGCAGAAAAAACAGACATGCGAAGACAATGTGTGTGAATATCCACAGAGATTATTCAATTGCTAATTTGAGCACAATCTCCAACACTGACTGCGGACAGATTGGAGAACAGGAAGAATAGCCAGAGAGATTTTTAAAAAACACATCAGATGGCGTTTCCTTCTGCCTCTGAAAGACCCATTGAAACATCAAGCTCATGTTCTGGAAATCATGAAGGCTGCTATGAAAAATGGAGGAGAGTAACTGTAAAAAGATTATGGGGACTGTCGGGATTAGAACCCCCGGACCAAAGACACAAATCCTGAAGCCTTAAGGGGGCTGAAGATTTTTGCGAATCTTTGGAAAAGTGAGGGAACTGTATGCTCCATGAGTGAACTCGAATAACCCTGCAGCATCACAGGAACTTAGGACTTTGAAGTCTGAAGTGGTGGAATCGCTCTCACATCTGACAGGCTTACTGATTTTGGTCTAGAGTTCCATTCATATGCTGATAATGAAGAGATACATGAGGAAAAACAAATTAACAAAAAGTATGATTAAAAATCACCACTAGAGCTTCAAAGTAGTACTAGTCAAATCATTTTTGGGTTATGAAAGTTGTTTCCACATTGAAAATAAGAGCCAGACTGGCAGATTTGAGGCTGATACCAATATAGATTTTTACTAATTGAAAAATATATTCATTTTCTTCTAATAAATACATAACATTTTTTTGATAAGGAGACTTTTCCTCTGAATTTCTTCTTACTTATCAGCCATCATCTACACGGATGTCAATATGTCTGCAATGACTGATTATCAGCCTTATCAGCCTAGCAACAAAAGAGTAAACAATATGTTTCTTTGATAAAAAAGTTAATAAACTGTGTACATAAAAATCAAAGAAGAAAAGCCACCTTAAAATGTGCAATTTGTAACAAAACAACCAAACCACAGTGATTTCAATTCTTCAGTGTGAAGCGTTAATGGGGGCTGAAAATTAACATTACACTTAGTCGAAACCTGATGATTCACTTCAGGGTTTTCTGGCCTAACATCAAATAAATTCAGCTACTATGGTGCTGTGTTTTCAAAAATGAAGAATTTGAAAAATTTGTTTCAGCACAGCTTTATGTCTCCGACTGTTTCATGAAAATATTTCCTTTCACCTAGTTTTAGTCCCTCAATTTTTGAGCAAATCATTCTTTTTGTGATTTTTCTGATAATTTTATGCTGGTACGATATTGGATGTCTATGTTTAACATGGTTAAAAGGATAATGCTCCTAGCAAGTTGAAAGTTGCTTTATGTAGTTATCTCTAAATCATCCTACTTGAGAAGTTTCCATTTTGAGTAAAGAAAGAAAAAATAGGTAAAATCCTACCACTACTATTTATTTATAGATAGTGAACTGAGGGGCTGCATACATGGCCAGTTGAAGATAAATAATGAGTTTTTGAAGTGTAAATCATGCTAAAATATTCCAGTAGAGCCCCAGAATACAGCTATAGACCTGGAAATGTGCTTGACACATCCCCTTTAAGCTCAGTATAAGCTTCACTTTCTTTAGCACTCACACAGTTCACACAGATCAAGAGAGACGAACAATTGATTATTTTTTCATGTACAAATGTGTGAGAGTTCAAACAGTTCAAACAATCTCAACACCAGCACCATCCAGGCAATATGAGATATATAAAACCACCACATACTAGTGGAAAAACATGATTTCTGATGATGTAGTAATTAAAACTGATGGTAAAAACACCAACCTGCATCGTTAATCATCCCTCAGACTCCTCTAATTCATTAAAAAACATGTTAATGAGAATTTAGAGTGGAAAAAAAACTTCCTGAACTAGCAGTTTATCTGTCTTTGCGACTCAATTTGTTTTCCAATTTATTCGCTTCCAATTTGCTTAATCATAGAGTGAGAAACAGCAAGATGCCAGGAGTTCACAGACTCTCAAGGACACTTAGCAGGAACTGAGCTTCCTGTTCTTGGTAACCACTGCTCAAAACTTTTCCGCTGCTCCAAAAAGCCACCTGATCCACAGCGGAGCCTCCATTTTTAAATTTTACCCTTCTCCCTGTCTTACATATCTTATGAGTCCATTACATTATTAAAAGATATAAAATGCTGAATGATGGCCGCACAGTAGAAACTCTATCTCCCTCTCCCTGTGGAAAGCATTCTCTGAAAGTGATGCACGGCTCCCATCGCAGAAAGGATCTAACATTGCCTCTGGCAACCAACCGTTAAATTGGCCATCTGCAATTTTGCTTTTTTCCCTCTTTACCTGCAGTTGGTGGCAGGACGACAGAGGCTGAAATCAGGTGGGAGAAAGAGGAGAAAGTTAGCTGCTATATGTTATCTATATAATGGCAGGGGTCCCCGAAGAGTTGGAGGTGGCCAGGCAGACCAGGGGCTGCGTTTTTCGAGTGGTTTAAAATCCAAGCCTCGGGCCTGTCTGACCACAGGAGAGAGAGGATAGAGAGAGTCTGTTTGTTTTGATTAGGCAACTGAAGAGTCACTGCAACTCAGACTCAAGGACTGAGCCAAGAGAGAGCCAACGTGAAGGTAGTGCTTAGATTTGTGTGTGTATGTGTGTGTGTGAATGTGCGCTGGCTTCATTCAAAATTTAGAGAAGATATACAGAAGTGTCCTTCATGAGTGATGACACTCTTGTCTCCACAAAGCCAAAAGATGGATGGATGGGAGCTTATGTGTCAGTGTCTGTGTGTGTGTGTGTGTGTGTGTGTGTGGTGTATGGATGGGGGAGTGATGAGCATTCATTCAAACTGCTGTCAGAGAAAAATGCCACATCGCAGCATAAATTCCACAGGTAAAAAAAAAAAAGAAGTAATATTACAAAAGAGGAATGACCGCAATCACATGCATTATTAAGCGTGACTCGACTAAATCCTTACCTTCATATGTTCCGCTCTCTAGCAAGGCTCCACTTTTCTCCAATTCCATGAACCGGTCAACGGTCACAAAATTATAATCCACCCCCGGGACCTCTCCTTCCTTGGGCTGCCTGGTTGTGCCTGCAGGAGATAAGCAAGGAGAGAGGAAGAGACATAGTTAGAGCCGCTTAAACTGCGAACGCCTAACAACTGCACCAATGAGAGGAGACATTAAGTGAGAGTGAGTCTTTGTCAGTGTTTTCGGAAAGATCAGAACATACCAGAGCTGAAACACATCAACCCTGACCCAGCTCTATTCATTAAGTGCCCTCTTTATTCCTTTTTGTCCTTTTCCTTCTTGCACTGCCTGGACTGAATACTTGAGCAGTGTGCTTTCGGGGGGAAGAGTGGCTAGGTACCATTTCAGGAGCTAAGTGATGCAATTTGGACACCAAGAGGAGAAATCAAGTCAATTTGCATGGAGCTGACAGCATGTGGAGGACTCCCTGACAGGCGCCGCAGTTCTGCCAGCTGACTGCAACCTAGGACTGATGAAAATATTTCGCCGTGTAATAGAGGCATTTTAAAGTCAAGCTCAGTTGATACGACAACCATGACTTCTCAAGTTACTGGAACAATGTGTGCTTAAGTGTTTATGGTGTTAAACACAGATACAAGCGATTTCCTAAACACCTTCGCATCACTGTGTCCTAATTAGACTTGTTAAAACTGATCCCAGCTGTGATAACACACCAGCACTCAACCCCTGAGGAGCTGAATGGGTTTTCAAATCTGAGCGAGGGTTGTTCACACTAAAAGAGGAGCCCGCAAAGCATACTTGTTAGACTCTCACTACGGCATATAAAGTATCCATGTGTGTATTTTAAAGTTAGCAGGGGGGAACCACTGTGCCACTGATCGCTGCTGATGGGTGGTGTGATTTGTCTTTAAAAGGCCAACAGACAACCCTCCTTCATTACTGTACAAGGTTTGTAAAAATGCCTGTGTAAGCTTTGCTGTGTAGATCCAGGCCAGGAAGAGCCAGGAGTGTGAAAGTATCAGTTTCTTCCAAACACTGAGTGCCAAACTTTCAATTACACAAACAGAACCAATCAGACATAATAGCTGGTCTTGAGACTACCCAGAGGGAAAATGGTGAAAAAGAACTAGTTTGTACAACCATGTCTTAGGGTAAAAGTGGAACAAGATACAATCATCATTCAGAAGAGATAATGGTGCACATTGAGCTTTTTTCTCAGCTACACACACTTTGCGTTGTGTGTGGATGTAAGTTTGCTTCTTCCAAAATGTTCAATGAATAGGAAAAGGTCTTCAGTCAAAATCCAAGTTCAGAGATTTGGAATGAAGTTTCGCACTGTTTCAAAAAAAAATCATTTCTTGGGGAACCCTGGTGGCCCCAGGCTCATGGCAGTGAACTTTGAGTCATTCCTCATTTTTTAATCGTCTTCAAAATCCCTTACGAATGTTTCTGAACTGAAGAAGCCTTTTCAGTAAAAACAGCTTCCATCATTACCCCATAGTCCAAAACGCGGTTTCAACTTTCACCAGACAGCATCAAACAATGTAATGAATAGAAAATGAGTCCTAATGAGGCCATCAAGCAGCCAGGCCTTTCCAAAAGTTGTCTTGTTAATACGCTGATTAATTAGTCCTTAAATGGAGAAACTAAACCCACCAAAGGTTTTATGATCAGCTTGTCTGATGGAGATTGCAGTGGTTGAACTTCTTTGTTTAAAGCACATTCGGTCATCTTCTTCCAAAAACAACACAACTCTCATGCTGAATTTATGGGTTTTCTTCAGACCTCCGAGTGCTCTCCACAAATTTACTGTCGACAACCCTTGAAGCCAAAACACCAGACTGGAACCTGCTGACGGAGTAATTTGTAAGAACTTTTAAGAGCAAATCAGCAGCAGGGGAACACTGTTATTTACTGAAAAAAACTGTGTATGTGAGTGAGTGTTTGTGCCGCACCTCCAGCGGAGACTTCCTTGATTGTGTCTGTCTGCATGGGGGCTTGTGTACCCGTCAGATTAGCCTCCCTCACAGGCAGAGCTACTGACTGAGCAGCACACACGCACACACAATTCAGAGAGGACCTTTGATGTTGCAGAACTATATTTAGCAGCATCTTGTGGTGGGGACTTCTCTCGGGTGACATTTTCTAAAAGGAGGAAAACCACAATGCCTCTAGATTTTCAGTCCTTTGTATGTGGGTCATGATTCTATACTGCATATCAGCGATTCTCTAAACACAGCAACCTCTCTGAAGTGCAATAATGATCTTGGATATTTTTAGGAAGGAATATAATCATTGTTTACAGTGCTTTAGTTTGAGAACATAGAGAAACTCATTATGGTTAAATACAGTGTCCATCACTTTGTCAGAGTGGCTTTAGCCTGCAGGAGCCAGGATATTCAAATCCCCTGCAGGTGTGTTTCTGGATTTAGGCCAATTCAGGAGTGTGGGAAGCTCACTAAAAATAAGAATTGTTTTTCTTTTTTCTTTTTGCACAGACATCCTTTCAATCCGTCAAGTTCCTGTTTAGTTTGGAGACAGGATGAGAGAAAGAAACAAAGAAAAAGAGAAAGTAAGCCGGATCCCACCAGATAACTAGATCATACTATAGTGTTAAACTGGATTTACGCTTTTGCGTTTGGAGGCGATGTCGTAGCAAGAGAGCCCGTGTATAACAGGGAAATCAATGCCTTAAAACCGAACACGATGGGGCGACAGCGGCTACAGAGATATCTCATGACTGCAATACAGTAACTGTGTCAGTAGAGCTGAGAAGACAAGTCGTTTGAGCCATTTTTCAACTAAAAATACCCAACATTGTCAGGTTCCTGCTTCACATATGTGAGGATCTAAGATGTTCTACTTTTCTGTCTTACACTATAAACTAAATATTTCTGGGTATTGGATTATACTTAGCGATTTAAAGACATCACCTTGGCCTCTGACTTATTGGGCATTTTTCACTGACATTAAACAGACAAAACAAAATAATCTGCAGATCATTCGATGATGAAGAAATCATTAGTTGCAGAGCTTCTTTCTTGTAAAAATTACTTAACAGAGAATACAATATTTCTATTGTTGCTCTATATCACAAAAGGCTCTTTTATATAGAGATTCTGCATTATAGCTGTAAAGAAGATCAGTCATTAATCCGCCTTTTGCTTTTTTATATTGAACCAAACAAAGCCAGCATAGTGCTGTACATGTATGTGCTTTTACATAACAAGCTGCATGTCCCTTTTACACAGATGTCAATCTGGCTTTGTGACTACCTCTGTAGCCGGGTTATTGGTGGAGCAACTCTGCCTACCCTCCCACTCTGTTTCTGTACCTTTTATACAGAACAGTGAGGCAGAACAACGGCTCAGCATTCCTGCTTTGGACAGGCTGTGTAAAAGGGACCTATGTGAATAAAAGAATTCGAACAGAATTACTTTGATATACTTTTCTATAATAAAAGGATAATATGGCCTGAAAATGCATGACTGACTGTTGTGGTTTTACCAACAATTCCGATGCTAAACTAAAAATCAAAGTCAACACTGGAGGCATCTACGTTAGGGGTGCATTATACAGAAGTAAAAATCCACCATTACTGCAGCTTCTTGCAATCTTCAAAGACAACAAAAAAGATCTTGGCGACGGATAGCGAGCCAGTGAATAACAGGTCATTTGTCCCTTGTTGCAAACGTGTGGGAAATGTTCATAGGAATAATTTGTTCTCTTGGGATGCAAGACAAGAAATATGACCGTGAAAGAGTGCAAAAAGACAAAAAGAGGAGTAATGATAATGTCTGCCGAGGTGGTGGTAAAGGGGAGTGCGCAAAGGTAGAATCGGGGATGTATAAAAAGAGGCAGAACATGTAGTAAATGAGAACACAGTTTCAGTCGTAACATACACTGTAGCTCCCCTAGCCTGCAGCCATCTTGCTGTTGTCCGATAAGTCCTCGAGTCAGATTCAACTCCACAACCACAGGTCACGAGTCCAGCTCCCACTCGTGCAGCCGAGCACCATTACTATAGGCCTCGGTCACAGCTAACACCTGTAGTGCATTCATACCAGGGCTCCTACAGATTTCATTAGCATAGTTTTAAGCTATCAGTATGTTAATAAAACACACAGCATTAAAAGCATGACCTCTATGTTCGGCTTCAAATTTGCACACTGCACAGTTAAAAAAAACACACACTATATAACCTGAGTACAATTTGAACCTGTGATAACTGCAGGCAATATAAAAAGGCTCAATGATGGTCCAACCAATCTGTGGAAAGCAGAAACATTGACCTCTATTTGAAACAAAGGCTTTATATCCAGAGAATATCCGGAGGCATCATAGAGAGAGATTGTACGGCGAATTCATGACAGGGAGTCAAAGCATGTGTAAAGACCCCGAGGAAGTGATTATACTGTGAGCATTCATGCTAATCATCTCATGCTGAGTGTGAACAGTACAACTTGTAGTGTAATGTTGTTTCAGTAAAAGTAAAGACAGAGGAAAAAAATAAAGGACATAATGCATGTCTAATAAGGACAGATGTAAATAATGTAAATGCACCTTAACAGGTTAAAGTAAGTAAATGTCTGCATATATTTTAGTGAGAGAAAAAGGGCAGAATACGTCTCTGAAGTCGTCCTGTTCTGAAGTTTGTTAAAACAGGACACCTCGCTGCTCTCTGGCTGCTAGTCAAGGCCTTTTTCTCAGAGCTCTTTCTCTTTCTCAACTGTATCTGGCTAATACAGTACGTGATATGAATACATTGAAGCTACAATTAAGTAAAAATATGGATTTTCTAACTAAATTTGTGTTAACTGGGTTACTGGCCTTGCCATTGGCATGGTTGTTTTTAGCCACGCTAGCAGCATAGCTCTAGGGATTGTAATGCTACTCTGTTGGTTGAGACGCTGCTTTAGTCCAGATTGAAATCAGCGACTGTTACCATGAAATGTTATACAGACATTCATTGTGCTTGGAAGGTGAATCCCGATGAGTTTTGTTATCTCCTGACTTTTCCTGTAGCGCCACCATGAGGTTGACATTAGTTATGACTGAACTGTCTCAACACCTGTTACATGGATTATCTTAAAATGTGGTCCATTCATGTCCACCTCAGGATGAATTATAATAACTTTCATTATCTCTTACATTTTACACCTAGCACCACCATAAGGTATGAATTTTGTCAAACAAATATGGAATACTGCTCCTATGTGGCTGTCACCTTGTGGATGTGTGATTGAAAGGTTCATTAATAAACTGGTTAAACTTGAGGAAAGCTGAGCTTTTTCCAAGAAAATACAAGCCAGGACAATATATTTGTTTTACGAATGAACTTTGAACTTTAGCAAGGAATCTTTGTGAACACTGGCTCCAGTTTTATTGTTAGCATTTAGTGGAGCTCAGCAATGGGTACATTTGTCCTAATGCACTGAGAATCAGTAGCAGCGGGAGTATATTGAACATTTAATTTATTAAACAGGTGGATCACCACACATATTTTACTGTAATTGCTGTAGCTTTGGGTAGACATTAACATTTAAGCAGCTCCTTGGCAATGTTAAATCATTAAGTCCATCTCCCTTCTGTTTTAAATACACCCACACAGTAAAATACAGACAAATTTAGCCATTCATTGGGTAAACCAACTTGGTGCAACATATGTAAATGTTGTCAAGTACACAGGTTATGATGTATCAAGCATAAGAAAACATAGTCCAGGTGACAGCCTTACTAAGCACCCCCAAGCTTGTGCTTATTTGGTGTATTACAGCAGCTGCTTTTGTTGCTGCACAACCAGAGGGAAACTTGCTCTAGAAGTATATATATCAACTGTAAATGTGGATCTGGAGTTGGAAATAGGATCAACTAGCGTCTATCCTCTAGCAGGGTGCACAATCCCTTTTGTACTGTTATAACAGGCCAGTATAGTGGACAATAGCCTCAGGCTGGATGTATAAGGCAGGTCCTGCCCTTTTACACCCTAAACCCTCTGTTATGACTGGCCAAGACAGTGTCAGCACGGCTTATTGTAACCACCCTAATCTAGCCATTAGCCAATTAGGAAGTGACGGGCAGCCATAATGCCCTTGCATTAAAGGGATGGATTAGTTTGCCATTCAGTGCCTGCCGCCTGTGGGCAAATGGACTGATGGAGGACATTGAACCGCTGCACCGCCGCCACCACCGAAAGCTGCTTTCACTGCACTTTGCCTTCACGGACAGCAAGTGTGGCGATGTGCTTATTCACTGTTTTCACTGATGATGCAGAGAGGTCTTAATCAACTGTGATTACATATCATTTAAGCGGTAATAAAGTCTATTGAGCAGGGAGTGCAGAGGAGTCTGCTGTTTTCACTGAGCTGAGGATGAAAGTTAATATCGCAGTTTAATCATATTGACCAGGAATGTTTTGTTTCCCCGGCAAAGCACAGATGCACACCTCACTCTTGGGTCTTGACAAAAGATCAGTGTTTTTTTCCACTTCTACCCAACTTAATGAGATTTTAGGTTCATTCAAGTTCAGTCAAGTTCAGTGTGTTGCTCCCCTGCTTATTGACAGCCAGTAATGTAGGATAGATTGGAGCAAGCCAGCCACTGAACCACACTCCCCTGCCTGTTGGCCCCACGCCGCCCTCCCCTGAATTCCATTAATAGCTCTGCCCTCCAGGAGCTGCTTGGTGGACCGCCTGTAACACAGCCAGAGATATTGATGACTGCATCCTCCCCCCAAGGAGAGACGAGAGGAAAGGAGAAGTGAGTGGAGAGGGCCGATAAAGAGATAAAGAGGTGATAAAAGGGAGAAAGCACAGGGAAAAATTAACATGGAAGCCAGTAAAAGATATCAGCATTAATCGCAACACTAAAAATGGAGATATTGCAGAGAATTATTTAGCTCTTTCCATTTAACAAATCATCTCCATTCATGTTTTACTCTGAGTAAATGGGTGCTGGGGTTTTGCTCTCTACAAAACATTTCACATGATATTCCCTTTGCAACTATTTCTTGTGGCTTGTCAGCTCACAGTAGCCAATACTCACTGCCTGACAAACTCAGCAAAATGACTCTCTCATTGAACATTTTCAAACTCAATTAATACTGCTCGCATATCCAAAAAAAGCATTTCCTTCCTGATTTTTACTGTGCTGCGAGTAAGTAACAGTAGTATAAATGCATGTGCAGTTTCAAAGATTTTAACAGTTTGAAAAACCACAGTGACACTGTTGCCGCAAGCTCATGTAAGGAGATCACGAAGGGCTGCTTGAAATTGAAGATATTTAACACAAATGTCAGTGTAAAGCTGGCGCATACGACTCAAAGCCTGTCAAGTAAGGACAGGTTGCAACATCTGATAATGTAATACCCTGTCAAAATGTGATAAGACTTCCTTGTAAATAATCCAAAAATGTATTAACGCATGTTAATGCTGTTAGGGGTGAGTGTATAATATTTCTCACCCGATTTGACATGAGTATTAACAGTTTAATAACTTGTTTAAATAAGTAAAAGTCATGAATTTGAAATTCTAAATGATTATTCAGCACTGGTCGCTCTTTAAGATAAATATATCCAAAGAACCTTATTGCAGATTAACATAATGATTGTATCTCATATATTGTGTGTATACAGAAATAGCTGAAGCGTCTATTTATGCAAGAATGATTCTGACATTTCAACCAGAGCTGATGAGTCACCTTCACCCAGATGAGGGAGTGTAAAAGAGCTCATGTGAAGCTATTTGAATGATTTCTGTTTTCATTAGAAAGGCAGCAAGTACTGAGAGAATAACACTCCACCAGAATGAGCTATTTCGAACCTCTGGGACAACATGAGGGGAAGCCAATGGAAGATTTGTATTAATTGTATCACACTTTTCCCACATTTGTTAGGTTAGGGAGAGCAACCAGAAACACGACAGAAATTTGAGACTACTGATTCGAGCTGAAATGGTGAGTCAACAAATGGACACATTTAATTAGCAACCACTTAGATAATATATGAATCAGTCTGTTTTCAACTAAAGTTTTTAGGATTTGGTGCTTTTCTTTGACATATATGGTTGTAAATTGAATAATTAGGAGTTTGGACAGTTGGTGGAGCAAAAAACGATTTGACGACATTCTAATGGGCGTTATATAGACCAAAATGACTGATCGACAAATTGAGAAATGATTCACAAAGATGAATCAGTTGCAGCTCTAATATAAACACCAACACATGCAGATAAGAAGACAGAAGCATTAAAAACATATCCTCTACTTAATGGCCAGTAATGATGCCCTGATTTCACATCTGCTGGTGCTTTGTGAATAGCAAGTCCCCGACTCAGTGCAGATGATACTCTTCAGCCTGCACACAGCAGCTAAACACTTAAGCGAGTGATAAAGTACCACAGAGTCCATGACAGTGACAGATCGGCTTGTCATTGTTAAGAGCTCTTGTTATTGATTAAATGCTGTATCAAACGCATTCAGGCCAAGACGTGGTAGTGAATCCCAAAAGTTGGCAGCAACAAGTACTGTTTGTCATAAAGCAAGCTTGCTGTGCAGGAGGTAACGCATATGCATTTGTAGGCCGACCCCACAAGTGTGATACAGTACGAAGGCAAGACGGACATGATAAAAATACACAGTGTAAAAAGAAACCTACCCCTACACAGGGATGCCATCATGATATCTGTTATCATTGAGAATTGAATCTGAGCGAGCTCCTTTATCCTTGTTTCTCTCTCTCTCTCTCTCTCTCGTGGGAAGACGTGAATGGCTCCTTTCATCGCATCTCAAGCTCCCTCTATTTCTTCTTGCTCCTCCAGCATGCCACTAAAAAAAATCGCCTTTGGTCCTGCTCTGCATCTCAACTTCCTTGGGAATCAAAGCCATCATGTTTGCGGGGGGGAGGAGGTTGTCGAAATGAAGAAAACAGAGTAGATGAAGAAGAAGAAAAAAAAAAAACCCAAATGCACACACCGCTTGACAGGCAGCAGCTGAGCGAGCGTTCACGCCAACCAACTTTAATCTGGAGAGATCCACCCTCCAACCCCCCACCCCCCCACCCCAAAAAAGAAAAAAATATCAGAGAAAACACAAGAAGGCCATTTCATTTCCTCTGCAGCTATTCCTTTTTCTTTCTGAATCCAGGGAGGGCTGCTGTATTGTCATTCACACACACACACACGCGACCGACAACAGGCAGGTATGAAGAGAGGGAAAAGAAGAAGGGGGAAGAGAAAGAGAGGGCAGAGATATAGAGAGATTAAGGGAAAGCTGATGTCATCAGTTTAGATATGTGGCCCTGGGGTGGGTGTTTTTCAGGGTGTGTGTGTGTGTAGTGATCAGGGATGTGAACGTGCTGCTGTGTCAGCCTAATCCCCTCCTAGCCAGGACCACGCTGGCTCGAGCACATTACCACCCAATGACACAATCAGTTTGTCGAGACGTCCTGCGCCGCTTCTATTCATCTATAACGTACCGTCACGACTGCTTGGCCCGAAGGTTCAGACTGGCCCTTCTACCAGAACAACAACACCCCCCCCCCCCCCCCCCCCACACACACACACACACACACACACACACCACCCCCTTCATCCCTGCCTGCAATCAAACACCACCGTCCCTTACAGTCCTCCAGTGTCAACTGCTGCACTGTCATGAGAGCCGATTTGAGTGCTTCCAGTAACGTATGTGGATCAAACGGGGATTTGAACCAGCAACCCAGCGGGTCTTACAAGCGTGAATAATCATCACACTCTTCACGGTGGTAATCATCTCATACTGAGACCTATTGGCCTTTTAATACCAGAGGTTAAGCTATCTCATACTGCCATCACCTCTGTCCCCGTCCTGCTATTGGACCTACAGAAGCTCTGCGTGTGTGTGCAATGTGAATAAAGGCGCTTTGCAAGCTTTACCTCTTCAGTTTGAGAGACAAGAGACCTCAATTGCAATTGCAGGAATATGCCATCATGCCCGTGTTGTTTAGCGCACCCTCCCACGCTTAACACACTGCTCGGCTTTCACTCTCTTTATCACTGCCTTGTTTATTTATTTATTCATTTCTAAAAGGGAAAATGTACACTGCAGCGTAGACCATTTGCCATATGCCACAGCATTTATGACCGAAGTTAGTTTGCGATACTCGTCCCTGCACGTACACCTACACACACACACACACACACACACACACACACACACACACACACACACACACACACACACACACACACACACACACACACACACACACACACACACACACACACACACACACACACACACACACACAACTCAACAAGAAAGCACACACAAAACAGCACAAAAACACACACTATGATACAGTTTAAGCACCATCAAAATCAGTGACAAGCACCTCATCATTCATGACATGACTGCCCCTCTTTAAAAAATGGATTCATTTTCAGTATTGTGGGTAAAGAGGTCTATATTTTGAACCACTGAACAGAAAAAAGCTGTTTGTCCAAAGCAGGATTTATGAAAGGGCACATCACCCAGAGTTATTGAATCAGAAACTCAGCATCCACTAATGGGTGCTCACAGGAGGGATAATAATCACTAACAAATTGATTAATAAAGACTAAAACTAAATCTGCTTACAACTAGTGTGTTTATTAACTATTTAATAACTGTTTATACAACTCATAATGAATAAATAAATAAAGGGGGATGTGTAAGGTAAAGTGTTACTGATTTAATGAGCAAAACATTCACTTATTTAGTTTCCTCAGAATATAGCAGAAGTGTTTGTAGGTGTTGTTTGTCACCAGGGAGTTACACAATAACTGATTTAAATGTGGTGTTGTATACATATTGTTTATATTCATAAAAGGTTAGTCTAAAAAAAGTTAGTGATCATCCAGTAAATGCCATCAGCTTGCATGTCATTAGTGCTAAACATGTTGTGGATCAGTATTTTGCTTGCATGTCCACAGGTTTTTAACATGCAGCAAATATCTGCAAATAAATGGACAGTGGGGTTTGCCAGTATAACTATGCTGGGGGTGATGTATTCTTTTCCCATTTGGGATGAATATGATTTGAATATAATTTGACTTTTTACCACCAGAATATTCATCCATAAGTCTGTGAAACATGAAAAGTCATGCTGAATTAGCTAGTATCTCTTTCCACTGTAATCTATGGATCGCTTACTTTTAATACCGAAGCAAAAGTGTCATTTTTATGATTTTGAAGCAACAAAAAATCACAAAGAACATCGTTTAGAATATGATTTTCAAGTGGAAAGTTACTCCTTGACTAAATGGACATGGAGAAATCACTAAAAAGATTACACTGTGCTAATTCCAGACTCTTAGATGAATTTTAAGGTGTAATTTTGACGCAAATTGCATCAATCAGTCTGTAAGGGTTAACAGCAACGCCAGTCAAAGGCACATAAATCTGAATAGAAGTTGTGAGTTAAAAGACAGAAAGCATGCAGCTCTTCGTCAAGCATGAGTCAATCACAAGAAGCTTTTTTAAGCATAGTAATTACACTGTGACAGTGAAGAGGATGACCTCAGCCAGGGAGAGAGGTTTTCGCTGGCACCTTGCTTTCTTACGGGAAGTGCTGTTTGGGCACACTCTGTTGAGGCACCGTGACTTAAGAGAGCTCTAATGACGGCACTTGTGATGAAACTTGAATAAAAAACTAATTTGGCTCCATGGGGAACAAAGCTGACACCTGCAAGAACAAGCATTGATTTTGTTGTCAGTGTTGCATTCAAGGCATCAGGGATCTTTCATGCCTCAACTAAAATGTACTCCAAAGTTGTCCAAAGAATTTTTAAGCATACAAGCTAATACAAAGCCATGAATAATGAATAGTAATTTAAGTAGAAAAAAAAGAAAAAAAAGAAAAAACGACTGCAAATTATTCATGAATCTTCCTTCCTGCTACTTGCTCAGGGCGAATAGAGGGAAAAAAAGTGTTCCTGGAAGCTTCCAGAGTAATGTGCTACACTCGGAGCAAATAATGGTTTGCGGAAAATGTTTCCATAAATAATAATGGAGGTTGTGTTTACATAGAAGTGCTCCTCTGAAGGTGGACTGGAGCATGGCGAGAAGCGAGGAGGTGCTGCTAGGTGGTTCAGGTGATTCACTCAGGTGAATAATTACTGTCCTGCAGAATACACTTTGTTTTCTTTAAAATGCTAGAAAACCAATTATCAGTGATTTAGTAATCAAGTGATAGTTAGAAATAATTAGGCCAGTAAACATTCACTACATGTCTAAACAACTGTGGGACTTGAAATAACTCTAAGCTGCTTTTTTTCACTTGTGTTTTAAACTGAAGGGATTTCTTTTCTCTTTTGTTCTCTTCAAGGGAATTTATAGTTTTGTATTTTTGGCTAGAACATGTCACACATTGAGAATATTGTAATAGAAATGCCATTGAAATAAATATTTAAATGTAAAAAAGCCTAAACATTTAAATAAACTGAACCCAGTTTTAAGAGACCTGCAAATCAACTTAACCACACTAACATACTGTTATCAGCTGCTCCGACGATAAACTTCAACTTTGAGGTGAGAAACGCACCATGACACCTGTTTCTCTTTGAAGAGGAATTTAACACCAAGCTGAGAAGCAGTCTTTCACTGCTCTCTGCTGGTTGAACGTTTCAAGTCTGTTTCACCTCTGATCACTAATGGGTGTGGTCGGGTGTGGCCAGTACTGTAGGTTTTATTGCACCTGTAAACACACCCAACAGTGATGTCACAGGGTCTGGAGTATACCTGTACATCACTGCACTGAGGTGACAACTTAAATCACTGAAAGTCCACAAAAACAAGTTCTTTCTCTTTAATTTATCATCGTTAAATCCTGAGGGAGTTGCTAGAGAGCACAATACAGAAATCAGTCAGCTGATAAGACTGATAAATGCTGATTTCTACTTCAGAAGGACTCGCTACACTGTAGCTTCTTTCCTTTTTAATCAGAAGGTTTTTTTGTACTTTTTCAACTGTAATCAAGGACAGATTTCTAAAAAGGAGCATTCTACACTGCTGGAAGTCTTAAAGAAGCAGAAATCATCTACAATTTTTTGCACACTGATTGATTTGTATAAATAAAGTTGTACTCACAAAGTGATACAGCCAGACCAAAAGAGATGGTTTAAGCAAACTAAAAGTTAAGTTGAATTTATTTGGAGGAAGAAGCTGTCTGTTTTAAGCATCCAACAACCCCCTGGTTCAACTTTGACTTTACTTACACACGTACACACGCATGCATGCCCTCACGCACGTAGTGAAATTAGGGACCTCTGGCCCCATCAGACACAAGTGCCGAAATGTCGCCCTGTTCCCAGAACTCAGCATAACTTTGATGAGTACATTATCATAACCAATATAGATAATGGCCATGACTACAAAGAAAGACCTACTGTATATTGTAATGAACTGGGATTTTTTCTAAGAATTGCAATCAAATTTCTATCACTCTCATTTCATCACATATTTGTGTTGCTTCACAATTATTTAATGGCCAAAAACCCTCTATGGTTTGCCACAGAGAGCACGAAAAACAAATTTCCCTCATCTGTCCATTACGGCTTTTGGAATTAATTTTTGGAGTCCAAATTAAATTGAATAGTAAAAATATTAATACTTATCAATGCTGAAATTACTATTTGAATGTGTTTTTAAAAGTTTTCATAAATGTGTTGGTAATGTAGGCTAACGTTAGCAACTCTCACCGCTCTTTACCCACATGAAAAAGAAATGCTTTTCGCGTTTTTTTTGTCTGACTGAATCAAAACCTCACGTTCAGTGTTGCTAACGTTAATTTCTAACATTACAATATCAGAAATCGATGCACCCACACTCCTGACTATTTAAATTAACTATTTAAAGTGTGGGGTTTGGACACAGAACTCCTACTCACCCTCATTTGGGCTTGCAATGCATCCTGACCCAAGTAACACGTCACATATTGATGTAAACAAGCGTATACTGACATGGATTTATTTATATTTCAGTTACATGCGTAGTTTTATAACTGTATTCCAGTATGATGAAAACTTATTTTATATATTTATATTTTAAGTAATGTTATTCATTTTGTGCCTAATCTTAATTATGCCTTAGCAAGAAAGCTAACACCTGTTTATTGGTAATTTTGGTACGCCCTCTAGTGGACATGGTGGCATTGGCAATGCATACGCCTGTGTATATAGTGTATATGCATATGGTAACTGCTTATACTAGGCTGTATTTGAGCATTAAACATTCAAATATAATTCAAATATTAGCAATAATAAGGAATTCAATTTTAATTGGATTATAAAATAGATGGAAGATTGGCAGCACTAATATCCGCCAAATTTCATGGAAATCCATTCATAAGTTCTGTTGAGTCAAACAACACCAGAGAGGTGTAGACATGGCTTCCTTAGAAGAAATAATAATATAGTGTCTCCTACCTCATATAAATTAGAATAAATAAATCCAATCAAACAGCAGAGCAATTATTTATAAGGCATCCTCTTGTGGTGTTCACATTCACAAACCACTGCTGTCATTTACATCTTTCCCTTTCCTTGCCATGTCCCCCACCCCCTCACACTGTCACTCTCTTTCTTCCCCCCTTTGATACAAGTATCCATTAATTCAAGATCCAATTACTTGGACTGCTCTGAAGCCCCTCCCACTCGACATCCACCACTCGGCCAATGGACGTCTCTCTCTCAGTGTGACAGATCAAATTCCACCTCTACAAATAATCCCTCAACAGAATGCTGCTGCCAGTGCTGCACAAACTTTAATTGGATGCTTTTAATAGTGCTCACTATGGCCACTTTGAGCCATGTAATTAGGTTTCCCTTCCTATAGCGTTTAATGGTTATGGGCTGGGTGAGTCAAGCAAAGGAGGGAGAGAGAGAGAGAGAGTCCTCGCTGTGGGAAAAAAGAAAAAAGGGCAGACTCCGTTTGACACTAGGCTTAATCCAATTTCCCCCACAGAGAAATCATCTCATGCCATATATACTTTTTCAATGAGGTTTTATGGGCAACCATATAAACCATAGACTAGTGTTGAATATCCAGCTTCATTGAATTTTTGGCTGTAAACAAAGTGAAACCTCCCTTGTTCTCAGTGTTGGTCTTTTTGGTTCGCAACTTTCTTGCTCTGTCTTCTCATGCAAGAAATAAATAAATAAAAAGATTCCCATAACACAGCTGCAAAAACTCCCCAGTTAGAATGCAAATGACAGGATTTCTACAATGATTAATTTCTGCCACTTGTGAGGCGATTAGAAGAAGTCAATCAAATGAATAATATATGTATAAGTACTCTATCAAAAGGTAGCGGCACAGTCTAGGGGATGAACGGATGAATGGATGATGGGAGAACAGTAAGCAGCTTAATAGCAATAAATACAAAGAGACACACCCCCGAGGGACAGAAGAGAGGACTGACAGAGCGAGAGAGAAGAGAGGCGGTGAAGGAAATTGGCGTGACACTGTGAATGTACAGTAGATGGATGGCTCACTCACCTGGGCAGGTGAGAAAGGACATTGTGTAATCTTAGGTGACTGCTTTGACAGTTCATACTTCAGTGGCAAAAGAAAAGGTGTATTTGTTTACACCAGAAAGTCGATTACTGACCGTGTTCATCATGAAGACTGATCATCTCGCCCTTAAAAATGACAAGAATTGAAAAAATAGCATGGCCAGTCCATCACCACCCACAAGGACAAATGATTAGACAACAAATTTTCTCCAAGAGGAATCTGATGCAGCATTTATGTCATTAGTACGTGTCTTTAACAGCCTCCAACTTGTAAATACAGTTCACATCAAAATCCAAGTCATATTTAGTGCTGGAAGACATATTTTTCAGAAAAATCTAAAATATCCAACTTAATAAATCGGCCCATTTTATACTTGTACTTTACAAATATCTTGTATGCAGATAAAATACAGACAAGCTTTAATAGACTCAGACACATGTTTGGATTTCTGTTGGTTAGATCAGATGTTATTGCACCTGTCTTGGATTTTCTGGGCATTATGCAAATCAAGGTAAGCCCCACTCTAGTCTGGGGAGTGGTGGAAATGCATCCAAAGCCAAAAGCACCCAGAAGAATAACTTATGCTCTCAAGCAGTTTAGTTACAACAATAAAGCTATTAAATCAATATTCATGAACAACAAGCATGACAAAATGTATTGTCTTCACAGATTTTCACCCAGACACAGATGATTCACCGGTTGCACTAATCAGAGGATCAGAAACGACGGCTGTGTGCACCGTCTGAATGATGTTCTGGAAACACTGGAGCCTCTTTTTCTTGTTGTTCTAATCTGACAGGGACATCGACGGCTAATGTCAGCCACCACTATTAGAGGGGACAGACCCTGTGAGCAGCTATTTCTGCAGACCACTCACTGCCGTAGTTACAAATGGTGGGAGTGGAGATTACAAACTCTGAAAAATTGATGCATTTACACTTTTTCCACATACGGCTAGAATCCTCTGTTGCACCTGTAACCAAACCCAGCTGTTATGTCATATGTTATGCCCCAACTTGTACTGACACAGCACTGGAGGTCACTTAACCCACTGGAGGTTTTTTATTGTCTTTAATTGCACACCACTTTGTGACGTCTGCTCTAGAAAGCACATTTCAATTACTGACTTACAACAAGGATTTCCACTGGGGTTAAATTGCTCTTTAAATCATACAGTGGTGCCACAGATGAATGTCCAACATAAGCGAAGTTTGTTGGCAGTTGGTATTTTAACACTAATTTAATCAATTGGTTGCCTAATTCACCACGAAAAGCTATTTTTAAACCCTCACACAACCAATCATCTGGAATCATACAACGTTTCTTTGCTGTCTAATGATGTGACGTGTGTGTCTGGTATGTTATAGTGGCTGTAATTGCATGTTATGTGTGTGTTTGATGTCTACATCGCCAATAAAAAAACTACCTATTAAAAGAAAAAGGAAAAAATTCAGCTCCAAATATGAAATACTCAAAACATTTACAATAAATGCAACTGTTGACACATCTAACTGTGGAAGAAGGAGTCTGTGGTGACTCCATTAGGAGGTACTGTATCTTTCTCTTTATGTACACATTTTTCAGTCCCTTGTATATCTCTGTCACCTCAGGGATCCTACAGGTGCGGAAATAACAGCGAATCAATAAGACGAGTGAAGGACAGAAAAAGAACCCAAACAAAAAGAAAAACGACAGCAGGAAAAAGAACGATCTGTTCACATGACACACTTTTCCTAAAGAAACAAAGCATTCACATTCATCCCACTGCTACAACATTGAAAAGCATTATAAGGTTATAATATATACTATGAAACATAAGGCGGCATAAAATCACCAGCACGACCATCTGGCTGCGGCTTAATTAAATACACTTAATCTCATTCCAACATATGCAACACATTCATATGCCACACTGGGTTAGTAGAGAGGGTGAGACAAAAATGAAACAGATTTTGATTGAGAGTAAAGAACAGTTTCTGAGTGGCACACATTATAGCAACTATAGTGTAGTATAATGTAATGATGGCGCTCAAATAGATTCATTCATCACTCCTATTATGTTAACCTTTCTACCTCTCCCACCTGCTGGAAACCTCACACATTAATCTGCCTCCTTGTGTTAACGCTAATGATGGCTGAATGGCGCGTGTGGGCTGCACACATGTTGAGGCTTGAAACACACACTCATGAATGGCAGGTGAGGACACTGAATGTATGTATGGTTCATAAAGGTTACGCATTTGAATGTGTGTGTGTGTGTTTAGGGAGGATTGGCTTCAAATGCAACTTTGCATACAATGAATATTGTAATTAGGGGATATATGCAGTATATATCGTTAACAAAGCATCTGTGTTGGACTTCTCCAATACTGATCTGTATACATTGTTTACATAATTTATTTATAAAGTGATTGCTAGGACCATACTGAAGATTCAAATCAATGGTAAAAAAGTGAACAATACTGCAGTATGAGATGTTGCTACAGATGTTCAGTCCAACTAAAATCACATTTTATCATCCCTCTTTACTTTCAAAATAGTTAATAACAAACATAGTCTTGTATTGTCAGAATGAAGAAAAAAAGGTCTTTGGTAAAAAGGCATGCCTAAGGCTTGTTTGATGACATTAACTGGCAGGCTACCATTGTTAGGTCCCAAGTGACATTTGAAGGTTTTCAGTGTTTTAATGTTCATTTACAGCTGTTTAATGTGCTGCAGCTGAACAGCTTATTAGTTGCGTAGCCTGCTGCCAGAAGTTAGCAGTGTATTTTTCCCAGGTGAATGTTTGTGTGGGGGCTCGTTCAACAAGCTAAGGTACAGGGCAAAATGTGTGTTCATGTGTGTAACTTAAATAAGGAGACTTAAGAAGGGAAATTGATATGGTTTGTCGTCTGTGGCTCAAGTTGTGTAGCAGGATGCTATCAGGCTCAGTGTGACCGTCTGCTCTGCCTTTGATAGAAAGTCACATTTATTCAAGATTTGTTGTATTTAAATAAAGACTTCAGTTACTTATGGTAGAATAGTATCTAATTTAAATAAGGCAAAACTATGGGACAAAATCATGAAATCTAAGAAATTTAAATATAAATGTATTCCCTCTGGTGTTGTTTTCCCAAAGGAGAACACAGGACGAAGGAGAAGTGATTTACAGAGCTGATATGTATGCTGTAGTAGACAAAAAAGAGTAACATTTTACATGGAATTTAATACATTTTAACATGTTTTTTGTGAATGTGAGTCACCATTGGAATCTACTGTGATTGCTTTGGATCCATCCAAGTTTGGCAAATGAATTTGCACCACTGATGAGCTGCAAGCCTTCTTAACAGTGCTGACTGAGGAGCCAAACACTTGTTGTGTTTGCTGTGGTACTGTCAAGTGTGACAAAGCTACAAAAAAACATATGGAATATTCCTTTAAACCAGCGTTTACATGAATTATGTCCTTATGCGTGCAGAAGTAGTTTTTCTTGTTAGAAGATGACACTGATCAGAGTTTACAGAAAACGGGGTCCTTTTGTGACAAGCAGAGTTCATAAAATGCTTTAGGTAATGCAAAATGAAGAAGGAAAAAGGAGATAAAATGCAAATGAAATGCTGTTACAGTATATGCCTAACATCCAAAGTACACTACATGCATCTGTAGCTGTGAGGGTCTGTGTGACATACATTTCATCATCCCCTCATGTCTCTGTGGACTGTATAGGCTTTGAAGCTCGCCAAATTGTTCTGCAATATGTGCAGAACCTTGTCAGCTGTCCTCATCCACCTTGGAGCACATCTGAGACTTGAAGGAATACTGTACAGGATTTATCAGTTGCCGATTGTAAACACAGCATTCAAAGTTGACCCCTCCTCTTCGGCTCAATGACACCAGAGTGAGCCGAGAGCAGACTGAGAGAGAGCAGCGGTCGTCAAGCGAGCTAGAGAGTGAATGAAGAGAGTGAGCGGCGGTAGCGAGAACATACTGCGAGTTACGTTGTAAAGCACAAATGAATAAACACGTATGCATCTCCTTACAACCCTGCGGGAAGGTGCCGCATTGCTGGATTTTGTGTGAATAAAGGCAAAGTGCACGCTTCATCCCGTCCGCCGTGGCCTCTCTGCTCTGCGTATGTGAGTGTGAACGTTTTTATACGACCTCACACCCTGCGTGCTGTTATTGACACACCCATTGTCCAGAGGTTGATGCCCAGAAATGTCCTGAACACAACAAAATGATAAGAAAATAAGAAAATACAGGCAGAGGGCAGAGTCTCTGCAGATAAATACACCACCACCACACTTCTAGTGGGTCACGAGTGATGATTGAGAGGGATTATTCTTGTATGAGTCTATACATTATTTGTTTAGTGAAATCCTGCATCTGCATATATACCTTTAAGTAAGTAAATGATAGATGAGCAATGATAAAGGCACCACTGTGGGCCTGTTTGTGTATCAAAGGGCATGTGTGCATATTGTGTATAAAGTTGAGGTGTGTGTGTGTGTGTGTGTGTGTGTGTGTGTGTGTGTGTGTGTGTGTGTGTGTGTGTGTGTGTGTGCTGACAGATAACCATGCGGCGTGCAGCTTAGCGTTCACCTATCTAGCCCGGCCCTGTGTGGAGCCGATGGAAGCCCCTTATCACGGACCCTCAGAGTCCCACATCCCTCAACTCAAAACCGCCCGCAGAAAAGAGAGGGGGAAAAAAAAGAAAGGATAAAATATGCAGGAAAGAGAAGAAAAAAATCCTCCCAGAAACTGATATTTATTCCCTAGAGATGTGGCATGCATTCTTGTTTGTTTATGAGAGTGTCTCCCTAGACCTTAATGTCTTGGATGGGTAAAATAGAAAGAGGGTTATAGAGAGACTTAAAGAGGATGAAGGGAGGGAGGAGCGGATAGTGAAATAATCAGCTGAATAATAGAAGTGCTGGTTTTAAATACAAAATATTAATAACTTTATTTATATAGCACCTTTCATAAACAAAGTTACCAGGTGCTTTACAATAAAAACAGATGATAAACGTAAATAAGACCCCAAATTTAAGATATAAACAAGATAGGATCATTCAAATAGTTAATATCAGTAGAGAAAAAGCCATGAGAAAAAGAAGAGCTTTAAAAGAGGATACTCAGTTTGCCTGTCTGAGATCTCCAGGCAGGGAGTTTTACAGCTGAGTGGCCTGAACAGCAAGATCCTGATCACCTTTAGTGACAAGTCGAGATTTTGGAACCCCGCTGGAAGATCTCAAGCAGCGATCAGGCTCACAGGGAGTTATCAGATCACAGATATTGGCAAAAGTCTGACCATTCACAGCTTTAAAAACAAGCAGTAAAATCCTAAAATCTATTGTAAAACCTCACAGGCAACCAGTGAAGGGGCAGCAACAACAGCTGTTATGAGGTTACTCCTCTTAGTACGTGTTAAAAGCCCGGCAGCAGTGTTTTCTACAAACCTTATCAAAGAAATAAGAGGAGAGGGTCTGAATACAGTCAGTGCAAGGTTGAAGGAGCAGTGGGACCATGTGTGTATGAAATAAAGAGAGGTCAGACAGGAAGTCTTTTTATCATCAATGATCCTATGGGAGGGTGGTATAGAGCTGGGCATCATGGGATATGTTCTTCCTGCAAGTCCTCAGAGACCAGGCGACTCATTTCCACCTCAGAGCTGCTTTGACTTGAGGAACAAAAAGGGGGGGGGGGGGAGAAAATAAAAGTAGGGGGAAAAAAAGAACCAAGATACAAGGGCCCTAACAGGGAGAGATGATATTGAGAGAGTCATTAGACCTGATGTGAGTACACAGTGAGTGATTCTGACATTAACACTTAAAAAGAAAAGATGAGAGCCAAAGAAGAAGAAAGAGGCAAGAGAAGATTAAAAAAAACTGAAAGTTTCAGTATTTTCCTGGAATTGCTAACAAGGTATGTTCATTTACATTTACAGTAATGTTACAGTACGGGTAATGCTGTACTGATGAGTTGATTCATTGATTTAAGCAAATGAATTGGACATTTTGGTAAGTGATTAAGTTATTTATTATTAGTAGTTAGTTGTCCATGAATCTGAGAATTCTGCTTTGTTGCTGAGAGTTAGACGTAAAGATTGGCAACCCCCTAGTACACTAAATATGAAGGTGTAGCTACAGTATATACAAGTAGCTTAGCTTAGCATAAACACTGGAAACGAGGGGAAACTGCTAAACCAGCAGTTTTGAAGACATCACTTTGGGGTGTCATTCGTCACTTTATTGTTTTTTGGGACATTTACTTATCAGAAACTTGACAGATTCATTGCTGAAAATTCTCATTTTTCTTACATCATCCTTTCAATAGTCAGCATATACATAAAACATCAGTCTGATTGCATCACTTTTTCAGATGCCAAAATGCTCTTCCTCCCTGACAAATTTATAGTGATGGGTGAAGGAAAGTGACAGGAGAGGTGGGGGCAGGGCATGAAAATACAACATCCCGAACACTCGGCCTGATTATCTTGAGAATACAATCCAGGTCAGAAAAACTTGACAGTGCATCATGATGGGTGGTTGTCCGTTTGAGAGACAGCTGGAAATGGCCCTAAAAAAATCTGATGGATAGGTGTGAAAAATAGCTCGTCCTTGGAGACCACATGGACTGACACAGAGAAACTGGTTAAACTGAAAGCTTAGAGTCGAAGTTAGAGAGTATAAAACAACAAATGCATGCATCAACTGTCCTCTGAGATATGTACTTGAAGTTTACATACTGATGAGCGTTGTACTTATTAGCTTTTACTGTCCTTGTTATTCATTTTTTACTAACACATACGCCTCAAATCCCAAATGGGGGTGGTAAGTAATGACTTGAAAAATCGTGCTTTGATTGAAGTTTTATTTTAAGTCAAGCCAATCTTGTTAAATGAAACTCTAGAACTCACCAAAAACTGATTTAAATGCCCTAAATACTAATTTTCTCTATCATCTCTTTGGTATGACTGGTGGTTTTAACCAAAAACAGCATTTCTGACAAAGTTGTAACTTGATTAAATGAAATGAAATATTATTTTATGAGAGATTATTTTAACATAAGTGGTCAGTTGAAAAAAAGGGAATGACATTGTTGCACATTTTGTCCAGAGTGTTTGCAATTTGGGGTTAGGGGTTGATGGTAATAGTGCAATGTATTCAATATGATGCAGCAGTGCTAAAAAGTGTTGGGTTTGCATTCGCAGTAACTGAATACAGTTCTGATGTGACGTTAGGAGAGTGAACAGTAAACAGTGAGGCTGATATAAGGGATATAAAATGACCAACAGTAACACATGCTACAGTGTTTACTGTGAATCTCTCAAGTGTGTGAATGCAATTTGAATCCAGTCTGGGTATATAAATACATCTGAATGGCTATTGCTAAAAAAAAATACCGGCCATAAAAAGTATATAAAACAGGATTTGATTTGCAAGAAAATCTAGTAATTACATTGTCATGCACTTCTTTACATAAAAGCTTCGCTACAAGCATTTCAATTTGAAATGTAGAGCATGTACATGTTATTAAAGTGAGTGCATGATTATCTGGTTACACAAGTTTAAACAAAGAAAATGAGGGGATGAGTACAGTAAAAGCAAGAAACAATAAGCATGATGAGCACTCAAATGAATGTGAACCAGTGCATGAGGTCTATTAAGTGCTCACAGTGTCATCATCTTGTGCCCTTGATGTTCTAAATCTTAGCCTTGATGTGTTTGTTTGTTTGTTTGTATTTTTTCCTGTGGCTACTCCTACTCTCTATGCTGCACTGATCTCTTTCAAACACAGAAGTCAGACAAAAGGCCAGAATAACAGAGGAGACTAATTAGGACAAATTCTGGGATCTACACGGGGAGATGAAAGGAAGAGAAACAAATGAGGGCTGCAGAGAGACTGATTCAACGCAGATAAACTGTCACTGTGCTAGTGATGCGTGGGTTGACCTAGAACCCGGGGTGACTTGCGATCTGACGGGTTTGGTTAAGCTTACTACAAAATATCACAAGGTTGGGTGAGGGGGTCAAAAAGTGACTGAGTAAGTTATAAATAACTTTCAGTCATTGCATGCAATGCAGACAAGGCTGTGCATTACTTCTCCACCTCTCTGTCTCACACACACACACACACACACACAAGCAGCTTTATCATCAATCAGCTAGTGTTCATGTGTTTTAGAGTGTTGAGGTTTCACATATGACTTTTTTTTCTCTAAGTGGTATCCATAAAACATTTTACACTGTCAAGACAATTTTTTTTTATTTGCTTTCTGTTATATATTTGTTATTCTAAGGCTACTATCTATTTGTTTGACAGTTTTATTTCACCATGCACATTCGGAGGACGCCCCATCTAATTGGTTACGTGAAAATTAGTGACAGTGACAACACCGGCGCCTTTCTGAAAAGTTCAGAGATCTTCAACTCGAAGCGCTCAGTGCAGCCGCACAAAAAAAGCTGGACGCTCTGGAAAAAAACGTTGGATGCAGCACTTTTTCTCTATAGGTGCCTGCTGCATGAAGCCACATATGCTCTCTCCTCATTAGGAACAATTGAAAAAAAAACGATAAAAAAAACACTATATGGACTCTCAGTCTCAACTAAAGTTTGTTTTCTCTGACCAACAATCCAAAGCCAAAAGATATTAAATTGGCAATGATATAAAACAGATGAAAGCAGTAAATTCTCATATTTGAGACACTGGAACCAGCAAATGACTTAAACGACATGACACATGACTAAAACAATGAATCAATTATCGGCACTGTTGTTGATTATTCTGGCCAAATCAATTCATCAACTAATTGTTTCAGCACTAGTATTGAGTATGCATGTCCTCATTGTATGCGTGTGTCTAAAGTAGAAAACCATTATGCTTATCGCAACATAGAGGCAATCCATATTTATGCGCCTCTTCTCATTATTTTCCATTAATCTACATCGTGCTAAAGGCTTTGTAATAGACATTCTGTGTCACGGGAGACGCTGCTAACAAACACTGCCAAGGAGAGGTACACAAACAACCTTGGAGAGAGGGGGAGAGAGGGGGGAGAGACAAAGAGGGGAGGAGAACTGGTTTATCATCGCTTCCCCTCCTTTTGATCTCTTATTGAGCAGAGGATGCGTGTGAATTTGAGTGCAGAGAAGGGAGAAGGTGGGAAAGTGACATATAAGGACAGAAATAGAGTAAGATATATCTATTCTGAACCTATCGCACATTTCGCTCCATCCCAATTTAATTAACAGCCTAACCCATCCTACGAGAAAGCTCACTTTCTATCCCTGCATCCAACCAAATGAGGAGACCACTGCTGTGCTTTCAGGAGCTTTCACACTATGCTGGTCTTTATTTGTACTGTACCATACCGTCTGCTCCTGGGAGAGCATCTGTCATCACTATTTTAACATGTTGTGTCAGTGCGGTTATGCTACTGCCATGATAATTTAGTGAGCGCGTATGTGGAAGCATATGCGAGGAGCGCACGTTTTCTCTTTAACCGTGATACAAGCAACTTCTGACATGCCGCACGACTTTGTGAGCCGAGTTAAACAAGTCCTCATATCCGTCTGCTTCTGCTATCGAGTCTGCCAGCGTGCATGTGTGGGGCTCCCGCTTTGGAAGAATATGCTCAAGTGTGTGTGTGTGTGTGTGAGAGTTGTACTTTTTTGTGAGTGTTAATGAGCTGGTGAGAAAGAAACAACAGAATGCAGACTATGCATTTGGGAACATCTTGGCAGCCTTCTCAGCCGCTAAACCAGTGAACCAACAGTTGATACTAAAAAATAAATTTCTCTAGATTTTTTGGCAGTGCTGAGAAAGAGAATAAAACACAACAACACCCCTGTCCCACCCCCATGTGTCAATGTCTGTAAGAAAAGCAGGTACATTTTCTGGTATGAATATTATATATTGCAAAGTGAATATATTTGAGTTTTGGAGTGTTGGTCAGAAAAAACAAACAAAAAAGGAGATTATTACATATTAACTGAGTCTGGAATTCAACCATTTAAATTAGCCATTTATTTCTAATCCGTCTGTATTAAGAGTCTTTGTGCCGCTATGTCCTTTATTGGTCTGGTCGGCTAGTGTCCGCTCTGCTCTCGTCTCATTAAAGGCATTGAAATATGATGGTATTTCACAGGCAGCCATCGCATTAAAAATACCCTCTACAGGTCGAGGGGGTGTGTATGGGCGAAGGTTAACTATCTCCATTTGCAGCCACACACGCACGTAGTCAGGGTGACAGCCAGAAAGGGAGAAGTGCTGAAGTCAGGAGTCCAAATTCAACCCCCAGTGCTATCGCAACCCCACAGAAATATAGGACTAGACGCCTAGACAATTTTCTGCCTATTTACATCCTTCATTATATTTTAATATTCAAAAATTCTAAATTAAACATATTTACAGATAGTCAGTTTAAGAAATGTATATTTTTAATGCCTGAAACTGCCAATAATTTTCATGATCGATTCATTTGATGACTACTTCAATCAAAAATCACCTGAATCAAATTGGTCTGTAAATTGGCAGAAAGCTGCGAGATAACTTCCTTAAAATGTTTGTTAGTTTAAACCCTAAATAATTATGTTTAGCTGATATATACTGTAAGAAAAACAGGACATTTTCATATTTGAGAGGTGGGAACAGCAATTATGTGTCCATTTTCCCTTTAAAATTACCCAAATGATTGAGCATTTAACAAAATTGTAGCTGATTCATTTTCTGTCAAATGACTAATTGATCAATTATCAGCTGTTGCTCTTTTTAGATCTTTTGTAGGTGTAAATTGTAAACTACTGCTCCAGTTGGAACAAAGTCTCAAAGTCCCTTAATCAATACTGAGTACAATGGTCTATGGTCCTCAGCCCTGCATGTACTGCACATCAGCAGACATACACTTACACACATACAATGTCTCCTAAAGGAATGCATGAACCCTATACAGCATAGGCCAAATGGAGCATAACCTTAAATTGAGAATAGCTGAACATAAAGCAGCTACTGTATAGGAAATGAAAGCATGGATTACGCTATTGTGAGGCACTACGAGGAGAGAAAGCATCGTTCTGCTGCCTCACTTAAATTCATTCATTCAGGTATTGAGAGGGTCACTCCTCACACTAGGACTGGCAATATGATGTATCAGTTATTGAAAAAGGGAAGAATATTGGATTTACACTCCCAACTCCTTGGAGCCACATGGGTTGAATAAGGCATTAGACTTAAGTCCACTCTCATAACTTGTGCTTGTAGATCTAACCTACATTGTTTCTCAGTGTAAACATGTGAAGTCATGTGTAGGTAAAGTCGAGCCAATAAAAACCCTTTCCCTCCCTTCCCTTATTCAGACATGTATATTTAATATCGACTCTTTTCACCTCCTCTGACTTTTGACATCTATCATGGTGAAATGTAGTATGTATTTTGTATATGTTCTTATTATTAGGAAGTTCATGTATTTTGTGCTCTGTGATATTTATGGTATCTTATGGGAATGTATGTATTCTGGGGAACAGATATAACCTGACAATGTATTTTGTACTCTGACATTTATTGCATTTCATTATCTGATGAAAATGGAAATGTAAAATCTAATTTTGTACGGTGTTATTATAGTCCCTATTGATTCTTATTGACTTTTTGTAGCACATTTTGATTGGAAAATGAGAAGCTTTGCCAATATGAACTTGTTGGATTTTCCACTAATCAGCACCTGATTATTTAAAGTCACACCTGATGGCAGACTAGCACAGAGCGGATCTGATGAAACAACATGCGAAACACGTAGTTCGCTCCCCTTCATTTTTAATTAATCTATTAATAAAATAGTGTCAATCTTAGTATCCCGGTGTGGACTGGAATATGATTTTTTGGTCTCCTATAAAAGATGGATTAAAGGCGGCGAGATAAAAAAAGGAAACTTTGTTCTTTTGTTGCAGCACCATCTCCCCTGCTGTGCTGCAAGAATTAAAGAGAGTGGGCTTTGGCTTTGTCAGTTGACAAGGCCGTTGTTCATTATCTGCCTCTCTTTGACGAGTATCTGCTTTCAAAGAATAGAGCTGGGTAATGCCGAAGTCAGACCAAATCAGCAACCACCACACCTCAACCTTGTGGTGGTGTTTATTTGTGCTCTAGAACATAACGGCTGTGAAACAATCAGAAATAACGTTTTATTGATCAGATCTGATTCACAGGCTTTTTCGCAACCACCTGTCTTTTTATTTGCTCTCCCGCTCCCTCGCTCGCTCCACCACAGCTGCTCTCTCTCCATCTTTCGTCTTTTTAAAACATGAGTCAGGAAGCCGACAGCAAAGCCCAACGTTATAAAACAAAGAGAAATGGCAGCGTTGTACAGCACTGATCTGTCTAATCCGTTGGCTGTGATTGGCCACTGCAGCGTGACGTTGGGTTGCGTTTCTCCTGAAGTTTGGACTCTGGATCAACTTTCTTGCTGCAGGCTGGTGCAGTGCCATCGCGGCCCACAGCATGTACACTCTACCCCCACTGAGATGAATGGGAGGAATACAGCCTTAGAATAATGGCAAATTATGCAAAAGCACTCCAGGAGCCAAGGGGCCAGCACATCATTTTGGAGAGTGCTTCTGTTCTGAGAAACCTGAAGCACCTCCACTCCCCCTTCTTAAAAGAAACCCAGATGGAATCAGCATGAAGAGCCTGTGAAGAGTTTCACTCAAAGTCATGGTGGGCCGGGCGACCTCTCGAAAGAGCATCTGGATGACTAAAGCAGCATTAGCAGAGAGCAGGGAGGGAGCCGGGTGAGGTGCTCTGGCCATTTGTGATCCGTCACAAACGGCGTAACGCTTTAAATGTCTTGATGGGCCCATCTTTAATGCTCGGGTGAGCAGCGATTATGGAGCACCGTTCCCATTCAGCCCACATGGGTCAAGCTTTCCAGACAGAAGGGGACAGAGAGAGATCTGTTCACATCAGATGCTAAACCAGAGAACTAGGCCCACATTAGCGAATTAGCTTCCATTGGTGGACTACAGAGGACAACGACATCTGGTGTTTAACCTTATTACAGCCCTCTATGCTGTAATACAGAGTGGCCATCACCTCAGTGGGAGCTAACACCTGAGGTCTGACAGATGGATCACATTACCTGTTATTTAGCTTCATTTGTCAGTGAGGGGTAATTTCAGAGAGTTACAGGTGCAACATGAACCATGACTGCTAGTATGAATAAATAGATGAGTCATTGACCGCAGATCACAATCGCCTGTGTTGTCATCTTGCATGTTACTCCACTGTCATTATATATCATGGAATGGCAGATGTATGCAAAAGTACCAAATTATCAATGTTCAATGAAATGAACAGTGTTTTTGTGACAAAGCTCTTTATGCATATAAAAGACAAACCTGAATTTCCAATTTTGTTACAATTTGCTTTCATATCATCATGTTATTATTCCACCAAAAGCTGTTGATACAATACCACATATATATTTAAAGATCCTCTCCAGAAAGGTATTAAGAAAAAATATTATACCTGGAACAATAATGTGTGTCTGATATGGTACATCATGCTAATTAAAAATCCATAATCTATGAATATGCAAACATTTGTGATTTCTGAAGAGACACAACATATTTCCAGCTTGACTGTAAAGTCCATTGTCAGTGTTTATGCACTGGACCAAATCTGATCTGAAATATGAGAGTGGACAACGCCAACAACCCGTAAAACAACCTCTGCAACAAAGGCTAACAACAGATGGCCATTTATGGAAATGCAACCCGTTGAGAAAATAGATAAATATTTGTAAAAGGAGAGTTCAGAGCAGGTTTCGACCATGTTTAACATCTGATATCATAACAGCATGTTAATAACAGAAAATTACAAAAAGGCACATGTCATCTTTAAGGCTCTTATCATTTAAGTTTAAATTGTACTTCAGTACTTTAGTGTGTCATATTCCCAAACACATTAGCTGTTAGGCAAACTACCACAAACTGAGCAGCAGTTGGTAATGAAGCCGTGATGCAGCAGAACCGGAACTAAAGTGTAAGATGTTGAATCCTTATCTTCTCAGTCAGTCACATTACTCATTTCATATCTTTAATGCCAATCACATTATGAAAATGAACCAAATGAAGATTACAGTCCAAACTGGCTCCTCCTGCTAGAAAAAAGCAGAGTTATAAGTAGTCAGGTGTGAATATATTGTCGAGCGCCAAAAATATACTACCAAAGTCAAACAACATGGACGATGTGAATCGAAATGTGAGCAGATATCAAATCCAACCCATGCGTAATTCATTGTGCTTCCCCTCTCAGTCTTGCATCATATGCAGTGGGAATCAAATTTAACTGTCAAAGCATGTGTCAAGGTGAGGAAATTACCAGCTTGTTCTAGTGCTGCCTGCAAAACCATAAAATGGGTGAGGTTATTTTACAAAATTCTTTTTTTTTGATCGTCTACCGGAATGATGTGCCTTTTTTTTTCAATATTTCCATCCTTGCTTCAAAAGGACAGGATAAGAAGACTGATTGCAGCATACAGTATATTTAATGTCACATCCAGCTATGTTTCTGACATACGGGGGAAAAAAGCACTTTGAAGATGAATTCCTGCCATGAAAAGGTGCTGAGACCAGGTTACAGGGGTGATGCTCTCTGTGAACTTGGACAGAGACAGAGAGGCAGCACGTTATTCTAACTCCTGCTTTATAAGGCTGTAAATACACCGCTATCTGGACTGCTGAGGCTGAAAAGAGCTGAAGATTATGTCCTAGATTTCACTAGAAGCATGAATTATGCTGGGAGGACGACATCAACAAAGCTGCTCAGTCTGGTTTTTTTACGGTTGCCTTTCTTCTTTACCACACGCTCCCTTTTTCTTTTCTTTTTTTTTGTTTGGTGTGAATGAGCTCAGCAAAAGCTAATGAAAACCTCAAAGCTTTTCTGACTGCACACATAGACACAAACACATTGCTTTTCTCTCTGACTCTCAATAAAATGAGCAACGTGGGTTTCTGCAAGAAGCATCGCAGTGAAAAACAATTTTGACTGATTGCCATTTTGCCTGCACAGTTCACTGTCAGCTATGGAAGTAAAACATCTCAAGAGTCTGGGGACCGGTCCTTCAGGGGATGCAAATGAAGACAGAGAAGTCCCTTTAACTACATACACACACACATACACACACACTAAACAGCATCTCTCTGTCAACAAGAGGGGGTAGAGTAATAGACCATGAAGAAGAGAGAGCTAGAGAACAAGCGAGGCTTTGATGTGGATTGACGGACGGGGCCAAGGCAAGACTGCACTTGCATATTACCATCGACTTCGAATAGGCAGGAAAAGGAAAGAAAACAGCAGGAAGGAACCGAGATGAAGAAAATAAATATCAGGGAGGGAATTACGAAGGGAGGAAGACTCGGAGACAGATGCATAGCGGATGAGTTGGAGAAACCGCAGAGATAAGAGGATGACAGGGGAAAACATTGGTTGGTATAAGTATTTCTATGTCTTGCTTTCACTTCTTTTCACAGCAGAAAATGATTCAGCACGGCGAGCGAGCAGCGAGGCATTGAAGATTTCTGAATCCAAACACGAGATGTGAAGGGAAAGAGAAGGGGAGCTGAGTTGTACACACACACACACACACACACAAAGAGAGTGAAAGATCGAGGAGGGAGAGACAGATGACACCGACAAGAGCCTTGAGAGAAAAAAACGTGTTTGTGAGAAGGGGGCGGCTGCTGAGAAACTATTAGCTTTACATTTAAATCATTCATAGTAGCGGTTGCAAACATAGCACTCATACATAAGCCATGGCCTAAATACCCTTATATGCATATTTCATGGGTTACATCCATGTTTAAATCAAAGAGCTACGTTATTTGTGCGCACTTGACGCTCATGATTCACCATAAGAAAAACACACAGTCATTTTGAATTAATGAGAGGACCCAATGGGAGTGACAAAGCAGCAGGGGTTAAACGGGGGCTTAGTGTTTCCTGCTGGGGCTTGTCGACACAGTGTTCACACTGACCGCCGAGAGCGCTGGATCTTCATCTGCTTTGACAGCGCTCGTATAGAACCCATTACACAAACATTTCCTATGGGGCTGACCACACAGCAAGAGCCGTAGATCAATCAGAGCTTGCTCATATACCAGTAGGAAATCTGTCGGGGAAGAAGACAGGGGGAGATATAGAGAATGGAAAACACATTTGTGGAATTGAAATTCATCAAGAGAGAGAGATCTGAGTATAAAAAATTGAAGGATGACTCGCTTTTCACGGTAACAGTTAGTGAATAATGAAAGTATCCCTTCTTTTCAGAACTTCAACCAGCACAGCTCCTTTTGAACCACAATGAAATCAGGTGTATTGAAATTGATTTGGAAACAGCTAAAAGCCAAAATAAAAGAAGAACACATCTTTAAATTATAAGCTAAATTCTTCAGATGATCTTTTAATGTACAAGCAGCAGGGTTGATTATTTGGACTGTTTCAGATGAGCACTGCTTTACACAGTGTCTCATCTAATGAGAAATACATGTTTAGATGCATTTTTAATCATCTTTTGGTCAATAAAATATAAGAAAAGGGGAAAATCACATGTTTTAATAGCTGATGTCTTTAAATAACTTCCACAGCTACCAAACAGCTCTTGGCAAATTAGAAACTGCTTAACTTAACAAATACAAAATATATTATTTCATATTGTGCCAACTAAAGCAATAAAGATTGGATGGCTTTAGAATTTTTTAATTGCATTTTTACAATAAGCCTTTATTATATGTAAACAAATGCTGTTTTTTCTGTATGTTTTTGTTATGTTTTTTTCCCTTAGATCCTTGTAGTGTCAACTGTGAAACTCCAATATCCAGAGTGCTTTATGCCTGAAATTAAAGCCTTTTTGTTAACATTTTCTTGTTCAATAATACATAAAAAGTTATTAAATTCAATATACTGTTAATAATATGGTGTCAGTTGTCAATAATGATTGACAGGGTAGTCATTTGCTTAATTACTGTAGACCTCATCATCACGTTAAAAGTGGGTGAAGCTATGTAAGAAATTATATGAGGCCACCAAACTCTGAACTAATTAACAGTGGCTCTTCTTCACAGCACACATTTTGACGTATCCCAGTAGGAAAATCACAGGTGTTACTATCAAAGTTAACAATGGCTGTGTTCCATTCAAATGTCCCAGTGAGCCATAACAGTGTGACTGTGAACGCACAACACGAGGACCTGCTAAATGGAATTCAGACACTGTTAATTTTTATTATTTACACCTGTGCTTTTTCCTACCGTGACATGTCAAGATGTCTTCCATAAAAATGATAACATGATTCACACCCGCACAGTCCCGCAAGAAGAGGTCTAATTAGGAAATGTAGGCAAAAAAACACCTATGTGGGTGGTCTATGCATGTGCAGGGGCTTTAAATGTCACAGTGACACACACTCTTGAAGTCTTTGCCAGTAAGCCACTCTGAACCCTGAGGTCCTCACTGTAGTTTAACAACTGAACTGTGATAATTCAGTGTGGGTCACTAAGCAAAGATATGTTAAAATAAGCAATTTTAAAAGGACTTGTGTTATGTCAGGCGCTCCTGTTTGAAAAAACACATTCAGCCGATGTTTTATGTCAGGATTTGATGATGATTTGGTTTAATTTTGTTATGATATTTAAATCAAAGTCAAGATTTCTGCTGAAAAGGAAAAAAGGTGGCAATAATCTAGAAAACAAACTGTTTTTTAAACTTTTGATTGAGTTTGAGATATCTCAATATGATTTTAATGGATACTTGCCAGCCTGAAAGCAGCCCTCATTTGTGCTGCCAAGTTAAAATTCCCATTAAAACTGTTGTGTGAGGCTCTATAGCTGTTGATTCAAGAATTTAAAAAACATATTTCCAAGTAAAATATGACCTTTAACCACACAACTCCTGAATATCTTTTCTGAAATGTTAGTCCGCAGGAGCAATCACAAGCAAGTCAACAAACACAGTGTCACATTAATACTTTATATAAAATCTTGCTCTGCAGTCACTGATTACATTAGGTGAATTTGGCCGCTTACTGCACCCCCAGAAACAATTTAATGATGAATATTGAATTTTCCAAACTTCTGACCTTCTGCTGCGGTGAACCAGATGGTTGAAATATAAAGCCAAACTGATTTGTACACCTGCTCTTGTCTCTCTTCCAACCAAAGCAAAGTGGGAAACCAGCACAACCCTTTTTTTTCTTTTCAGCAACTATTTTTGTAAGTTAGAACTGGGCTAAAATTAGACTCCTTTGCTATAGGAATCATATTTAAAGACTTTCATCAAAATTCAAGGTGTCAAAGTACTTGGAAAAGAGTTATGTGGAACAAATGGTCAAATGTGTCAAAATAACCTTGACAAGAAGAAAGCACGCTACTAGTGGATGCTACTCATGCATGTTTATCATCCATGACGTTGCAGTCTGAGCCCAATTTACAGTGAAACAAACAGGGAAAAGATTGGCAGTTTCTACAATACATTTCCTGAGGCGAGAACAGAAGCTAAGGTGGAGGATCAGAGGGTGAGAAAGCGAAAAATAACAATTTAATAAGCTGATACCCCAGGAAAAAGAAAAAGAAAGAAAGAGAGACAGCCAAAAGAGGCAGGGAGCAGCTTGTGAGAGTGCTGCACAGCTGAATAGGCCCTGACAGGTCTAAATGAATGTTAGCCTTGGCCAGGTCTCAGAGCTGAAGGTCTACATCTCATCACCCGAATAATTCACCTGCTGGGCATCTGATTCACCCCTCTGCCTCAGTGTGATATAACCTGACTCTGTCGCTGCCACTGCAACAGTCTCATCATCCTCAATATCGGGGTTGTCGGTCAGAAAAGTTAAAGTCCCCGAGAGAAAGATATATGACTTTTGCATTACAAAGCCCTAACACGATTGATATCCAGTGCTATGGAAAGTTTCAGCCCATGAAAAGTCAATCTTTCTGCCGTGCTTCCTCCGAGCTGAAAAAACAACAAATTATATCCTCATATTACTATTTTTTGAGGATAAAAATGACATTTGGAATGTAAAGGAGTTTAATAGTAATCCTGATTTACGACATACACCTGACTCCATCCATCATGACACCATTAATGGAGCTCTTGCCTGCGTAAGTTTGCATTACAAGATAAATATCACAACATGAATAATGTAATTACTTAAAAGGGTGATGAGATGAGCATCATGATGGATGAGAGTTTACACAAAGGGTTTAGGTCAATATTGTGCTGTTATTACAAATCCAATATTAGCCGGTGGTCACTGTCCACCTAATATATGGTGCGATGTAGTGTAGTTGATCATTGTTGAAGTGATCAATAATACATCGGCTATTTATGCTTGATTTACTGATTTTCAATGTGCTTTCATGTATTCAGTGTTAACATGTTAAACCTACTGGAACCTACTTATCAATTCATTGACTTTTTAATCATTTTAAACAACGCTAAACTAAAAGAAAGTAAAAAAAAAAAACGTGTTAATGCTCAGTCAAATGTGGACTTAAAGCAACATACATAAACTTGAGTTTAAACAATGATTTAAAATCCTCATACAGTAGAAGTTGTAGCTGCTGACTCTTCATGTGTCATTTCTACAGGGGTCATAAAGCATTTGGAATAAATGAAGTTTTGACTAGATGGAAAGTTAAGGGATCATCAAAGCTATTACAATTCACCCTGAGGGGGAGTCGTGTTTCTATTACAAATTTCATGGCATTTTATCTGATGGTTACTGAGACATTTCATTCAACACCACAAATGTCAACCTCACGAGGGTGCAAGAGGAGAAGTCACCAAAGCCAGTGGGCTTTCCGCCAGTTTTTCTCTAACCAATAATATACGCTTAACACCTCTTAATCTGTATAATGTAATAATACAATAGAAATGACTTACAGTGTTCACGGTTACAGTGATCAAACGCTATTCAGTTTGACTTGGACAGATGTGATCACTATAAGTGGTTTCCACTGTACAATACTGTCACTCTATGGCTTCAAGTATTGCAGGGCTGTTGTATTACACTGTACACATTTACCAAATGAAATGGTAACTCCATTAATTTTCCAATAAAAGCCTTTATACCTGTGCTGCAGCTGCATCCTGGGAAAAAAAGCAGAATGAAAAGAAAACTGAAATGAAGACAAACAAATGAATGAAAAGGGTTCTTTTGATGGAGTCTCCTCAGACTGTTTCCCTCTCTATTAGCCCGACACTCTTCTATCCTTCAGACGCTCCGGTCAAAATGGATGAAAGCCAAAAGTGCTTGTTAAACTAATCTCACAATTACGCTTTTGTAGACAGTTTTCTTTACATGGGCGAACGTTAAAAGCTGTAGCAGCTGAAACAGTTGTGTTACAGTTCACTCTCTCCCTCTACAGGGTTGGTGCACTAAGCCGTGTTTTCATATCTGTGATGAGACGGTCTGTAATCGATCATGTAATCATGATCATCATCAAGGCTTTGAATAAAAAAGCCTGTATCTCTATAGAGGGAACTTTGAAAGACAAGGTGTTTGTTATACTAAAGGGCAGAATGACAGACAAGGCCAAAGAACTTTTCATTAAAGCACATGTTCACATGGATACAGAACATTACATTTATTATAAACTGTGTTCAAACACAAGCTAAAAGAGAGAGAGAGAGAGAGAGAGAGAGAGACAGAGAGAGAGAGAGAGAGAGAGAGAGAGAGAGAGAGAGCAGAGAGAGAGAGAGAGAGAGAGAGAGAGAGAGAGAGAGAGAGAGAGAGAGAGAGAGAGAGAGAGAGAGAGAGTAAGAGGCATAATGCTGCCCCAATTATGCATGTTAATGACTAATAATTAATCCAAAACTGGAAGTGAGCTCAGGTAACATCGTAACTCAACATTACTGATCAGAACTGACACCATATAAATCAAATCAGAAGAACCGCAAACAAACGGCATGGAGGTGAAGATGAAAAATCTTGGCATGTGTTATTTAGCATGAAAAGAGACTGGGGCTTGTGCCGTGCTCAAGGGTAAAAATCTGGCAACAAATTACAGTGTACAAGAAGTGAAACAAAAATGGTTTGACATTAGACTTGAAAGGAACATAATGGCATGCAGACAAAACAATGCGCTGCAGGAGGAGGCTACACGATGCTGAATAAGAACTCAGGAACAGACGAGCACATCACTGGCGACAGGCGTCAGCGCGTTGTTTCAGAGAAGAAAAGCAACATAATTCCTATCACAGCACCTGAAACTGCTGACCAGTCATCCTTAATAATCATGTAGTCACATCGGTATACAGTAAAGGGTAGCAAACTGAATTAAATTGTATCATTATGCATTTGACAATTTGATTCTTCTTCATCTTTAGAATAAAGTGTACAGATGTCATTTCTTTAATGTGGCATTTCTGTGAAATCCCACAGAGTAACTAATGAAAGAACAGGATCCAATCACACACGTCATTTATCAGTCTATTATTATACCATATTTATTTATATTCTATTAATTTGCCATTCCATTAAACCTGTATTAACCGATGACTGACTGATCAACTCTGAGCAGATTTATAGATCCATGGTCCTCCAGTTGTTGCTATTTCAGTGGCATTTGGATCCTATAAAAAACAGAGAATAGTGGAGATGTCTCGGAATTGCTGCCAATCTGCTGATTTTGTCAGCAGCAGACTAAACTGCAACAACAGTGGATCAACACTTAAAAAGGAAAATACGCTATTTTAAACAGTCTTTTAGGGCTGCAACTAATGATTATTTTAATACTGATCTATAATAATCGATTGATTAATTGCTGCAGCTCTGTGTGTTTCCTCTATGTTCATTCTGCAGCAGTGCAACATCACTGCAAAGTCCTGAGCACTACTGGTAAATTATCACAAGATCATTGGTATAAATGGGCAATTCATGATTTTCACTCACAAACTGTGAAAGAACAAAAACACCTAATGTTATGGTGGAACTGTTTTGAGTCATCCTCCCTCTCCTCATTCTTCAAAAAACATCTACGTGAAAGGTACTGTTATAAGAGTAGCACTCTGTTAAGGAATAGGGCAGTGCGTAATGTGTGTGCGTAGCGAGTGTGCAGTTGAGCGAGTGGCAGAAAAAGTGATGGTAAATGCAAGAGGAGCAAAGGAAAAGCTCAGCAGTACGTTGTCAGTCTGGTAGTAAATGTACAGTTCAGGCTACAGTGTGTCAGTTAATAAATGCTGCAGCTTCTCAGAACCAAGAAAAGTCTCGTCTGTTGTTTCTCCGACTGGTGGTTAGCCCTGAAGTTAGCAACAATGGGTTAGTCTAACCTGACCAGATGGAATGACTTTTAAATGTCAACAAGTCACACTCAAATAACTTTACATTGTTATATGTTTGTATGCTGTATTAATGAGACCCATTGTTATAAAATATGTGTAGAAAAATGCAATAATACATGTTGAACTTGAAATCCATGCAAAGTCAGACACACTTAAGGATTACTTGGTAGTAGTTTTCAGTGATATCCTCGAGTCATCCTCTGTACTGCTCTACTTCTGCAAGTATTTCTCAATGCCACTGTTCTCGTCTTTCTTTTGTGACGCGACCATCTCTTCAACCCTGGGTTTCAATAATCAGTTCATACAGGAAGTTTAGCGGCCCTGTGCTGCTGCTGCTGCTGAGAGTGTGAGTCAGAGAGTGTTAGTGAGCAGCCGATTCAGTTGTCAAGAGACATAACCGAGACCAATGCCAAGGCTGCATTCAGCGGAGACGAGGCTCGACATGCATTTTTTACAGAAACACAAACTACTTGACATTTTGGATGGACCTTTCCTCCTTGCTGCTTTTTTTCCCCTGGTGTGGGCAGAAAAGGAAAGAGCAGGGGAGCAAGGGGCCATGTCAGCTGTGTTGTGGCAGAGAGGAATGGAGGGCCCTTGCATGGAAGCAGGGCCGAGGACATGTGCAGGCCAGCCTAAATGATCCCCATCCTTGGTGCAATCAGAGCGTAACACAGGAGATGGAGGCTCAAGTGGCATGATAATGAAGGTTTCTGTTTATCACTGTTCCTCCAGAGAAGACCAATTTTACTTCAGACTTATGTATCGACTGACAATGGCAGAAAGTAGGGCTAAAAACATGTTTGGACCTTTTGATACATCGCCTCCTCTCTCTGTAGAAATCACCCTCCAGCTACTCTTCTCTCCTTATTCCTCCTATCAGATATCTGACTATCTTTAAATGGATTCAGATGGGGCAAGCAGCCAGGTGCAATAACCTCCCTCCCACTTTTTCATGCTCATTCTGATTCCCTCTATCTTGTCCTCTCCATTTTCTCATCTCCATTCCTATTTTCTGTCCCTTTTCATCCTCGTTCTCACTTCTGCACACTGTGTCGCTCTTTTCTGCTGATGGAAATATTCAGATACAGGGACATACAGTGCATGTAAGTGCTTCACAGACCTTTGTCACAATAGGTTTGCTCTGCAAAGCACTGATTCAAGAAAAAAAACAAAAGGCTGCACTGCACCAAATGTGAGAACCGGCAGGTAAACAGCACAGCAGTTATTAAACAGGCTGTGATGACTGGACACAGTGTGGAGAAGCTAGACAGAAGAAAAACATGGACATAATGTGTGCTAGCCTATCTGACCATAATATTCAGAAGGGACACTCTCCTTGTTCATGTGAGACTATCTAACTTTTTAAAGAGGAAATAACACATTCGTCCTCTTACAAGTAAAAAGTTGCATAAAATGCACTCAATACACTCTGTGGTTTTGGTGCTACAGTTACAGTTGTTCTGGTATTATGGTGCTGGCTTATGGTGGTTAATGTTAGCTAATACACGCATTGAGAATACTGACATCTCTAGCCACACTTGTTCAAAAGTTATGATAATATTAATAAACTTTATTTATAGAGCACTTTCTTAAAAATCCAAATTACAAAGTGCATCACAAGGCAGAAAAATTAGTCTGTATAGTTTTGCTTTACATTACAGCTGAACAGAGGTGTTTTAAAGCCTTTTGGATAAAGTCAAGTCACAAGTCTTCATGAGCAAATAAGATAAGATGAGACAGATTTTATTAAATCCCACACTGGGAGAATTCTCTTGTAACAGCAGCTCAATAAAATCGCACATATACATAAAAATAACAATATTTTAAGTCTCTTAAGTAAACTTTCAGAGTAGCCAAGTCCAAGTCAAGTCTTGAGTCCTAAATTTAATATGTTTAATATGATTCCCATCTCTCCCTGTCCTCATTTTCTGTCACCTCCACATCACTTCACACCACTGTTCCCAGTTCTCCAGGCTCGCACATTAAATAATGCAAGGTCCTCTGTCCTGGTCTCTTTTGGCTCCACGTGTTACTTTCAAACATCATTACTCCTACTGCACATACTGGTCTGTTTTGCACATTGAGCTTTGCTGTATTTGCACATGCAATTTTTTTCTGATTTAAAACAGAATTATTTGATGTTGTTGTTATTATTAACAGCCTGAAAAGACTGTAAACTCCTCAGTGCGGCTTCTGTAGCTAAAATGACAGGTGAGTGTGCAGATGATAAAGCCACAACGAACAAACCTGACCCTTCAAGGAGGAGAGTCTAACTGTGTTTCCCCTGTAACCAACACTCAAACTGTTTAGATTATATTTCTGGCCCTCCTCCTCTCCTTTAAGTTCCCAAAAGCATCTTCTTTTTCCCTTCATCCCTCTCTTCAATGAACATCAAGCCTTTTACTTTCCCTCTGCTGCCAACTAACCTGCCTCTTCACTCACTTCATTTGCCATCTAGTGTCTCCTTTGTTGCTTTTCCAGCTTCATTCAAGCTCTCTTGTGTGTCTCTTTTTTAGCTTTTCCTCCTCTGTTTGATGCACAAACATACACACACACACACACACACACACACACACACACACACACACACACACACACACACACACACACACACACACACACACACACACACACACACACACACACACACACACACACACACACACACACACACACACACACACACACACACACACACACACAGAAATCTGGACACACTCACTCACTGGTGCTGGGAGAGACAACAAGCTCCAAATTAGAACTAAAATGCCAAGAACTGGGTACTCGTTAAAAATGTTGAACTTTGGTCCAGCCTGTCGGTTCCTAAACACATATCTGCAAGGGTGTAGCTATCTGCCAGGATCTGTCTATGTCATGCATCAATGCAACAGAGTGTTAATTTATTTAGCTAAAAGCATGCATGGCTAACATCACATTAGTGAAGGATGGACTACGGTAAATGCTCAAAAGTGTGGCTTCACTTTATTAAAGAAAACGACAAGGCAAAGTGCAATGTATGTGGGAAGCTAATTAAAGGTAAGTCAGGTTGCATTAAATGTTCATTGTTTGATCTCTTGGTCTCGTGGCCAACTGTGTCTTCAGCCAGCGCTAGCACCTCCAGAAGAGCCAATGATATTAAGCCTGGCAATAAAGGGAAAGATGACCGAAGAGAAAACTGAGGAGTGTCAAATACCACAGCATCCACAAGAAAACTGTGTGTACTGACTATGGATCATGAATGTTCAAGAATTAGAATTTACTTATTTTAATGAAACAATAAAAGTCAGAAAATGTATATATTTTTGCATCTAAACATTTGACCTCTTTTTTTTTACCATATTGGAAATGGAAACTGCAAATCGATAATACCAGAATTGATCACTCACTCAGGCTTTTCAACAGTCCAGTCAGTCAGAGAGTTATTCAATAGTGGTGAGCAGACTGGTATCTGATCACTGTGACGGATGTTCTTGTTAACTTTTGAGGAAACAAGCACACACAGGACAAACCAAGGATACACGACACTCAGGATCGCTGCTTGAGGTTTCCTCCTGTTAAGGGGAGTTTTTTCTTGTTGACAAGTGCTTGTTCATGGGGGGAATGATGGGTCTCTGAAAAATAAAGAGTACAGGCTAGACCTGCTCTCTCTGAAAAGTGGCAATTTTGGCATTAACGCAAATTAATTACTCAAGGCCAAGGAAGTCTGCATGACAGGCTTTTGACAATCATTAAAACAGACATACTGTATAATACTGTGCTCGTGCAGAGAAGTGTTAGCATGCATACAGATACACACAGCCACATCCTTTCCCATCCTGGCCTAAAAATTACATTCTCTAATTTACATTAGCAGCTGTGTCATGTGGGAAATGTAATACCGCCTGGATTACATTGTTTAATCAACACAATGAGGAAATGTTTAAATTGAACAAATCTGTTCACATCCAACACTGAAATTATCAGAAAAAAAAGTTAATTGTCAATGTAATTCATTTGCTGTACCAATAATCACCTCTGTTAGCAACTGAAGTATAATTAATGCTTAATGGTTATTTTTTTGGCATCCACATCTTTTAGTTAACGTTAGGGAAAGCATGTAGTCTTGGTTAAATATTGAAAAAGTCAATGCAGACTTGAAGCATAAGACAGGATGCCTTGCCTGTTTCAATATTTAACCAAACTCTAATTTAACTATTCTTACAGCACCATTCACCAAGCTTGTGGCCACCTGGGGGCAGCAGAATAGGTTGACAGAACAGTTGCCTATTCACACACCCAGCAGTCATAGAGCAACATTCATTTCGAGTGATGTTTCTGGACACTCAAAGAATGTAAATCCAACTTTCATTCTTCTTTTTGCACTATTTTGGTCTCCGCCAACTCCCAAGGGACATCTCTCTCTCTAGCTTTTTAGCTGCTAAATGCTCCACTGTGTTTAACAGCTAGTTGTTAACTTTACAGTGGCTCTATCAGAGCTTTTACACTGACAACTGCTGCCTGTTATAGCCTAGTGAGAGCCTAAAGACTGAACCGAAACTCAGGCGGCAACTGGTGATTATTTTCATTATCGATTAGTCGGACAGTTATTTTCTCAGCAAATCATTTAGTTAGCAAAATATTGGAGAATTCAGAAAAAACCCCAGTTGTTACAGTTTCTCAGAGGCCATGGTGATGTCTTTAATTTGCTCATTTTGTCTGACAAATAGCTCTTAAACAAAAAGACATTCGATTTAGTCTCATATATGATACAGACAAACAGAAAATTGTCACATTTGAGAGGTCGGCTTATCGATCAACAAACAACAACATAATTGCAGATTAACTTTCTGTTGATCAGCTAGTTATTGCAGCTCTATGTCTTAATTTCAATATATATCTATGCTCTTGTAAAGCACTTTGAGCTGCATTGTGTATAAAACTGTCTTGCCTCTAACCAAAACATTAAAGCTTTGGGCGATATAAATAAAACAGTGAGCTGAAAGATGCTAAAATGCTACGTAGAGCTGCGGAGAACATCAGAGTTGGATGATAATTCTCTTTGGGTGTGTTACTGTGAACAACTTTTATATTACACATAGTTATTTGACTCATTCATATTAAAATATTGATTAGTGCAGCTTTAATCATGTTGTAACTTATTTACAATGCTCTCTATCCAAGAGTTACTAAAATTCATACAATCTGTGAGCTACAGTACTTTTTCAATTTCCTATAGATTATGCATAAGTATTCTGAGTCAGTTTGACTGATGGGACCTGCATCATAATTTAGATTTTCCATATTTCTCTTTGTGATGTGAAGAGAGATCAGTTTTGTGAATTATCTATTAAGCAACGCTGCAGAAATTACCATATGGCTGTACCTCTACTCCCTCACAGTCAGTCAATTTCTGAAGTATATTATTTGCATCAGAAGAAGAAAAAAAAGCTGTCAGCGGCAGAACAAAGATAAAATGTAATTTCATCTTTACATACCTAAAAAGATGAATGAGCTACAGTAAACTATGAAAGTAAACATGCTCATTGAATTTTCACAGCAGCAGGAGCTGAAAGAGTGGCGCAAAAACGCTCCTGTTTACAATAAATGTGTCATCAGCTTTCTCAATTCATTTGGATTGATATGACTGTTCAATTTCTTTTTTTTTTGCTGATTCTACTTTTCTTCCTGCTCCTCTCTGACAGCTAGTTTGTATTATGCAGCATTATCTCCTTGTGTATTCTCATGAATACACAAGCATTGTTTTCTGGAAGATTTGCTTGCCAAAAGACGAAGGATTAATCAGAGAATCTAACACGCACAAAAACACGCGCAGTCACCAACAGAAACACATGAAAACACACAAATACAAACAAACTGAACTCCTTTGTTTTGTCCGAGTGAAGCCGTAATCCTTCGGTTCATCCTGAGAAGCAGCTTATTGGCTCTGAGCCCCGGCAGGGAATCGAGACGGTGTCGGCGTCTCTGTTCTGTTCGTCTCTTCAGTCTTGGTTTACTCACAACAGCTGACCTGGCCCTCGCACAAACAAGTCAATGCCCGAGTTTCTATTGGGAGTTGCTATTAAATAGATGTGTTTACCAGGCGCTGAGGGTTACAGAGTGCGTGCGTCTCGGCAGGACGGCACCACATGTTCCTGTTGCACTTTGTTCTGATGGCCCCTGATGACTGACTTTTCATTTTAATGTGATAATAAGAGAAAAGGAGGTAAAAGTAGAGGGAAAGCAGATGAAAAAAAACCAGAAGAACTACAGATTTCACAGAACTTCTACAACAGTCATGGTTGTATTTATAGTCCTTGCAGTGGTGTCCCTTTACTTTCGTTGAGAGTCATTGAGCAAAGTCTGAATGCCTTTGAGCAGAATGTCTAATGATTAGAGGAAGCAAAACAACAGCAGAGCTCTATATGCCATCACTGTTATTACCTGCTCCACCAGCCCATCGCCGCTGCTTTTGCCTCTACTTGAGTGGCTCTCAGCCGCAAGACAGACGTGAACTCAGCTGCGACGAGGACTCAACTCCAATTCTGCTTCTTAGCCGGGAAGCAGCCACATACACACCAACAAATTATAGTACTTATGTCAAGTAAATCAATGTGTAAAAGTACACTTTTAAGATGTGTCTCTTTACCATCTTCTCAAAAGCTAAAGCAAAAAAAAATAGGGGAAGTATGAAGACTCAATTCAAAATGCATTAACTCGGCTACTCGGTCACTGCCAGACGTCGTATATTTTTCTAAAATAGAGACCTCGACATGAACATCTAAAAAGGAGTCTCACATTTCAAGTGACAGATATTTCAATTATGGAAGTCATTACTGTACCTAGATTAAAACTAAAGAATTATGAGTTGTCGGCTAAGCGAGGGCGAGCAAATGTGTTTTTCAGTTTGCTCAAGTTAAAGCGAAGTCAAAAAAAAAATCCCATTAGTGTAATGGGAGTATTTTTCTGCCGTTTGATTCGTCTGTTCCTTCGAGGTATGGCTGCATATTTTGGATGGGAAAAAGACAGCGGGGTGAATGACGGCATTTAAACCGACATTTAAGTGCTTCAGTGGCTCTTTCTGCTTGAAAATCTGATCATCACGCATCATTTGTGTTTGCTCTGTCTTCCATCATGTCCAGTTCATCATCTTGTGAAACAAACACCTAAAAGGAAAAAGTAGAATCCAAGTAAAGCCTGTGGACTGGGTTGCACCGTCTATTTGAAAATCCATTACTAAGTTTGTGTGTAAAGTCCTAAATCAGGCTGTAGCCGAATCAGAATATTCAGAGTCGACACTTCAGGCTAAAGCACTGAGTCACCATTTTAGTGGCCCTGCTTGTAGCCTTAACTTCACTGTGAATTTCGTCTTCTTCTGCGGCCATCATTAACATGCTGGTACAACCAGCTCTGAGAGAGCACAAACACAAACAGCATTTCCATTGACGGTTGCATTTGCAGGAGAGAAAAACATCCAACGACAACGTCTGACTACTCATATTTGCACTCCTGAGTTTAAATTTGATGTTTTGATTTATATCACACATGAGCCAAATCTAATATACACAGTTTATACAAAGTTTCATTTTCTCATAAATATTGGAGTAGGCAGTGCAAAGCAGCTTTGGATGTTGGATGACAGACGCATGACTGTTGGCAGAGCTGCTGTGGCTTGGCAGGAAAACAGGCTACATAACACTGGTCTGTATCACAGGCACGAACATACAGTACATCAAAAACAAAGCACAGAATTGACCAACATGTCTGCATAACCCACATAAGCTCAGAGGTAGGACACCACTAGAGGTCTCTCTGCATGAGTGAGGCGTTGCTCTGTCGAGAGCTCATTTCTCTCAAGTAGACTCCAGAGAGAGCGAGAGAGAGAGGGAGGGAGAGGAAGAGGATAGAGGAGAGAAGATGTGAGGACAGGACCACTCTCTAAAAGTGGAGCTCTCTGACAGAGAAACAAGGACAGCAAACGTGAGCCGAGTCTTTAATGCCCTCCAGACCAACACTTCCTTTAAGGTTTGTGAAACGCTGTGAGGTGCAGCTCTGTGAAGAGCAGCTGGAAGGGTTTGACTGATAATTTCAGCAGAGGCCATACCTTGGCTATTTTTTAGAAAAAAGCCAAGGTATGGTGATGTGACATGACGTCATAGATATACTGATGATATAGTGATGATGAGATTTGAAAAACATGAATTTACCTAAAACTTAATTAAAAAGCTGAGTCCCTTTTACCGTCCGTTTATATCTACACATCTTGATAAGAATCTGGGTCTAAATTAATTGTTTTCGCGGTTACCATGGATGCAATTTTGTGTTGCTTTTTTATCATCATTTGCAATCATAAGTCAGAAATGAGCAAAACTCAGAAACGCAGCAGCGACACACATCTCTATTATCTCACTCCCTCTCTCTAAATCCAATTTAATCTAAATTGCTTTTTAAGGGCATACAAAGTTTTAAGAACAATGTTTCCAAATCATCACAATATAATTTGTCCAAATATTCGGACACTACACAAGAACAGTAATATGAACATTCTCTCCATCTCTCCCCAGCTGATAAAGCTTGATGCAACTTAGTGGCTCCACTAATGGCGCTTTTCCACTACACCGTTCCAGCACGACTCGCCTCGACTCGCCTCGACTCGACTCGGTTCTTTTTGCGTTTCCACTAGGGAAAGTACCTGGTACCTGGTCCTTTTTTAGTACCTGCTCTGGTGAAGTTCCAAGCGAGCCAAGCCGATACTAAAATGTGACGTCGACACACTGCTGGCCGCTGATTGGTAGTTGTCGCTGGAAGCGTCATGAGCCGTCCCACACAAGAATCAAACCCGGCATTTTTAAATACCGGCAGCAGCGTTATAACCATAGTTACAGCCATACGGCTCAATTTTCCTGCTTTGTGTGAGACAAAAAGCAACATACAGCAGCAAGTACACCACTGCCTCAATGTCCTCCATTGTTTATGTGTTTTGTGTCGCGTATAAAACGAAGTCACGGCAGTTTCGCGGAGCCGTGCTATGACGACCCCGCCCACGTTGAGTAGGTACTTTTTTGTAATGGAAAAGGAACCGTGCCGAGTCGAGGCGAGTCGAGGCGAGGCGAGTCGTGCTGAAACTGTGTAGTGGAAAAGCGCCATTACATCCCTCTCTCTCCCCCTTCCTCTCTTTCTCCCTCTAGACACAACAATACCAATCCATCTACCAGACACTCGCACAGCATAGGCTACACACAGCAATGACCCATGATTTAACACTGCTCCTCATCATAACAACAATGCTTGCTAGTATATAATGTGATCCAAGTACAAAAATACAGCTTGCCTCCATGACGACTATAGCATTTACTCATCATTAGTAGCGACACTTGTATAACTGAGTGAAACTTTCATCATAGCTCCATTCCTGCCGACTGCTCTCTCTCTCTATCTCTCTGTGTGTGAGGTTGGCGGGTCGGTTTTAAGCCTTGTTAAACTCCCCAACCACGATTGTTGTTGCTGTAGTGTCGGTTGTAGTGTCAGCTGTTCAAGAGCAACAGCTGGCAACATCGCCCTGCTTGATTACATTTCAGATGTTGTAGATAAATCTTTGTGTTTTAAGAAAAAATCCATCCATTCATCTTTATTTACCTATAAGGAGGATTTGTTGAGTGATACAAGTCACATTATTTACTTATTTCTATTCTTTTTTTTTAAAAAGTATACCATGTGCCATACTTGCCCCATACCCCAATTGACGCCTGTATATTTCAGCCTTTTTCCCCACTCAAAGCAGACATTTCCGCTCCAAAAAAGCGGCTATGTCAGTTTTGGAAAGTCAAAAAAAATAGTTTCCATCCACATTCATATTCTTATTGATTTCCTCTAAAATACCCATGAAAAATAAAGAAAACTGTGATCAAGGCGGAAAAGAAACTATATCGAATCGCGCATTTTTGACATTCATTGATAAAAATTGGAAGTGATACAGCGTGATACAGCGAGACATCTGTGTCAGTAATCATGTCAAACAGTGTAGCTCTCCGTTTCATCTGCATTATATTACATAATGACAGAGCCCGGCTGTTATGCAATCTCTGTTACTGTGGGGCTAGCCTGGTTTTTAATTGGAGACTGAATTAAGGACCATCCCTACCATAAATAGGCTCATCTCAGCGAAGGAAAGCAGAGGCAGAATGAATAAGTTTTAATTTCACTGCACGAATTATGGTGAATATGTAATATGTTGCCTGTGGGGGAGTTTAGGCTGAGGCTTAAACTTTAGGATCCATTACACTGAGGCATTCAAGCACACTGCCTTCATGGATACTAGACAAATTACTATTTTAATCAAAGATTTTAAGTTACATTTATCACTCATCCCCTCAAAACTTCTGAATGCAGTACATATTATACCTTCTTCCACCGCTATCCTTTTGATGGGTTGCTTTCTTTCTAAGCTTTTCTCCTGTGTGTGCACAAGTTGGTTAAGACAAGACATGGTAGAAGAGCTTGTTTTTCTTTGAGGAGACGTGTTCCTACTACTTTGATGTTAAAAAGCAAAAGGCTGACGTGGAGCGCTGGACATCAAGGACATATTTGTTTCCCAGGATGCTGTGCAACAACAAAACAGAGAATATTTGATTTCTGATGGTGAGAGAACATGCAATGCAAACTCTGGGGAGCAACCAAGAGAGAATACTCTATATATACTGCTATAATATAGATACACAATTCTCTTAAATGTTTTTTTATATTTTATCGTGCCCTGTTGTTTTGCAGTTACTTGATTTGTTCTTCAACCTGTAATATTAGAGATAGGCGATATCACTTAAAAACCAAGATAAATCAGCAGAAATACCTCTAGGCATATTGTACATTTTTCCTTTATGGTTCCCAGATGATGAATCCCCTTCACTTCTGCTCTAGCGCCACTGTGAGGTTGCCTTTTTTGGCTTTGTGTGAAATGTCTCAGCTATTGGATGGATTGCCATGAAATTTGCCTCTTTTCAGATAAACAGTGGCCCTAAACATTGAATCTGCTGCTCACCCTATCCCTCGGTATAGTTGTTTTGGTCCACGCAGTACAATTCCTGTGTTCAGCTCTGCCCAAACGGATCGCACCAAAGGAGAAAATGAACCAGTCTGATTGAACCAAACTAAACAAGGCAGGTTTGGAAATGCCTTTTGTCTTATTAACACATCAAAGGCACGTACTTCCTTTCAAATGATAGCTTCTTATTATTCCTCTCTTGTCTTTCTTTCTTTTCTTATATATATTTGTTAACTTTGATATTCTAACTTTTAAAAAAAGCCTCCTGTGGATAGGTGTTTAGTAATTTTGTGCATTAAACATGCTGCATGTGGTGCCTATGCATTGTGTGTTGCACTTTTAATTCTATTGCGATGTCCATGTAGAATAAAACAAGCTTAATTTAACCTCTGTTGTGTTTAATTAAAGCACTGCCAGTTTAAAAGTTTAAAAAAAGATATTAGACTATTCCACCTGTTTCATTCTGTTGCTTGTAAAGGTTTCCACCTGTCTGCATTCACCTTCACTTTGTGTTTCAATATGATGCAACCCCTTCAAGAGTCTAAAATAAGGAGTGCACTCACTCTTATTGAGTCTGTGTGTGTGTGTGTGTGTGTGTGTGTGTGTGTGTGTGTGTGTGTGTGTGTGTGTGTGTGTGTGTGTGTGTGTGTGTGTGTGTGTGTGTGTGTGTGTGTGTGTGTGTGTGTGTGTGTGTGTGTGTGTGTGTGGGCTCATCAAAGACCACCATCGAGTTGAATCAACTCACTGGAGCTTTGTGGGGAGCAGCATATATTCATCACTAGATTTTCAGCACACACACACACACACACGCTTGCAAATATACACAATGCATGCAATGTCTGCCTTCCACCTACTACTCACCGTCATCCACACACTGACATCAGTGAAGCCCTCTGAGAAGTAATCCTCATAGACCCTAAGGAGTCATCCTCAGTCAGTCAGCAGTCTACATCACTATGGCAATGGCCTAAATTCTTCCTCGATGTGTGTATATGCATGAATATATTCAGACAGTGTGTGTGAGTTTATAGTTTTGTCTTTGCATATGTTAACAGCTTCTAACATGTACAAATGATTTTGCTGTCTGTTCAACAAGTCAAGTATCCGCTGTTTGCTGACTGTGCCCTGATTGGCAGGATAAGGATACACCAGAAAAGACCAGAAAGAAATTAAATTAAGGTTCAGTTTAGGGTAAAATAGTCGTCCCATGGTTAAAAGAAGCCAACCTTTACTGTCGGTAGGAGACAGGACCTAACCACAGTCTCTGATGTCGAAGTCAGACGATTCAATCCTGACTGTCTCCCTTTATAGACTCTGAGTACATCCTCATTTAATAAATACCCAGTGAGCTTTGAAAGATCCACATGGTCTTTAACAACATTTGTTCTAACTTTAATTACAGAATCCTAAAAGACTCTTCTGTGCATTTGGAAAAAAAAATCTTTGGCCTGTTTCTTAAGTTGCAATTCAGTTTTTTCCCCATGTAGCTGGAAAGCTAGTAACCCTAACTCTAACCCTAACCCAACCCTAACCCTAACCCTTTGCCCAATTTGTGTCGCGCACAACAATAAGGAAGACTGAAGGTGCTGTAACGTCACTTTACACAAATATAACTGTTGTTTAATTTTGCTTTCATGTTGTAGAAATTGAGCACAGGACAGATGCAATTTCCAGCTTTTAAAACCTATATTGTGCAGTGGACAGCAACAGAAGAGTCTTCAGAACATTCAGAATAAAGTGTTGGTTTTTCAAAGTTTGCAGCTTTGCTACTGAACCTTTGACGTTTAAAGCATTTAAACAAGTAAATGATGCTGTTAATCTTCCACTGAGAGAAGTCCTGGTCCTGCATATGTGTGTATAGCATGTCTTGTTTAGTTAACTATGCTGCTGCTATTTTGATCTTGTGATCCCATTAAACAAAACAGCATCTTTTTGGCACTTAATGGCTAGGTTATCTGTGCATGATAACAGGATTAATATCGATTGCAACTGCAATGCTCTTAGAAATTATGCACATAATAAGCATGTCTTAGAGGGATCTTTACATTTCCAATATGCATTCCTCAGCAGTGAAAATGTCAATTGTTGTCTAATTAATTTCCTTCACAAACATTTACAAAGTGCCCCGAAAGGTTGCGTGCAGCTTGATCTAAAAGCTTTCAAACACAAAGCAGACAATTTCACTCTGTGCTCTGCTTTTATCAGTGTGAATACAGAGAAAAGAGATAAACATTGTGTTAGAGAGCCACGCAAGAGATCAGCTAAGGTAAAAGCAGGCAATTAATTAGTGGAAAAAAGTGAGAAAAGGCCACAATATGTATCTCTAACTGATCGGAGTACTTAGAATATAATAGAAAAAATTAGAAATGAATGAAAATAACTAAAGAATACTATAAAGTTTTTTTTGTTTTTTGTTGAACACTTCAAATATACTGTATTTCCTCGAATAAAAGACGGTAGTCCTTGATAATGGCCGATAATGGTCAACAGGATCAAATAAAGGCTGGCCTCAAAAACAGGCTGGGGGAAACCAGAGGTGGATAAACGCCTGCTGCCTGTTGTATAATGTACCTGCCACTTAAGCATAAATAGTAGGTACCTGGATGTAACTCAAGTTCTATGAGTACCTGCGTAGGAGACACAATATAGTTTAAATATGGCGATTACGACATATATTTTAATAATAATAATGACGGCAGCAAAACTACATGAGGGTGGTTTGGCTAAGTAAGTGAATTACCAAAATGCAGGAACAAAAATTCAACAGAGCTAACAGAAGATCATAAAACAAGGAGGATTCGTACTAAAATATGAGCAAATATACATATCAAAAACAAGGAATTAGAAATAAAGGCCTCCTGCTAATGTTACAATAAAGGCCACTATTAGAGGAAATACAAAAAAAAACAATAAAACAAGAAGCTGTTTCTCCAGACTGGGGTCAGGATGTTGGCTTCTTTTTTGAAGACATATTCCACTCTGGCAGCCAGCTCCTAATTTAGCTTTGAGTGGAGCGCTTCTGCTTTTTGATTAAGGTAACACGTTAACTTCAACACCTGAGACCCAGCGGCAGTGTGTGCAATTCCCCTCTGTAAGGCTCGAGAGACATGACATGACTTTTAGGTTGATTATATTCACTATTTGGGCATCATCAGCAATCTTAAGGATCAGGAAGAGGCAGTGGTGGTTTGGGGGCAGGTACACAGGTGGATCTGAGGTGTGTAAGGGTTAAGGACTCTACTCGCTTACACTTCAGGCTAGTTGTGACCATGATGATTACTTTAAATATAATTGTTTTTATGACTTACATTTAGATACATTTCGTCTCTACTGTAAGCTGTTAAATCGTTTAATTATTCACAAGAGATGGAAAAAATTGAGAAGGGGAACACTTCACTTCCATGTTTGTTTTGGTTTGCTGCTAAATTCCCTTTCTACAAACAAGCTAAATATTAATCTAGTAATCTAGAGATATTTGCTAGAATCAAACAAAAAAAAGGCTCACTCAACATGAATAATTTACAACAATCAATCAAATGCTTACTAAACGTGCCAAAATGAGCTAAATGTGTGTGTGTGTGTGTGTGTGTGTGTGTGTGTGTGTGTGTGTGTGTGTGTGTGTGTGTGTGTGTGTGTGTGTGTGTGTGTGTGTGTGTGTGTGTCCATAGAATATCAGAAAATAGTGTTACAATTTCCTAGAGTCAAAGATGACATCCTCAACTGTCTGGATTTTGACCAGTATTTCCAAATTCAAAGACAATCTCTTTACTGTCATGTATGACAAAGAAAAGCATCAAATCAACACATTTTCGACGCACAAGTTCTGATGTATGTTGGAGATGTGATACTTTAGGGGACTCTCTTACACATTTCTCTCGTCATGCCCCACTGTAGATCTTCTATGGTCTAATACTATGGTGTATAGTCTTATGGTCTCCTTCAATGCAGTGATGACTTCTGTGCTGGTACACGGACCACTGCTTTGTCTTTTATACCAAAGGGAAGTAGTCTAAATGCACACCAGATTTCATGGTGCAGAACAGCACTCATCACTGGATGCAGGAAAGTACTGCGACACTGGGAAACTAAAAGAGATAAATCAGTGAAGGAATAGTTAGAAGAAATAGCCACGATTCCCTCCTATGGAAGATTATACTATGAACTGCTATAAACTGACAGATAGGCAAATAGATATGGGACCCTTCTGCTACTGTATAATAATATGTATTGATGAGTTGCACCCTTTCCAATAATATAATAAAAGTGTTCTCATGTATAGTTTGAGATGTTATTTAGTTTTTACAATATAGATGTACTCTTTGTTACATATGACATATATCACATAGAATATATAATATATATAACCCTCGGTCTCTCTAATATTCCCTTTATCCTTGTTTCCTGTTCTTGTCCTGTTTTAAGTGCAGTATAATAATGATATTTTGATGTATGATTCATTTTAATGGCATTATATGTATGTACATCCTGAAACCAGATTTTTTTTTTTTTTTTTTGCTTAAAAAACAGAGGACTTTAATTGTTATATGATTATTAAAATGAATGGTCAGTTAATTTTTCAGTTTTACAGGGTGTGTTAAGTTGCTGTTAAGGACAACTAGAGTCGTGCAATACTTACAATAAATATTTATTTTATAGACATCTAATTTTCTTTTAATAGATATTTGGGATATTAATGTGACAGTCATAAAATCCCCTTGTCTGACTTTTTCTTTGTAATCATTATCTGAAAAGTATACTAATCTAATGCAAATGGTGCTTGAAAAGAACAACAACAAAAAAGATTGCAAAAAAATAAAGCATGACTTTCTGGAAATGCCCCTTTTGAGTTCTGTGTTGTAGAGGGAAAATAAAATCATATTTTCCCCAGATGTAGGAGTTGGCACAGTATGTGAACCTAGTCTTTGAGTCAAACTCATTATCAAGTGTATAATCTAAAGTCCAACTTCTCATGTGTAACTGCACAACAGAAGAATGAAACTTAATGAAAAGAATAAAAGAAGCCTGTTCAAATGTGTAGTGTCTCTCCTGCCTTCTGTTCCTCAGAATCAAACATAATAGCTCTCTACCATCTGTGCTTGTTGCAAATCATCCTATTCCACTAAGTCTCTAAATAACAAGCAACCGATGCCTGGCTCCTCTGGCTGATAAAGGTAGCCAAATAAGATGTCTTGTTCCATCTGGGAGTTTATCGATCGCTGCTCTTTGAGAAAACATTTTATTTTTGCACCAGGTGGTCCCGCTAGGTAACGTGCGCTTTAATAATCTTTAGGGGTGATGCTGATTACTGAGGGGGGGAATGAGTTTATAGTCTGACAAACCTCCGCAGACCAACACTGACATCACGTCTGTCTCCATGGCAATGTGATAGAAACGTAGGCTGCTGGTGTCTGGAAGCAGGCCGTGTGAGGAGAGGAAGAGAGACAGAGAGAAAGAGAGTGTCGGAAATCCTCTAGGAAAGGCGTGAAGGAACATAGTGTCAGGAAGCTACCAGCTCTGAATACTAATATCAGAAGCTATAGATGGACAAACACACACACACAACAGTCAGTGGCCTGCTTTCTGCCACGGTGTCTCTCTCAGTTTTATCAAGTCAGTCGGTATCAAGTGAAAAATAGCCTTTGAGCACAAATGTCAGAGGAGCCAACAGTGACATTAAAGCCTACTGGACTAAAGCTTAAGACTACTCGCTCCGCAGAGAGCCAACAGCCACCGGAGGAGAAAAGGGGAAGAGAAGGACACAGGGGCAGGGGTAGGAAAAACAGATGGATATGATAACCTCCCACAACAATGACAAAGGTCACTATATGTCAATTTCACACTTTGAAAAAGGGACACCAAGGGGCTTCAGCCATTCTGTTCCATTTTATTTGGACATCAAAACTGTTCGAAATCTGTCAAATATTCTAATTTGCTTTCAGCTGTGAATTTACACATTTCTGTGCCAGTCTCATTTTTCTGTGCCAACTGTCACCAAACAGCTGTAAAAAAAACCAAAAAAAAACAACAACCTGTGATTCACCTTTGCAAAATTAAAACTCACTTAATTTCTAAGGCCTTTCTTTAAAGCCCAGTGCAGTGATTTGGTTAAACATATTCCCTCATGATGAGGTGTTATGAGAGTAACTGGAAAGCACCACTGCTCTTATTATTGAACAAACACTTCTGAAAATAGAAATGAAAATCTCTATAACTGGGGAAAACATTGCATTATTCTCAATGCAAAAATAATCGACTATATATTTCCCTTGGAACAAGCGTACAGTTGCACTGACTTAGCAAAACCTTTGCATATGCTGTAAATGTCAGCATTCATAAGGAGAAAAGCAGTTCAAATACAACGGATATTGTTTTCCATTCATCTTTTAAATTCGAATGTCAACAATAACAGATTTCTTTGCCACTGAAATCATATCCATGCATTTAATCTGGCACAGAAATACAGATGACTGATGACCCCAGAAAGCTGCTGTGAGGGTAGATGTATAGACACATAAAGGAAAACAACAAACATAAAGATGATATATGAAAATATTATATCGTTAATCTTCTTTCTATGAGATGCACATTATACACGAGGCTATGTCGACATGAATTTAGAGACAAGCCATCTCTCAAACACTCCTCTTGTTTTTATATTCTGAGTTTCGACTGTCTTGTTGAGGCCAAGTCACAGCAGCCACAATCAGCCTCAGGACATCATGACGGATGAGCTCATCTTAGATAAGTCTGTGTAATCAAGTCTGCACATGACATTTAGGCAAGTCAAGTCAATTTTATGTATATAGCTGAATAACACAAATCACCAATTTGTCACAAGGAGCTTTACAGTCTGTACAACACACAGCATCCTCTATCCTTAAACCCTCGATTCAGACATGCAAAAACTCCTCCTAAAAAAAAGCCTCAGGAAGAGTAACAGAGGAGGGATCCCTCTGCCAGAAAAGTGAGGCATGCAATAGAATGTGTGTGTATAGAAGAGACCAAAATAGCAGCATTACAACACGAACAATCAGGATGATAATGTTCGTGCACAAAACAATACATTACAAAAACACTCCAGAGCCATAACACATACCAAGACTAGGAGTTTACAGCTATGCTGGCAGCTCTGTGAGGGTATTGGTCATAAACCAAAGAGCTGGATAAACAAAGATGTTGAACTCATACTGAGGCTGGAAGAAAAAAGTCAGGGGGTCATCAAAGTTCCTATAAGTTATCCTTAGGTAGAAGATAAATGTCTGCACTAAGTTTTAAGGCAATCCATCCTCTAGTTGTTGAGATATTTCACTCAAACCCTGTCTGATATTTCTAGTAAACATAGTGTTTATAAGAATATATATAAATTCAATTATGTGGTTGTTTATCAGTTTTCTGCTCTGGCCACATTTGCACACCCAAAGACTGAATATCCAGTAAATTGCATTGCATTGCGTAAATTTAAGGTCCGCTTGTCTTCAATTTTCAAGATATTATTTTGTTTTCCTTCCTGTATCCTAACTCTATACACTCATTTGCTGCCAATGGCGGGTTTGTGACAAAAACATGAAAAATTGCTGTCAGTGGATTCTCTCCAGCACACACACAGCCTTCTCTTGTGTTTGGTAATCCAAGTGGGTGTGAGTGTGTGGATGGTAGGAGCTTCACACAGTGGATTTATCCCCCAACATTGAACAACAGCAACATAAAAAAAAGATGTAAATATTTCAAAGAATTACAGTAGGAACATGTAAGAGTGATCTTTTCCTATAGGATTAAAGTCTGGGCTCTGACTGGGCCACTGCAGGATACTGATCTTCCTTTTTTCAGTCATTTGTGGCTGAATTTGACTGTTTGCGTCTTGGCAGCTGTTTGGAAAGAAGGATTTAATGACAGAGGTTGGGTTAGAGATACAGAGAGAGATTTCTGTTTGGACCCTGGATTCAACCTGAATGTATTCCACGCAAGAGCCGTGATACATGCTGTGCAGCCAAAAACGAGGCCAACCATTCAGGCTAGGCTTAAGCTTCCCGAAGACTCATGAGGAATCCCGCACAATGTGATCTTCTGGTGTATTTCAACAGCTTTGACCTATTTGCTTAGTAAAGTCACCCATCTAAATATAGGCATTGGTGGAGGATAGAGAGAAGGAGGGAGGAGAGAAGAGCAGGAGGCAGAATTATTAGAACACTTTCTGGTTGGGTTCAGTTTAAAGTAAATTCACTTTTTTATGGAAATAAAAAGGAATATGTGGAGAAAGAGAGAGGAATTAAGGATCATTGTATAATTAGCTGCTATGCGGATCCAGCTGAGAATGCAGAGCAAACAGAAAACAGAGGCCTGCTTGGTATCACGTACTATTTGACTGCAGCACTTTTTCTTTTCTTTTTTTTACCTGCACTCTTTTTCTTTCTTGCTTGCTTTTTGCTCCAAATATCAGCAGGTTGCAAACAGTCTCCAAAGTATGGCGTTTCCATTTTTGGGAGTGGATGATGAATTTGGCAGATGGAGTCTGTATTGTACCTGTTTACTGCACCTGTTAATACATTGGTTGGTTCATCACAGTGTCCTCTGCAGGCTGTCTTCTTCTTCTTCTTATTGTTTACTTCTAGAAACGTGGAGGTATTGATTCTGCTGCTTTGTTAGCCTTTCTTTATAAAAACACCTATATCACTACAGTCTTTGCACTTTAGGCTGCTGTGTGTACATATGTTTGTAAGAATGTGTATGTGTGGGTGCATGCATCCATCAACTGTGAATGTTGCATAAGTGGACACGTACATACGGTATTCTTGCTGGAAGACAACAAATTTGCCTTCTTATACACAAGTGTGCATCTTCAATCAGTGTTGTTCCTTTCCAGGCGTAATGCTTGTCCACCTAATCCAGTCCCAGCACTCTAATTGGCTAACTGCAGCCATTTTCTCTGCTCCGGGGAGCATAGAGATCAGGGAGAGTGCGTGCTCTAAGCTGCCCAGCGCCTAAATGAGTCACACTGCGAATACAACGTCTCTCAGAGGGATAGATGGAGCAGGAGAGCGGGGTACGGTGCACGCCCACTCTCACACACAAAATCACACATCAAGTGTTCTCCACAAGGCTACTCTGCCAGAACTGACATCTAACTAACCACGCACATCTGTAAATTTCAGTGCTTCTCGACCTGTCTGATGTCACACACTGAAACTCTCCCATCAGCCATTGCAAATCTGCGGCCAGTATTACACTCGCTCGCTCACCTGAGTTTACGTGCCTCCTTCTGAGAGCTGCCAGCCCTCATGTAAGCATCTATAATGAATGTGCCCTGGAGTTAAACACGATGTTAAGCTGTACACAATACTCATGGTTCAGGCATGCATCTCCACACGGTGCTACCACTACCTTGTATTGCTGTAGGCTCATAATACACTATTTAAGATGAAAATCTACTAATCTCACTCCTACTGCAGCTTCAACTGGAGGGTTGAATCTAACAAGTTTCATTTTAGATTTATTTTTATCTATCGCTAAACACAACAACTGATCTCACAATTATTTATTTAACTTAAGACTAAAGGTGTGTGTGTGTGCGTCAAACAAAGTGCTTGCTGGATCATGGAACAACATCTGGAAACCCCCTCCCGCCACACCTCTCTGACATCATATATCGTAGTGCTGTGTCCGACAATTTCCGCAACTTTACGAAAACAGTGTTGTGTCAAGTGGAGGACAGAAAGTTCTCCTTTTTCTTTATACAACTAAGTCTGTCATTTACGTGTAGCCAAACGCAACACTGTGAATTCTGTCTGAAGTGTGTGTTACTATCCCCATTTGTATAACTAATTGTGCCTCGCTCCTCTGAGCCAGCACCGTATTCACCCTGCCTTCAAATGCGGCTATTCAGAACAGGTATAAAAACTTCTTCTCCGACCTTAAAACATGGCTGGACACACTAGTTGATTAAAAGCATAACCCATGCTTAACAGTGGACTATAGTTTCATGTCCGAATTAGTGATGCAATGCTGCAAAGCTCTAGGCCATGATATTGATCTTTTTAAATGGACTGGGTATTAGCCAGACGTGACTGACCCATATTCAATACTATACCTTATGTGTCCTAGCCGTGGTTGTTTATAAAGCTCTAACAAAACTTCGAGGAGATGGCCTTATAGAGATGGCCTGTTTAAGACAGAGGCTGAACTGAAGGGTCATATCATGCAAAGATAATCTATAAATATAGATAATACTTCATATGTCCCCTTTAAAAACCTTTCAGAACAACAAAATTCAACAAAATTCCAACAACTCTAAAAACATGTTGGTGTGTAGCTGTTGTTGCTGGAACTTACATTGCAGCAATATTACTGATTAAAAACTCTAGCTTTCAGCCACCATTGGCATTATTGAGCATACGGCTGCTTACCGGCACTCCAGTCAGTGAGCAAGTGACGCCATCTTTGATTTTACATCATGTTTATCACCCTTAATGAATGTCAGCCTCTGTCTATCACAGGAAATCATGTTTTTGCATCAGCTGACATTGATTTATTCCTTGCTTTACAAGTGACTAATTGACCACTATCTGGTGAGTTTTCAGCATCTTCTTCCACCACAACAACACAACAAATGTGTTGTTATGTATTATGTATGTATTAATACCAGTGTGACAAAAATGTTTGGGTGGCTGCAGACTGTAGTCCAGAATTGGGATCTATGAAGGTTCTGGATCAGGGCTAGTACAGTATGTGTCTGACTACCTCCATGTAATTCAAAAGTAATGACAATGTGTTACCGTACACACAGAAGAATGATCCCATGGTCAATTCAACATAGTGAGGTAAGCTCTGGCAGCTGTGGCATTGTTCAATCCTCTGTATCAGTCAATACCTTTAAATTCAGTTATCAGAGAAAAAGTAAAATTGATCCATCCTTGGTTACAATGCCATATTTTCATAATGAAAAAGCTGCGGAAGAGTGGCAAATTGAAGACTTCCATCAATAGCATGTTTGAGGAAAAGCACTGAATAGTAGTCACACTAGTGCTCACAGTTATCTTTATCATTTTTACTCTCTGCAAGATTGTTTTTTGTAGTTTCTGGTCTCATAAGTATTGGAATAGGCAGTGCAAGCAGCTTTGGATGTTGACTGACAGACATAACTGCCGAGCTGCTGTGGCATGGCAATTGTTGGCCACATAACACTGCTCAGTATCATTGTGTGATGCTCTCAATGGCAAAAACATACAGTAGAAAACATTACACAGACTCGACCGATCCACATTCACTCCCACAGAGAGGTAGGACTCTGCTAGAGGTCTCTCTGTATGAGCGATGCATTGCTCTGTTAGAGCTCATTTCTCTCAAGCAGACCCAGAGGAGAGGGAGTGGATCAAGGAGACGAGAGGTGAGGACATGTCTCTGCTGTCCTTGTTTCTCTGTCAGAGAGCTCAGCGTCCAAACGTGAGCAGATCCTTTAATGCCAACTAGACCATGACTACATTTAAGGTTTCTGAAATTCTCCAAGGAACAGCAAAGTTAAACGGCTCGATAGAAAAACAGCCAGAAGGCGCTTACTGATCATTTAAGCCTCTCTGTTCAAAACAAACCTCGATAGTGGCATAATTTCAAAAACACCAGAAATGTTTATTTCATTCACAAAGCATTGATTCTCAATTAAGAAAGCATGTATGGTTGTGTAGTAAGGAGACCGTGGGTGAAATTGTATTTCTCTGCTCCAGTTTAAGGAGGAAAGGATCTATTTACATGTATGAGTATCTACCAGGAGAGGTACTAGCTATAATCCCATTAATCAGCATAATTGGCTCATAATTGGCTCTCATCAAGTCTCTGCAGATGCCATCACTCAAGCCTCAATATTATTGCCAGACGTCTGAAACACTGGTTCACTCTCTGCTGCAGAGATTAGAATTATAATGAAAGACTGTCTTTTTACAGAATACAACGAAATTAGGGGCGCTACTCCTGATTAGTGCATTAAAAGACACAAGTAAACACAACAACCTCAGCACGCAAACAACCAAAGCCAGCAACACAGGTTGTCAAGTAAAATAAATAAATAAAATGTACTTATTACAGTAGAGTAAATGAACGTATTGCATTAGAATAAATGTAATAAGTGTACTAGAATAAATGTAATTATTGCACTATATGAATGTAATTATTGCACTAGTATGAATGTAAGTATTGCAGTAGTATGAATGTAAATTTTGCACAAGTATGAATGTAAGTATTGCACCAGTATGGATGTAACTATTGCACCAATATGAATGTAATTATTGCACCAGTATGAATGTAATTATTGCACCAGTATAAATGTATTCATTGCACTAGGTTCAGTGAGTTTGCCCTAAAAAGACAGTCATCACATTGCACATGGGGGGTCATTCGGTGCTTGTTGGAGATAAGTGTGCTTGTGGCCCAGGGAAATAACTTGTCCTTGAGTCTGCTGGTCAGTAGCGCCTGCCAGAGGGCAACAGGTCAAACAGGTGGTGTCCAGGATGTGAAGAGTCCTTTAGAATGTGTTTGGCTCTGCAGAGGCAGCGGGAGCCAGAGATGTCTTCCAGGGAGGGCAGAGGGCAGCAGAATGCTAGTACACTCTTGATGGAGGAGCCAGCTTTCTTTTTCTTTTTCTTTTTTTTAATGAGCGCTCTTAAGAGGTGTAGTCGCTGCTGTTCCTTCTTAACAACCGCAGTGGTGTTTGCGTCTTCTGTGGACGTATTAACACTGTAAGTGAAGTGATGAGGGTCAAAGGTGGGAGGGAGGCTGGCTTTCTGGAGACAGGGATCATGAAGGCTGACTTTGGGTAGGGTGGGATGATGGCATGTGTTAGGGAAAGATTAAAGTTCTTTGTGAAGACCTACCCCAGAGAGCTGGTCAGCACCACAGTATGTGGGTGCTAGAGGCTGGTAGAGGCAGTGTATCTATGTTTAGGCCTTTTTCCCTCAAAACAAGCAGAGAAACAGTTCAGTACCTCTGCCAGCGAGGCGTCGGCGTTGACAGTCATGGGGTTGCTGCACTTGGAGATGATACACTTTTGGTCTTATCTCAGCTGTTAACAGTAGAGAAACAAGTCTGTCTGTCTGTCTGTGAGGGTTGACCACCAACGCACACATGCAACAAATTATTTCTATGTCTGGAAGTCATGCTATATACCAGTAAACAGGGCATGAGTGAATAATCTGCTGAGAAGAACACTCGCTGTAAACTCAAGAAACAAACATCTGCCCACACATCCAAAAATAAGTCTCAGAGGACCAGCGCTGACAAAATTCAATCACTTTGCTACACGGTGTGTGTGAGTGATTGTATTAAAGTACACTTGTGTGTTCAGATACGTGTGAGCAGGTGGGTGTGCGTGACAGAAGACTGTAATGAGACCAGACATGTACAGTACATCTCACTCCAGTGACAGATGTGCTTTGCCTCAGGAAATTGTCCTTTATGTTTCTAAGCACTGACACAGCCACTAAAGCAGACATGCTGGCCACTTAACATTCAGGTTCTGAACTCAGGATCCAAATACTTTTGAATGCCTTGTCAATCCTAATCTGTTTTAGGTTTGGCTTTTAACATGTGTAAGTAACTAAAGCTATAAATAACTCAAAGATTTAGTTGAGATCTGCAATCATTTGTTGGCTTAAAAGGCTGTTTTTACTGGTGGCCTATTTAATGCTCACGACCTGTAGCTATTGTGCGACCTGAAAATGAGATGAGTAGCATTAAATATGAAATGTTGATCAAATATGTATGTGGCACATTAAAATCACAGATGTAACAGCTTACTCGTGTTTATATACCTTAGTTTTTGCAAGCAACTTGCTTCAAATACTGCAGGTCCTAATTAGGACTATTCAATTGCAAAGTTTAAAGCTGCACTCATTAATCATTTTTATATTACATAATAGTTTCAGACAACGTGTAATGTGAGAGTGGTTGCTTGTAGTTACAAACCAACAGTGAATTATTAGCCAACACTGCAGTTCCCCTCAGCTTTACTGGGTGTTTTAGCATCTTTTAGCTCATTGTTTTGGCTTAATGGCTCACCCCTTCACTGCTTTGGTTCAGTCTCGCTGTTTTCATCAACTTTGCTTCAAGTCAAGGCAGGCAGCACTTTTAAAAAGCTCATCACTAAACAGCACACATTCAAAGTTATCAGTAGACTGCTAAAGATAGTGGACTGTTTAGCTGCCAGCGAACCATTTCTCCTCATTCTTTTTGCCTTCAGAAGTTGGTGAAGACCAAGCCAGAGGTAAAAGGAGAGTGAACACATGTCTTGAATGCTGATTTTGTTCCGTATCTGCTTGGTGTTTAAATGAATTACTGTTGGCTAACACGTTCATCACATCAGCATTGTGAGGCTGTAATACGTCAATGTTGAGTTTACAGCTTGTTCTGTTGCCTCAAGGGGTCAAAACAATCAATTATTGCTGCTGATTTGCATTAAAGTTTAACCGGGAAACTCCATCTGAAGACGAGACGGTGGTCAGCAAGATTGGAAAAAAAGAAGTCACCACTCTGTTGACTTACTGTAAAATTCACTCACTTGCAATTACAGTTGTTGTTTTTTTCTCTAATGAGCAATTTTTGATCAAGTAAAGATGCCAAATTTGCCTTTGGGCTAATTCATTACAGAATGAATGCAGCTACAACTCATATATTCTACTGCCGATCAGTGACTGAAAATGGCTGAAAATGAGAAGCCTGCTACCTTGATGTCTGTCACAGCTAAGCTTAGTGAATCTGGGTATTTTGACAAGTTAGAAATGGATCCCAAATGGACCCAGCAATCAGAACCTAGAAAAGCTTGTTAAATGGGCAGCACACTCACATCCCAGCCATGCAATAACAACTGTTGTGCGTCTGCCTTTTATGATTTGTGTGTATGTCTGTGGGTGAGTGTATTGTATGTTTGTCTGGGGAGGTGTGCTGCCCGTGTCAAACAAAAGGAAACATGCATTTGCTCTTTGTTGATCAGTATAACAATCTAACCTTGAAGCAACAAAAGCATCTTCCTGTGCGCTGGGGCACACTGCTAAAACAAGCAAACAAAATTGAGAAGGAGAGAGACAGAGAGAGAGAGAGAGAGAGAGAAGGAGAGGTGAAGGAAGTTAAGGGAGGGAGGTGAAGGGAGAGCAAACACACTGCCATGCATTTCTGTCTTCAGTAAACTGATAGGTAGAGGCGGAAAATGAGAAAAGAGGCTAAAGTTTGCTGTACGGTGCAGTTTATCAAAACAACCAGGGAAAAAAATGACACTGCAAAATTTCTTGTGTGTGTGCAGGAATCAAACAAGCGCTGGCATGCATTTTGTGGAATTGGGTGATAACATGAAAATTCAACAAATGCCTGTTTTTCCCTTTTTTTTGTAATATTGCACAGTGCAAAAATTCTGGGGCATGGCGGGATCACAGAGTGAAACACGGTGAAGCAAAGAAAAAACAAGATAAACAAAAGCACTACTGAGAGATAATTTGCCACTGGCATGCTGTATTGTAAACTATGAAATAACTATGATGTAGTTTGAAGTCTTGAACATCATATTAGTGGCTGGATGCTCACACCATGACTCCAAACATTTAGATTTGCAAGTACACCTGGGACAGCAGGGTTGCCAGGTGGAGAAAAATGCACCTATAATTAGAAAGTCTTCAGTCTGTAACAACAAGATCTACGCCTAAATCTGATTCTAGGAGAAATAATTATGCATGAATTATTTATTCATTCATTGTTTTATATAAAAACAAACACATCCTGTGTTTTTTTAACTTGAATGTGAACTTGATAATGACTCACCAAACGATGCAACTCCACTGTTCTGTCTTTTAATAAGGCATTTACTGAATTCATTTGACTGCTATTACCTCAGTATTTTACTTTAACATCACCTGTATCATTACCATCTCATTGCATCTTTTTTTAAAATTTCCCATTCAGATCATCTGCCTTCTATTGGATTCATATTATACCTTTATAAACTTTTCTTTTCAAGTGCAGTTCAAGGCAATCGTTTTGGAGTCAAGTTCATTAACCTAATCATTTAGCCGAGCTTCATTTTCTAAACTTGCAGGTCTCATAGAAATCCCACTGCTGAAATGTGCCCCTGAGCTCTCCTTCACTCGCAAAATATGTCGGTGGGTCAATCCAAAGGAGCCGACTGCATAATGAGCTGCTGCCTTAGTAAACCTGGTGCCAACCACACACAGATTGCGGCGGCAGCACACATTTGCACTATGCCATTTTGTTGGTAAATGTGGCCCTCATTCCCAGATCAAGGTCCAAAAATCCTGGATCATGAACCCCATTAAAGCTGAGAATTTGTCAGATTTGACAAAGCTCCTCCGGAGCCACAGGTGCACTGGTAGCACTCCCCATAACAACTCTGACATGTATAATCAGCGGGGTTTAAAATAAGAAAAATACAAGGTTATACAGCTTTTCTCCATCTCTACAATGTGGCAAGAGTGAAGGATGCTCAAAATGTGTGAACACTGGAACACAATGAAGCAGGGAAAATATAAAACCATGATGTCCAACCACATGCTTAATGTTTGAGCATCTTCATGACAATTAATTTATTAATTAGCATGTTAACCATGTGGGAAAACTGCTGTATGTTGTAATCTTTGAAGATATGATGAAACTTTAATCAACCCTGAGGGGCAACTGGGGCCACTGCAGCTGCAACAAACAGGATATAAAAAGCATATTTAAATGTTCAGTGTAGATATATATAGATTTATATAAAACATCATATAGTAGATAATAAAACACATAAAAAAGACTAAAGATGACGTAAATGAAAGTAATCAAATGGATTGAAGATGTGTATTATCTGTGTGGTATTTACATTACTGTATGACCACTATGAACATTTGTTGGATTTCTTTTGCACCCACTGAGAGGGGTTGCTTGACCAAAATGTTTGGTGCATTGCACCATGCACTTTAGAATAAAACAGACCAGCATCTCATATATGAGCCCAGCAAGATTTGATTTTTCACAGCCTGTGGGTTTCTTATGAAAGATCTTGAAAACTGTCCCTGTGTCAGTTGAGACATCAAATAGGCTGCGCTGAGCTTCAATCTGTCCAATTCATTGCATAGTATCCGCCATTTGAGGTGAGTGCATACACTGATTGGTATAATATCATTACCTTTGAAATTTAATACTTGTAGTGTCAAGCTTATTCACACTGATCGCAGCAAATAATGTTACGATCTGACATTCTGATTCATTCATCCACCAGGTCACAGTTTGAGATAGCGTAGCAGCCCTTGCACATTCAATTCCCCATCCTACTGATGTGGCAAAGATGGAATATTTCATTAGGGGCTTGGATAAACAGAATCAGAGCTCTGATATGTCTGTGTGAGCACACTGGCGAAGCAGACTAAGCGGTTGTCTTGCTATTACTGAAAACCACAGAGAGCAGTGGCTACAAAGATTGGATCTCTGATTGCACAAAGCCCCGAGACTAAATTATTGCTTGAATATTACAGGGACAGGATGGTCCAAATAAGCTTAAACTGCAGGGAGTTTTTGCAAGTTTCGAGCAAAATTCTCCATCAACCCTCTGGGCATCATTCACGGTCAGCCCGGGTGACTGAACACCTTATTGTCGGTGGATGTGTCCCAGCTCATTTGACCAGACTTGATGGAAAAACACAGGGGAGGAAGGATAAAGATTTTTTTTAAAAACAACAAATATTATCTTTTGGGGAACAGAAATGGTTGGTGGAGGATGAAGGTTTGCATGAAAAACCAGATGTGGGAGATACTGATTCCTCATCTGAGACTCAAACACTGAAACTTGATTCATGAGCACATAAATAAACACAGAATTTGCTTTTACATTGAACTCTGCTTTGCCATGTTCCCTTCTTACTTAGTCCCTTTTCCCTTAGCTTTAGCATCCAAGAGGAGCCAATTACTCATACAACCCCAGTAATTAACATGAGGGATGGTGAAACCTAATGCTGTTAAGACTAATTGTGACAGTGAAACTGTCTCTAATGAGAAAGACCCAGGGGGATTTTCTTCTTTCGTGTCTGGCCTTGCTGACTACTCCGGTCTCTACGATGGATGGTGCTAATCGCTACTACTGAAACTGTGTCATTCTGAAGCCTCATTTTACAACAGTGGGGAGGCAGGTGGGAGGCGGTGACAGAATTATGTAATTTCATGAGGGAAATTTCCTGGGGTGAGAATGCTTAAAAAGATGAGTTTAGGAAGGAGGACTAAAAATATTTCCAACTAATCCAGGTCATGCTTCCCACTTGTTTTTCATGTCAACACACAAATAGGTACAAAATCCAAATTACAGACTAATCCAAGTTAAATGGAAAATGTGCTCTGACCACTCAAAGTGCTTTTACAACACATGTCAACATTTAGCCATTAACACACACATTCACACACTGATGGCAGAGGCTGCCATGAATCTAATGCACAATCACACACACACACTTAACACACCACTGACACAGCCATCAGGAGCAATTTAGGGTTCAGTATCTTGCCCAAGGACACTTCAACATACGGACTGGAGAAGCTGGGAATCGAACATTTTATTTTCCAATTATTGGAAAAACTGCTATACCTCCGGAGCCACCGCCACCATGACTACCCTAACACTGAAATTATGACACCTTTTAAGCACTTTTGCCAAGAAATCTGTCCAAAGGATCCTATAGATCCTGTTACATGGATGAGTAACATTGAAATTAAGTCCAGTTTTGACCGACAGCTGTACATCGTTTCTCCTTTACTGGGCTGTGGTGTTATCAGTTAGTCTGACAATAAACTTCAACTCTAGGGGGGGAAAAAATTACAGTGAATTCCACAAGCCTATACTCTGTTAAATGAATTTCATTCATCTCCATTAAATCCTCACATTTTGCTTGTATTTTGAGCAGCATGACGACAACTGACTGACCTGAGAACGCTCACTGTGCACAGGGCTGCTGATCTCTTGCTAGCTTGCTATTCTAATGTTTTCCAGCCAACGTACACTTTTACAGTATACATTTTGGGCTTTTGACTTTCACTAAATAGTAACAAAAAATAAATGGTGATTTAAAAAACACAAAACATAACAAATAGTTATAGTTATAGTTTAAACCTGCAATAATAGTGTTTGGCCACTTGGGGGCAGTGCAACAAGCTGTAAACACAACACACTAGCTTGTTACTATCTCATGAAATGTATATGGCAAAAGTGTCAACTGTAGCCTATTAAACATGAAGCTAAAATGGAGTAATGTGAGGTAACTTCTCTCATGTTACATGCATTCATCTGATCCATAGTTAACATAAAAATATTGATTAGTGCACCTTTAATGTATTCATTATTCACAGTTCACAGTAATTGAGTTCACTGATAGTTAATTTAATACCCAGGATATGTGGTGTTCAACAAGCTGCCAGGAAACACAAATATAGATAAATCCATAGTGTTTATTGTTTTTGGCAAGGATTTAATGAATTTATTGAACGTTTTTCTGTAAGCGTACTTACTTTAAGAAAATAGTCTCCATTGTTAACACCAAAAACATTTTTTCCAACCATGAAAAAACCATTCACTCTTTTGCAGCTACACTGATTTAGAACATGACCCGTCGGTCTCAGCGACCTTTCTGGCTCAGAATCAAAACAGTTGAGAAAGCAGACAGAGCTGTTAACCCGGCAAACGTAATTCTACAGATTGATGAATGACTGAGATCTGTTAATCGAGTTATGCTTCCTCCTATTATAACCTTGATATGAGTAAGATAACATGATTAAGCTGTTTACATGACAGCTGCTGTAATTATAATACTCCCTCCGTCTAGTCAGAATCAAATTATTTGCGTGCATGTAAATATAGAATAGTCGTTATCCAGGCTCTGTGTGTGTGTGTGTGTGTGTGGGGGCAGCTCTACTAAGGAAGGAGGGATTTGGTCCATGGTTGGCCAAAAAAACGCCCTTTTGGTCACAAAGGCTGTGGTCATGAATATTAAGGCTGTGGGTCTGCTTGTCCCCAAGCTGCTCTGTGGACCAAATCAAAAACTGCTCTCTGTCCTCGCTCTAAAGGCAGTGACTTGTGCCACCACTCATACAGAGGTATAAAGAGAAGGTCGACAAACACTTCGAATGACACTCAAGGTCAGTTATTTCTCTTTGCATGAGTATGCAGCGTTTGTAAAACTCAGCGTGAGCCTAAAAAAGGTTTTGTCTGCCTGTAAACCCTCTCTAAACAGCTACTGTCCAATCATAGTTGATAACTGGGCACATCAAGCTTTTAAATTTCTCCACATGATGAAGACTTTACATTGTGGAGTTTTTTCTTTTGCCTTTTCAGAATCCAAAACAACCAAAAACAAGGGCTGAACCAGCGTGTTTATCTGCTCTAACATAAGCAACAATTATCAGTAAGCCTGGCTAAAAAGCTTACTACTTGCAATAGTTCAAATTTAACACATGCCTATTGGCATTGAATGCCAGTTATGGATGAGTTCATGGATATATAACCATCTATTGACCTGTTCTTTACTGGATTTAGGGATTTTTACACTCCGGTCAGCTTCTCCAGTTACCTGAGATGGCATTACATTCGACAAACACATTGGTTTGGTCTTTATCCTAAAGGCCTTTTCTTTTGTATTGTTAAGTGACGTGAAAACATACTGTTTGAACATGTGTGAGCTGCCAAGCAGACCACACAATAACACAGGACCAATGCTTTCTTTAATCTTCTACATGTTTCATCAGCTGGTGAGGGGGCTTTAACCTCAGTTTTAGCATGATACAATGCACATGGCTTTCAAATATGTATTGAAGACCCCTTTTACAAAATTCTCTTTTTAAAAAGAGTGATCTGGATCATTAACATTTTAACCAGGCACAGGTGGCTTAATTAGTAGCTGAGAGGCTGCGTTTGTCTACCTCTGTATGAAATCAAGGATCCATCTTTTTCAAAAACTAGTAAGAATTTTGAGTAAATTTTGTCCTTGTGAGAATAGAAAAACAAGCAGGGTGTAGCCAAGGATCAATTCTTTGACAAACAACAAAACAAATAGTGTTTACCAGCAGCCACAGAAAAAGTTTCTTCCTCATTTATGTCTCATTTGTAGTACATATATTGTTTCGACTGTTCAACCCCAAAAACACGTCTCACCTAAATTCTGGGCAGCATAACCACAATTTTCATTTTGAAAACAAACTCTCACACACTGACTAACTGGCAACCGCACATTTATTTGTTGAAACATAGACAAACATAGACAGTATGCGAGAGTTTGTTTGCACCTTTCAATACAATTATCCATCTCCTACATACCTGTCTCATGAAACAGATATGTCTTTTTCTTTTTTCACTTCATTGATAACAATGTACCATGGTGTGGGAGCTGTTTCTGATAAAACAATTTAAATTCTAATAAATGCTATTTTATTGTTAAGGGTGGAGAAGTCTCTTTTGTCAAGTTAAGGCTGGACGTAAAATGATGGCCCGAGGTTTGCAGATCCATTTACCTTTCCCGAGATAAGACCGGCATAACCTAAGTTCTGTGGTGAACTACAGTTTGTGTGGTGCACCTCTCAGCACTGTCCTGCCAAAATGGATACCAAGAACTTAGCAGAAAGATAGTGCTTGGAGGACAGTTTGGGAAACACACAGTTGGGATTTTAGTGGTGGGATTAAACACACAACACTGTAGGAATGCTGTAGGAGTGAAGCTGATTTTATCTAATGGCTGGTTGGATGAGGTTATTCGAGGTGGGTAAAAAGGATGGGGGCAATACCTGCAGTCGCCCCACGTTGGACGAGGGAAGGGATGTGTCCCAGATATGCAATGATTCTGTCCCACAGAACAATGGTTGTGATAACGTTTTATTCTTTCTAAATACGGGATGACGTTGTCAAAATGTGCAGCTATGTGAGAATTTTATTTCAGATTCACAGTGAAAACTACCTAATATGTTATTTGTATGCTGCACAGTGCTGGCATGAATGTCTGCAGCTGAATTTTGCCTCTTTGCGCTTGGGGCTCTGTGGTGACAGCACAGTGTGAATAAGACATACTTCAGCTAGTCCTCGTGGACACAATTAAGCGAGCCAAGGTCCATTTTTTTACTCTCTTACCCACCAGTTTTGATTATTTCCAGTTTCCAACTTAAAGGAGCCGTCATTCTCAATCACTACAGCCTAATAGATGTATTCCTGGAAAATCCAGCGGGCTGTCACATGTCTTGGGAGTGATGAGACACAGTGGAACTGAGCTCCATTAAGATCAGGCTGCTGAGGCGTCACTGCCTTAGTGCTCTCTTATTCAAAGCAGGTGAATAAGCTACAAAATTAGTGATTTGGCACGCCGAAAAGTGTGCAAAGCGGCTCTGAGTGGGCTGCTATTTAAATGCTTTTAAATAAAAAAGTTTGTAGAAAAACTATTAAATGACTAATGATTTATGAGTCACTTTATTGCAGGTGTCTTGTCAATCCTAAAGAAAAAAGCCCAATTCTCCTGAGAATGATCAAAGTTTCACATGACTATCTTCCTCTATATCCGTCTCTTTCATTTTCCCCAAAGACTTCAGATCATTATACGGAAGACTGTGCAGGAGGCTCTCACGACAGCATCATGGTGAGGTGACCGCAGGCGGGCCACCTGATAAATTTGTCTATCTGACAGCTTATACTGTACTGACAAGGGTACAGGACAGCAGGAGTTTTGGAGGGGGTCTTTGTGTGATGAAGGCCAATTAGGGAGCACATTTCACACCTCCCCCACATCACGTCTGTAGGCCGCATCTGCCGACGAGCATCGAGCATCGTGTCACGCTCACCACCCGGCACATCCACATCTGTGTCCCGTCTTGTCAGTCAATCCCTCCCTCATCCCTCAGCCCTCAGCCCACACACTTTCACACCTCTGCAGCCCACATTTAGTGCCTGCCTCCTGACACAACACCCAGATGAGTGATGGTAGACAGGATATTGATTGTCAAACTAAAACATTTCTGAAAAGTCGGGGACTGAATATGATTCGTGTTTAAATGATGCCTCCGTTTGGTGTGGGTTTACGCCCCATTTTGATGCTGATATACTCAGTGTTTGCCGTGTGTTTCCAAACCTTTCTGATCTGGCATTTAAAGCGGGCAGAAGTAGACACACAGAAAAGAGAGGGGTACTGAAGAGGAGGGGTATGGAGGGAAGAAAAAGAAATCGGGCTGAGAGTTTAAGGAGTTGAGTCTTTGATGCAGACGGGAAGTGGAAACAGTTGCCATGGAAACCCAACCCTGCCTCCAATGAGTCAATGAGGGGAGAAAAAAGAGAACAGAGTAAATGGAGGGATGAGAGAAAGTGAGTTTTTGACTAAAGGTATATTTCTGATCTCCCTCACCTTCTTCAGAGAGAGGAATATAGAGAAAAAAAATGGCAGGTGTTCGTGTTTCTCATGCAACTACCCCACCCCCCGAGAAAAAAAAAAAACCTGCGCCACAACATCACCTCAAATTCACCTCTACTTGAAAAGCCTCATTCTGCCTCTCATTCATCTGCATGCTGGGCCCCAGCACAGAGCTCCTCACTGAGCGTGGTCTCCTCAGTGTTGCTCACACTTCCAGCGTTTATTAGGTTTCTCACCGAGATGCTAAATAATGAATGAGGGGCCACTGGGGAGCAGTTAAGACTTTTTATTATCCTGATTATTACTGTCATCCATCAGACATCTGGCTATTAAACAGAAATGCAGACATAACAAATTAAGGAAAGAGAGACGAGCCAATCACAGACACCTGGCTGATAAAATCTAAATTCTGTGAAGTGTTGCAGTGCTTTCGCGTGTACAATTTTGGTCTGTTTCACTTTGTGGCGAGCACCAATTTCAGCAAAATATGAATGTTGGATATCTTGTTTGGAAAATCACTCACATGAATTCACAGAAAAGGAAAGAAAAATAGGCAGAGAAACCGAAAAAGGAGGAAGTAATGATAAAGACGACAGTGCGGCAGAGCAGCAGGATAGCAAGTGGAAGATTCATATTTCCTGCTATGCTGCAAGACTACCGGATGATCAAAACCAACAACTGCGTATAGACAGATGGACTTGCAGTCTCTTTCTGTCTCTCTCTCATTAGTAAACACCATCAGTATTGTGCACAGTTTCCCCAGCCATTAACACAAACTCAATGCCCCTGTGGCGATCAAACTCCCCATTAACTCCCAGTCTCAACCGCTACTTCCTGCTATTAAAGCATATGTTGTTTGTGCATGCATGTAAAGGCTAAAGCACACAAACACACGCATACATAAATACAGGAGTTTACAAGGAACAAAGCCGTGAAACAGACACACTCTCGCACATTTTAAAAGACAGATGTGGGAACTTGCAGTAGCACACTCCATAAACCTTAACTCTCCATTAGCGAATGTTCAGTGGGATGTTCTGTTTAAAGGTCCCTCCTCTGCGATCAAACCACCCCTGCCTTCCTGACATGGACATTCCCAGCTACAGTCAATGGAGCCCACATTCCCAAATGGATCATTGTGTGTAGTTAATGGTAGCCATTACGGTTGGGCAATATGACAATATACTGGATACCATGAGAGGACAGATCTTGGTCAATAGGCAATAACGATTTCATGCTAATCATTTCTCTGGTTGGATTAGATGAATGATGAAGATTGCAAATGAAACAGCGGGACCATTTTATGAAAATATTTTCTCAACAGATTTTTCAGAAAGCGTTATAAAAGTACATATGCTGTGATGGATTTCTTCCATATTGCCCATGTAAAAAAAAGCCATTACTGCCTTTTTACATGCACCGTAGTCAGTCTGTGTGTGTACAAGAAAACAGGTTATTTACAAAAATTGGGTCAAACAGGAAAATGGACAGTGTGCGTACATGCGCTGTAGTAACCAGGTTGCTATAAATCTGTAGATACATACAGCGGGACAGTGATCGAATTTCTCCCCCTGCCTCCGGTGTTGTTTTCTGTAGCAGTGATACAATACACTGCCTCTGCACAGCTCTTCTTTATGACTATTTTAAACAATAGGTAACATTCAGCTTATCAAGGCCTATTTATGTTATGCTCTCAGTTTTAGTCAGACTTTGGATGGATTTCTAAAAAGCAAATTTTAACTTAAGTGCATGTAAACACACTCAGTGTCAATGGTCGTACTTAAGAGCAGCACTCCACCTTCTTACCTACAGATTTATTATTCAGAGTAAGTGCTTTACTGTGTCCACGGAGCTAAAAAAAAGGCAAGGCAGAGACCGATATGAAAGTGTTCATGTGCTCGTGTGAGGAAAAAATTGAAGGACAGAAGAAGAAGGCAACCAAGCAAGGAGCAATGGATGAAAGAAACAAAGACTGTGGCTAAAAACTTGAGAGATGAGTCATATAACCCTGGTGATCTTGATATCTTTATCATATATTTATTTTCCTGCAACAGAGGCACTGGACTTATTTATATTTCATTTAGTTTCGGGGAGGGGGGGGGCATGAGAGGCGTGTTTTTTTTAAATCTTTCAACTGATGTGCCCAACCTTCAAGTTATTTACTTGAAATGCCTCAGTTTACACTAAACATATGCACGCTGAGTCAAGCATCAGAAATGAGTTCAAATATTTAAAACTGTTTTCAAATCACTTTCTGTCTGGCTCTGGAGTCTTCGAATTAAAGTGCTGCACAAACACACACACATGCAGGCTTTAAAAAAAAAAAGAAAGAAAAAGAAAAAGAAAAAAAGTGTGTGTTTGATATCGTTTGAAAGTCAGATTATAAAAATTGGTATATTCTAATTGCCATGTTTTCCAGTTCATTTGTAACTAAATAATTCAGCCATCCTCTATCACTGCAACCCACTTAAGAGTCACGAGTAGCCTACACACACTTATTCCTCTCCGCTTTCTATCTCCCCCATCAAATCTATGTGGATTACCAGACGATAGGCCTGATTTCACATGGGCTCAGGCTATTAACGCTCTGACCTTGGATTTCAACCAGGCAATTTATCTAAGAGCTGGCACAGCCTTAGCTGCCCTCGCTGACTCCATCCAAGCTCCACAATTGGTATGAGTGGCAGTAACTGTCTTACTGTGTGCCCATCAGCCTCCATCCCAACCAAAAAAAAAAAGTATTTTCTTTACCACTCAAGGGTTATCTTTAAATTGCTGTGATGAACTACTTCAGATCTGTCACTTACAATTCTCTGTTCTCTCTCGCCCCTTAGTCTGCCTTTGATTCATCACTTTTCATCGATCTCAACAAGCGTCCGTATAGCTCTGTGTTTCTCAACTTTAGATAAGTGTTTTCCTTCTTTTTCTCCTACGCTGGTCTGATGTCTTCTTCGTGAATCTCTGCATCATCTACAGTATGAACTGTCACAAATTCACAGGAACTCAAAACCTTATCTCTTGAAAAAAATGTCAGTATTGGATGTTTCTGACAAGCCTTTAATGCAAAGGCTTTCAAAAATGTTTCACTTTCAAAAATATCTGCATACGGTACCTACAGTATGGGTAAAGTTGGATTCAATTTGATGGAAATCACAAGGTGCAGAATTGCCTTGTATTATTATTGTCCAGTAATCCAATACTGGACTAAACTCAGGGAAATTTAAAATGACATTTTTCTGACTCCTCTTTTCATTTCCTTCAAATGTGAAAAAAACTGTCAAGATTAGAAAAATAGGCAGACAAAAAGAATATTTGGAAGAGCAATATCCTTATTTGAAGTATATTTGATATTTGTATATTTGAAGATGTAACACTTTGATATTTGAAAGGATGTTGCATAGACATGCAGACATTAAGAGAAACAAAAAGTGCCCGAAATACTTTTTTAGACCATCGACTGACTGACTTTGTTTTTAACGTCAAGATTATAAGAACATTTCTAGTCTGAATATAGTGTCAAACACTCTGTACAACAAACTCCCCTCTGTCATCAGAAAGTATTACCAGAACAAAGGCTTTCTGAAGTCAAGGATCAAAATTGAAACCCTAGTTCCTCTGATCATAACACCAGCAGAGTTCACAAGATCCTAAAAAAAGGTTCCTGCTGTGGAAAAGTACTGCCACAGGACCTTTTTTTCAGTCTATATGTGTTGTCAGTGTGCCTAACCATCTACCATTACATCTGGGTATCACTTTATCTATCCTATTCATCAAACCATCAATCTTTCTTGCGGCAAGTACGAGTTTCACTTTTTTTCGCTCCATTTTTTCCTGTGACCTTTTAGTTGAACAGGATGATCTTTTGGTGTCTAAATCTCTTTTTCTACAGAGTACCAGCAAAAATGGCACCGCAACTACCTTATAAAGACCAACAGAGCAACAGTGGATTGAAAGGAACCATGAATTACAATCAATCAAAGGAAGGGCAATAAAGACAGGTCGAGAACAGGAACAAACAAATGCACAGAAAGGAATCAATTCTCTTCTCTTCTCTGAATGTATTCCACACTATCAGGCTTTACACAAAATATTAAGAAACCTACTTTTATACACCATTATATATTTTGCATATTTGTGTAATATATCAAGATGGACCCAGGAAAAAACTGATTTAATGGCAAAGTGGGCCAGTGGAGAAAAAAATGTTACATTAAACCCTGCCGTCCATCCGTCCATCCATCATCTAGTCACTCAGATATAAAAAGTCCAGCTCAATCATGACTAAGCCTCTTCCTCTCAGCGGCACTGAGCCCCATTGTTGAAGCTTCATTAATGCACCAGTTAACATCCCTTACCTCTTTCTCTCTCTGCAACAGTTTATCAGCAGTCCATTTACTTTACTGTAGTTATCATAGTCTGTGCCCCATCATCACGCCTCCTCCCCCTTTCTCACCACATTCCCCTTTTGTGTCTCTCTCCCTCTATTTGTTCTCCAATTTGTTCTCACTCTTCACTGTTCACCTCTCTTTCTATCTCCAATGCCTCTCCGTGAGTGTTTATCAGAGAAAATTACGCCTCTGTCGCAAACAAATAGCATCTTTTTTTCTTTTTTTTTGTCTGGCTCCTACTGTATTCTGTCTGTAGAGGGAGAAGGAAAAGTGGCTCCAGTGAAATCCGTCTGCTCCTGGCCTTGAAGAATGCCCCTCCATTAAGGATTCAGGGGAGAGTTAGCCACCAGATAGATGGGCCTAATGGCATGGCAAGGCTAATGCAAAGCTACCACATACACACTATAAACAGGTAAGAGCTTGTACACACAATCAGACAGACTTTAAAATCACGGGATCTATTGACTGACGGCAATGAGCATAGGTTCGGCAAACAATTGGCAAACAGCAATCAGAAGAATATGGATTAAAACATCAGTAAGTCTAAGCCCATATAAGCACTGGCAGCTTAATACGCCTGATGGAGTCTACACACACTTATTGCACAGAAGACCCAGATCAGCATCCAGTTTGAAATACAGTCCTGAACTGAAAACTATCAATATCCTAAAGCCCTTTAAATCTCATCGTTGGTTGTCCATGTAACACTTACTTGCTCAACTGTGCACTTGTGATGCAGTTAATGCAGCTAATTAGAAACAGACGACTGGAGTCGATGCTCGATTTTAAAGAGTCAAACTTCCCGACAAGCCCGATTCCAACTAAATCAAGCCTCCGGCAGCTGATCGATCACCACTGCAGCCGGGCTGTTAGGAAATTTGGGACTGCAGCCAATGGGACAGGACAACAAGGGAGAGCTAATATCTCATCACACAATCTTCTGAAATGGAAATTTTAGAAGTATTTTGAGTGATAAGAGTTGATGAGAACCACGAAGCGCATCTATGTTCACCTGCTTGTGTACGTGCCCTGCTGCACTCAAGCACTCGCCAGTTCACACAGCAGCAGACTATGCAAAGCAGCTTAGGAGTTAGGGTTTTTTTTTGTGGAGCTCCAAAAACCAACCAGTACTCCTCTGCTACAGTGCTACCTGGCAGAGGTTTGCTTTGTGCCAGTGGATTTGTTGTGATTAGAGGTTTTCTTTTTGGTTTTCTTTTTTAGAAATATGCATCATGCAAGCACAAAATCCACAAATCAAGGGTTTCAAGCTCAGTTTGAACAAATGGACCACCAATACAGGGCTTCAAGATGATTTTTTTGTTTCAGTTTCTATTGAAAACTACCACAAACCAACAATGAACCATCAGCTTTGGAGGTGGAGGTGTGGGCCCTTATTGCTATAGCCCACTTTTCAGCCTTGCTGAGAAGGAGGAAAAGACACCAGACATGTTTCACACAGGTAAGCGAGGAGAAATGAACTCACAGGGGACGGTGCGGAGGTAGAGGTTATCCCGGATGATCTGCTGCAGCTCGTGGTCCACAGAGCCTTTCTGGAAGCGCAGGTTGAGGTAGTGGCGCAGGTCCTTGTCTATCACGCCCCCTGGAGGAACACAAGGGGACAGTAAAGCTCAGAATCACACCTCAAAATCAATCACTCAGATATGAAAGACTCAGAACTAAAGAAATGGATTAAAGAAATGGGGACAGCTTGGTGTGTTTGTAAATTACCCAGAAAAGAAGCTGTTTTCTGTGCACAATAGATTCTGCAATCTCCAAAAACTTCCAGAGCAAGCGGAGGAGGCTTAAAATACTGCAGCGACAAATGACCCAGAAATCTCTGAAAGCCACAGTAAACAATTTGAATTTGCCAAAATCCTACAAACACAGCGCAAGCACTAATGAACACGCTTTGCCCCCTCGCTCCGATTCTTGCATCTTGTCAAGTGCAGCCGCGGATTGGTGGAGGTGTTAATTGGAGCGGTGGCCAAACACGTGTGGACGAATGCCTTCACATAAATCACCCGCGGACTCGCCCCCATCACCCCCCCCCTCCCCCCCCCCCTCCCCCGGGGAGGTTGTTTTTACTTCCAGTCTCCTTTCCCTCACCCTCACCTGATCCCCTCCTCTTTCCTCTTTCCTCTCCCTCTCTCTCCATCTCGCATCCTCCCTCGTTTCCTAAACTGTTCATTTATAAAAGCAGGAAAAATCTAATGGAAAACGTTTCAGGTGAGGAGCTGCTGTCAATGTCGAGGTCGTTGGTGAAAGCTCGAGTCAGAGTAGATTTTAGATTCTTTTCACTCATGAATAATGTTGATGAGTTTTTGTCTCGGCGGTGCTTCACTAAAGCTCTCTGTTCTGTTGTTGAGGGGCAGCTGATTTCTAACTCTATTTCTGAGACTTTTAAATCCTTTTTTTTAATCTGGTGATGATAATGATGGATGATGATGATGACGGATGTCATTATGTCATGTTGATATTGCCCTTATTGATTGAAAGTTTTAAAAAGAAATCTAATCAAAAGTCTTCTTTCTCTCTCTCTCCCAGTTCTGTGAATGGACTCCCACTCTGAACCAGTCAATCTCGCTGGCTCAGCAGGACAGAAGAGAGGGAAAAATAAGTGATGGAGGGAGTGTCAGAGAGATATGGAGGCAGGGGATAAGAGAGATGGAAGGCAAGGGCAAATCCCATGGGGTGTGGAGAGGTGGGGGGGCAGAAAGCTAAAACAAGCATCAACTCAACACCCCCACCCCCACCCCCCGCCCCTACCTCCTGCCTCTCTTCCCCCCAACATATACACCATCCATCTACTCAGCCACACACTCATATAATCACATTTCAAATGGAGGCTGGACAGGAGGGCTGAGTAGAGGTGGAGCTGGGGGGAGCGAGAGAGTGTGTGTGTGTGTGGGGGGGGGGGGGGGCGAGGGTTACTTAAGGGACTCCTCATGGTGCCGTCTTAACAAACACACTCGTCATTCTCGTTACTCTTCTGCATAGAAGTAAAGAAGCACAGAGACATTCATCTAACCTTCAACATCCTCTTTAAAGCTGCAACTTGTCACAGTGCCAAATAGCATTTAGCCTCCTCGCCCCCCCCCCCCCACCCCACATCCACACCACCCCCCACCCCCAAAACATCCTTTTTCCTCTTCTCCTTCTTCCACCCCTGTGATCCTGAGGCAATGTCATCCAAGCATGATATGCTGGAGAGCATTACATGTCAACAACACACGCACAGATGCGTCCACACATGCAACTGCCTATAAAAGCGCACAGACTGAAGGTGGATGAAACTGTAGGAGACATCATTTCATACATGAATTCAACCTAGTTTGGAAGTTTTCTGTCATACTGGAGGGAGATCTATTATTTAGCACATTCTGGTTCGTCATGCCATGTGTGTGTGTGTGTGTGTGTGTGTGAGTGAGCTAGACAGTTCTGGATACGTGCGCGCACAGACAGACACAGACACAGACACACACACACACACACACACACACACAGACACACACACACACACACCAACATGCACTAATCTAACCGAGCTGAACTAATTAATGAAGCGTTGCATTATAATCATGCAAAACCTGAATTTACAGTGAACGCGTCTGCGTCTCCGTCAAAGACTCGCAGTGGCACGACCAGCCAATTTACATTTGCATGAGAAAAGAAGGCAAGCCAATGAATCTGCATACTGAAAAGGTGAGCAGACTCGGAATCACGCACGCACGCACACGCACACACACACACACACAGAGAGAGAGACATCAACACGCTTAAATGGCACCTCTTGCGCGGACAGCGGCGGTGCAGCCAGTAGTGTCAGTGTCCTCTTTCCACAGGTTTTGTGATGCAAATAATCTCCGCTGTAGGAAATCTTGCTCCGGATCTTTCCCGCTGCAATCAATCCTGTACTGTCCTGTCCCTCAGGTCCCCCAACTCTGGCTCTGTTTGCCCCAGTCTAGCCACTACCAGCCAGCCTGGGAGCCGGATCACCTCTCTCTCTCTCTCTTTTTCCCTCTCTCTCTCTCTCTCTCTCTCTGCACTCCACGGTGGAGAGATGAAACGGGAGAGCACGGCGGAATGAGTGACTGAGGAGGGGGAAAGAAGAAGTGTGTGTGTGTTGATGAGAGTGAGGGAGAGCGACCGTTCAAGCAGCTCTGACGGTGGGGACCTATCGCACTGAGATCCCTAGATCCCTCCAGATTCTCAGGTCCTACAGCGCCCCCGATCTGCAACGCAGGGCACTACACCTGCTTCACATACCACTTTGAGATTAAAAGCCACCCCCCTCCTGCCATATTAGACACCTCCCCTTGGTTTGTAGCATCCACATGGCCTGGCTCTGACCTTTGACAGCCACGTGGTGAAACTAAACATAATGTTTTAACCAAATCTTACACCTGCAGAGCAGCAATCCTATTAATGAACGTGTTGTCTGTTTAGTCTGTGTTTGGAAATCAGCATCAGCGGCGTCTCTTGAGTCCGGTGACTTCTGTGGGGCAAATGTTGCGTACTCTGGTGATGCAGTCGTGACTGGACAATATCTTATTTGTTAGCCTCTGGGCTTTGAAGTAATAAAAACAGAATCTAAAATAGGTCTACTATAGTTTTTATATCTATATAATAAATAAGCTGTTTGATTTCTTTGGGATGTCTGTGTGCAGATACATGGCTACAAGTAATAATTTTTTCAACTATCTTTTTTTTTTTTCCAATAAATTGGTTAACTTAGTCATTAAAATACAAAATTTCCCAGAACCCTCTGTGATGTCTTAAAAAAGCTTGTTTCATCAAGCCAACAGTCAAAAATTCAAAGACACTCAGTTTACAAAGATAGAAAACAACGAAATGCAGCAGTCTGAGAAGCTGGAACCAACGTATGCTTGATAAAATAACTCAAACCCAAACTTTTTAAGTCATGCCCAAGAAACAAACATTTGTCAGTCCTCCCATCCACATCCTCGACATGAATCAACTTTTTCTACTGTTATATTAGTTACGAAATGGGCAGTTTTTTATCCTAATTTTATCGGGGGGGGGATCAAAATAAAAATATTGTAATATAAAATAATATATCAGGATCATGAAATGCTGCTCTTCTAATGTGTTCAAATGTTAAGATTTTCCCAAACTGCCACAGCTTTTAGAGACAGAAGTTATGAGGCTCTGCTGCTATTGACTGTGAACTTGAGAGCAAAATAGACTTCTTCATATTGTGTTTGATCAGTGAGCTTCATTGGTTTTTCTTTTTCTTGATCTGTCACCTTGCCATCTTGTACTCCATGTGTTGTTTTTTGAATTAGATCTTGCTAACCTCAATCTTGATAGCTTTGCTAGCATCAGATTCACTCTTTGTTTAGTTATTGTTCCCAAATGAATTAGGAGAGGATGGAGATAGAGAAGAAAAAGGGAAATGTACTCACTGGTGCATAAGCCAATTAATTTCAAAAGTGCATCATGCATAACATTCATTACTATTATTCAATTCTGATTTTTACACAGATCTTGAAAATAGGTAGCAGAAATGGTGAAGTGCATACAGGATATATTTTTTAAAAAGCATCTTAGTGTCATGAAACTACTCATTGTTGCAGTTCAGGCAGCATTTCTAGCATGTTTAAAACCACAAGCAGGCGTGACGACTGTTCCCTAAACAGATGGGTAAATGAAAATCCTTCCTTTCCTGAAGAAGAGAATACACCATTTAAGCTCAGCAGGTGTCATGTAAAATCTCCTGGGAGGCAAAGAGAGAAAGAACAGCCTGCGGAGAGTCAAAAAAACAAGAGAGCAGCTGGTTCCTCTGGAGGATAGAGGTGCTAGTCCTACCCAGGCACAAACTAATGGAGCTCACCGACTATTGCTGGTTATCAGTGCAAGACGTGAAGTCGGGTGAAGCTCTCTGGAGCTACATTCAACCTAAAAGGGACAAAACAGCAAAACAATGACCAGAATTTACTTGTTATTCCTCACCATTTTATTTTTACCAATCGATATCTTAAAAAAATACTCACACAAAGTAAATGTTTAATGTAGTGATAGCACAAATCTGCATCTCTCTCTTCATGCATCAATAAATTAATATTATTGATTCTTACAGTATCTGTTGTCCGAGGCTGCTTTATACTGTAATGAAACCTTCACCTTCAGTCAATTATGTGCTTGGCTGCAGCAACCTTAAGGCAGCAGGACAGATTTGTTGCTAAATTTGCAGCCTTGGGTTTGAGAAGTGCTGTGCCAAAGTGCAGTACCATCACGCAAAGCTGTGTGTTTACCTTGTAAAACAAATTACACCAGGCTGCTACAAAATAACCACACACACACACACACACTTCTATGCACATCAGACTGGTCAGTTATAACTCAGTTTGATGTCTGTTTATAGTGAAAACATTGGACAACTGGGGCTCATTGATCCATGAGTGCTTCTTTTTAATACTTATTTACAGCATCTGTTGGTCTATTTTCTAATCCAATGTTCCATTTTACTACACTGATAGAGTGGTGATTGTAAAAAGTAAACTAACATTTAGGACTTGATTGAACTGCCAAGCAGACAAAGAAAGCCCAGGAGGAGTTCAGTGATTCAAAACAAGCCCACAAGGTCATCGTGATGGGCATAAATGCAAACCACAAACACAAATATGGAATACAAACACACAGAAAGTACTGAACAAAGACTTCAGCAGCGTTGCGACAGCCAAGTCTTCAAAGTCTCCTGCTGAAGCTTTTTACTTTATCAAGAAAAACCCAGCATGGAAAGTGTGCCTCTGACAGTCAGTCAGAGCTCGGAGCGCCATCATCAGAGTCTCGCTGACAATATTTATCACACCCCGCTCTGAGGGCGCCCGTTAGCAGCCACATATGTAGCGCTATCACGCAGTGCGTGTGTTTGTGTGTGTGCATTAAAGTCAGAGGGAGCGCCAGCACACAGCTGTTTGGATAATCAGACTAATTAAAAGATCAGGATGGGCTTAAAACCTTGCCAGATTCACCAGACACACACTGTGCTCTGTTGATTAGTCTTCAATGAACATGTAAGATGCCAACTCTGTGGTGAAAGTGCTGGAATTCATAATACCAACTGGCTTTCAGATGGATTTACATGCACATGCATAAAAAGACTGCAGTTAAATGTTGTTGGGAGAAAATTTTCCTACACCACAAATTGGTTTGTGAGAGTAGCATGAATTGACACTTTCCTTTTGCTGATCATCACAGGAAACTGTAAGCAAAAAGCTGGGTTTAGGCAAGAACAAGTAACTCTAATTGAAATCAGTAGTTAAAAATGTATGAAAATTTCAATAAGTGAAACATCAGGGTTGTCAAACATCTGTTTTTGCAACTTTTAACCACTCACTTACAAATTATTTGTACTGTGATTTTTTTTTGCTGAACACTCATGGGAACATTTTTCTAACCCCTTCAAACAGCTATTGATTTCCATTAAAAAAAACAGTCATTAAACTTGGGTGACTTGTGTTTGCTGTGCAGGAGAAAACAACTTCAGCAAATTTCAAGAGTCACTTAATTCATTTGTATAATGTAGAGAAAAGACTGCATGCAAACAGATGCCTGAGAAATGCAATTTCTAGAAACACTGCAGCATGGTTTGCAAAGGGCTTTCTGTAATGTAAAATATACATACTTTGTAGTAAATGGGCTGAAACATGGAAAACCTCTGGTCTTTTAAGGTGCAGGGAAGTCAAGAAAGATGTATACTCTGTGCACATGACAAAAAACTTCTTCGACAACCTGTTTCTAGTTGTGCCTCCATGAAATCTGTACAAAACGTGTACATTTTTTTGCATTTAAAGACCCTGCACTTCTCAATTCCTCAATTTTCAGACAACTGAGCTAAACCACACACCCATGCAATCTCTCCAGCTCTCCAAGTCCCACAGGTGATTTACGTAGCGTACCTTCCTTCTGTTGCTTTATACTGACCAGCCCTAGCTCACCCATTGCCATGGAGATTCACTCACCCACCAGCTGCCTCCTTGTGTGTGAATATGGGTATGTGTGTTTCTGATGTGCAGCATCTGTCTCCTGGCAGGGGAGATCTAGTCCATTTTAGCCTGGGAATGGGACACTGATAGTGTTGCTGGAGCAGGAAATGGAATATGTCTTTCATGTGCCACCGTGCCTTCCAGTGGCCACGCTAAGCAGTGGATTGATGGGGAACAGCATGGGAGAGCAGACTGGTACCTCGTTCACACATTACCAAACCTGCCTCACATTCAAGCACATATGGCTCCATTTATATAAGTGTGATATGCGTTCAGATTTGCCAGTCACACTTTTTGGATGATCTAGTTTTTGTTCCAACTCCTGTATGAACAGGTGACTATATGGGTGGATAGGACTATAAAGGTACAGTCTTTGTCTTCAAGCTTAATGTAGGTTTTGGGACATCCCCACATCTGTATTTCTTTTGCTAGAATAACTCTGCTCAATCAAAAAGTTGGCTGAACTTCATTTCAACCTGATTTTGCATAAAGCACGTGATTACACAAGATGCTACCTTCACTGAGCGAACTAATTTGCATGCATCTGGGCTATTGGGTGAGCACCAGCTGTGATTTGCATGCAGGCACAGAGTTGGGTGAGCACTGATGGTCCACACATAGAATTAATGACTGATATCCATAGTGGCGGTCTGCATGCAGTGGAAAAGACAATGTTGATGTACTCTGTGTGATTATACCTTCACTTCACGTACTTCAATGTTGATCTGTACTCTGGTTAGATATTCAGATGCAGATCCAATTTCAATGCAAGGTGTGAGTACAAAGCCTTAAATCCATATTGTCTCATGATTTTGATGGATTTCTTTCATTAAAAAGACATTTGTACACAAAAGTGAACATTACTACTGTTCCTAGTCACCATTTTGAATTTATATCCACTCCTGGATAGACGTATGGTTCTTATTATTATTACCATTTACATATTCCCCTATAAATAATGGAGAATTGTTGAATTTACTTACATTTTTAATTGTTAGTGTGAGTGAATGCATGTACAAAGCAATATGGACAGCTGTGAACATACCTTCAATGGTCAATAGTTTTGTGTGTTTTAAGTGTTCAAGAATAGATACCTGAAGATCCACACAGCAGACTATTTATCAAAACTCATGTGCCAAAGGTTAGGCTAGGATTGCTTCAGGAGCCAGATACTAAATGATGTGTTGACCTGTCATTAGCCTCCACATCTCACATCAGACTGTGCTGTCATAAATAATCTGAACTGTCACACATATAACACCACACTCTACCTACCTTAAATTACATGCAATGTTCTAAACCTCTAGACAGAATATATGGCTGATTAAACAGGCCACATATTCACCTTGTCTCTGCTTAGGCTGAGCTAAATTTACTGCCCACACGGACTTGACTGGCAGTTTTACCTAAAAGCTGTTTGCTGGTGCTAAGCACTTAGTTATGTCTCCAGGTAAAACTTGAGTGAGGCTTGTTTTACACCTCAAAGAGAGAAGCTATGCCTAAACACAAAGAGCACATGGGGCAACATTTTCAGAGGATGGAGGCACATCAGAGATTGCACCTAACTTGAATGCTGCCAGCCCCTTGCACTCCACACTTCAGATGAGTTTCTATAGTTGATCAAATCACAGACTGAATTTTGGCTTAGGCTGTTGTAGATAAAGCTGCTGCTTCTTGCCTCTGAATATAGTCTACAACCATTTTGTTTTCCCACATTGTCCATAAAGGCTGCCCTTTGCCCAGCCCAACCTCCCTCCAATGTCTATGCTGCCCCTGACCTATCGACAACCGACAGTATCCTAATGTCTGAGTGGTACTTATGACTCTAAAAATGCCTTCTTGGGTTTCACTACTCATCCTTAGCCTCTGGCAGCTACACTTCAAACCTAACCTTTGCACATTTAAACGCTGCTTGGGAATCCCAGCTCTCATTTATGTTTTTTTAATAAATCACACACAGCAGGGGACAAAACAGGCAGGGCAGCAGACCAAATAGCTACAGGTATAAGGAAACTTGATAGATTAGATAGTAGAGCATTTTTCTACCAAATCTGTCTGTATCTATGTGATGTACAGTACAAAGCATATGAAGTTTCTTGGAAATTTCATGGTCAAAAATTCTGACAAATAGAGAGTTTACATGCTTTGTTCATAAATTGGCAAGTTGACTTAACTTTTAAGTAGGTACTCTGCCTAATGACCTGTTACTCACACATCAAAGGTAATGCCCAAGCAAGACTGGTGTTACATATTTGGAACATTTTTTGTCTGTGACGAAACACTGTTGCAATTGTTTGAAAGTCAACTTCCAAACCAAGAAATGAAGATGAAAAAGACGACTAACACAGTTAACACTTGTTGAGTTTCTAATACCTTCCAGCTTGCCTAGGAAGTCTGAATCCTCTCTGTCGCCAGTGCCATTAAGTTATTGTCTCAACTCTGGGATCTGCTGCTTATCACTTAGAGCTGCATCATGCCACCCACTCAAGCTTTCTCAACTACTCCAGCAGCACTAAAAATTACTGCCGTGTGGCCAGCCAATAATGTATCAAATAGAATTAAACTTCAAAAGCAGTCACTGTTTGAACACGGCTGTGTAATGAGTCACCCAACCTGTCTCTTCTTCCTTTCAGTCCTCTCTGCTATTCTCTTTGTCGATTCATTTCACTGTCTTTCACTTTCTCCTCTTTCAGGCTGTTTCTCATCCCACCCTTCTTCTCCCATTTCTCCTTGTTTCTATATTTGTAGAAGAAACATAATAATCCTCAAATGGGGTTATTTATTTGCACATTTGTAGTGTCAGCAGATTCAATGAGCCACTGGAGGGAATTTGTTTGCCTGATACAGCCAGTGGGAATGAGTTAAGATGGACTGATAACACAAATAGATCAGTAAAAGTCCTGCATTCACATACAATACTTGTCTGACACTAAAGGCTGCTCATCTCAGCACAAGGCACAGACTGGGAGAGTGAAGGCCTTGTCACACACGATTAAAACTGCGGTGAAATCAATTCATTTCACAAGAGCAAAGTAAATCCGTGTGAACCTTTTGCATTGAGTTCAGTTGCGCAACCGAGCAATAACAAACCATCGTGACAGCGCTGACCTCAATGCAGAGCCAGAGCCTAACAGATAGGAATCTATTTTAGTTTATTAGCTGATTTGTATCATCCACTTTTATTTATCCCTCCTCTCCAGGGAATGTAAACTGAGAGGCGTGATTTGTAGAGAGTTACAAGACAAAAGTTGAGCCAAAACTTTGTGGGTTTATCATGCCTTAAGGGGTCAGTCACGAAAACATTTATCACAGTAGAATTTCAAAACTTTACTTGTGGCGAGAAAAAGTAAATTTGTGCAGTTTTGTGAATAAGCAAGCTAGCTGGCTTTTTGTGATGGACTGGCATGTTTCTGAGACTTAGATCTCAAGCTACAGTAGTTCACCAACCAACCAACCAACCGGCCAGCCATTCAACCAACTTATCAACCAACCAACCAGCCAGCCAATCAACCAACAAACTAACCAACCATTCAGCCACCCAACCAACCAACCATATAATCAACTACCCAACCAACCAATCAGCCACCCAGCCAGCCAATCAACCAACAAACCAACCAACCATTCAGCCACCCAACCAACCAACCATACAATCAACTACCCAACCAACCAACCAATCATCCAGCCAGCCAACCATTCAACCAACCAACCAACCATACAACCAGCCACCCACCCACCGAACAAACCAACCAACTGCAAGTAGTAACTGTGTCACTAAACTTCTGTCGATTGATAACACAAAATTCTCAAATTCTAAAGAAGAGGGCATTTTGAGGGTTAAAAAAGATTGAGAACATTGATAAAGATTTCAAAAAGGAGAGATGCAGCCTGTCATGGATGTGCCCTTCCAGTGAGGAATCAACAACAGGGAAATACTGCAAACAGAGAGAGCACATCCAAGCTGCTGCCCCACGGCAGCTTTGAAGTCCAAGAGAGTGTGAAATAGCCTCACCTTTGTCGACTGGCGAAGTGGGGCACCCAGGATGAACATGCTAATGCCACTGTGCCAGTAAGCTCACTCAAGAGGAAAACACCCCTCACTTAACATAACAAGGATCCATCTCCCTCCATCTCCCATCACTGTGTCTCTCCTAAAATATGTCATTTGGCTGTACTGCACCACTACAATGGTTTTAGAGTTTAAAGAGAGACATAGGCTTTCAGGCTATTGCAGTGGACAGAGTGGTAAAAGGCCAACCAGAAAAACTCAGTGCTTAGCAATTTGGTTGCCTTGACAACAATATTACTTCTGTCACAGTAAAGACAGCACTCAGAGACCCGCTGGAGCAAATCGCACAGTGTTGCAATCAATGTAATGTACTTCCCTTTTGTATATCTGGATATGTGAATTTTCTGAGGACAAAGACACCACACAGAGATGGAAGATAATTAAATAATAATAATAATAATTAAAAGGTGTAATGTATTAGAATTGGCCACTTGATCCAAACAAATATCATCAAAATTATTAGCAACATTAGTCTAATGAGACATTAAAGCCAGTGGTAAATTACCAAAGAGCCGCATAGATACGTTAATCAGATCAACAGCTGCAACAACATCTCCCAACATCTGCACAACTTTTCAAATAGGCCTTATTAGGATACACTGAACATATTATGGGGAATGTAAATGATTACTTTATCACCTGAAAAATAAAGTGACATAGTGATTGTCCCACAGTGAAAATTACAGCAGCTTTCGGTTTGGCTCTGCGTACAAAGGCAACATTACTTCTTCCTCTCAGGTTGGAAAGAGAGCAGACTGGACGCTACAGTGACTCCTGAGGTACAAAGTGGTATTACAAGACAGGATGGGCCGCAGCTAGCTCCATGCTAAGTTAAGTAGATATCTCTACAACACAATACATTTATGTCTTTGACATGACGTCAAAACTGTCGTTTCTTCACATTCTGTTGATAACTCTAGCTTAATTTTGAATGTTTTAAACTAAAATTTGTACACATTGCATCTTTAAATAAAATAAGAAACCCCTTCAACTTTAACACACAAAGTTTACAAAGCCTTTGTCGTAGTTTGCAATATTTGTATTCATTTCTGTAGCTGTAAGAACATGTTGATCCCTGTGCTAAACTGTTGGAGCCTTGATGCATGATGATTAGAAAATAAAACTGAGACAAACAAGACATGAAAATAAAACGAGACAAGGAGAGAACGACATGACTAGACTAGAGATTTCTCCCTCTGTGAGTGAATTTAAGAGCTTAAAGCGAAGGGACCAGGAAAGATCAATATTTTGTTTAATTTGGCTTTCAATTAAAGGCAGGGCAGACACCCAGTAATTATCCTATGATAGAGCCATTTATGGCCACTGAGCCTTTACACAGCTCCATTTAGAAGGGCAGAAGAAAAAATGTAATTAAAAATTCAATTATTTAATAAAAATAAGATTCCTGAAAAGTCCATTCTTAGTGTATGTGCACTGGAGGGTTCATGTTTCTACATCACACTTGTGTAAGCTGCATATTGGACCAGGATTGGCTTCCAAAAAAGCTGTGATATAACAAATCATGCTCAGATTTAAGGTGAGTAAAGAGAAACTTTTCCCTTCAGTGGATGAATGTGAAAACAGCCTTCCGGTGTCAAACTCTGCACATACATCACTCTGCACCTCCAACCAAAGGAACAATAACTGAATACATTTTTGAGTGGATGGTGACTTTAAAATCCTTGCAGACCATATTTCTCAACAGGAACACATGGCCTTGTTTTTGCTGGAGTACATTACCATCTCACTGAAGCCTGACCAATGATGTGAGGTGTCTGGTTGAACTGAGTGATGGGCGAATCAGGGCGACTCTGAAACAGTTGCACGCAAACAGGACTTATTGATATTAATGGCTTGCCAGATAATAGCCGAGCCATAATGGCCGCCACCGAGCTTACTTCGACATATTGTCACTGATACAGCACAGTTCTCATTACACCTTGCTGGGGCCAAATTTAATTGAACTAACCCAATCAGAGCCCAGGAGCGCTGCGGTCTGCTGAGCTTGGCAGTGCCGGTAATAGAAGCTGATGGAGGAAAGATTAAAAATGTTGCTGCTGAATCACGCTTTACATATCCCACATTCCCTGCTATGTTTATTTGTGCTGGCAGAGTTGAATTATGGGAAATGATAAGGCAGACGTGTAAGCAGCTCATGTAGCTTTCCTAGAGCAAACAGAGCTGAGATTATATTCTGTGTAAATGTTTCTGTAGCAAGTGTAATGGGGTAAAAGTGGTGTATGTGCAAACTGAGCTGTTGAATATTCCTTTTCAATTATGTTTTAATGAACTGCGACAATGTGAGGCTCAGAGGAGAAATGTCAATGAAATATTTGCTTGAAATTTAATTTGAAAAAACAGGGAAAACTGCAGGAAGGCTATACTGAGATGCATAGAGATGTTGGCTGTGATGTCACACACAACCATACACACACATGCTGCATTCACAGGAGCTGAAAGTAATCCATCAAGCCTTTCTCTCTTCATACACACACACACACACACACACACACACACACACACACACACACACACACACACACACACACACACACACACACACACACACACACACACACACACACACACACACACACACACACAGGTTTAAAGCGATTTACTTCTTTTTTCTCACTGACTCACGCACACACACTGTTACATCAGAGACTTAAGGACACCCAGCACAGTCTGACCTACAGAGTTACTGTTGCTTCAACAACTGCCTCCTCATCACAACTTGCACTGTCAAAATAGTCGCCACACACAGCCAATCACAGCACACTTCAAAGGTCTTTTCGCCCAATTGCATTTGGCAGCCCGACTCCAGATCACAGCTTACCGAGCATAGCAGAGAAATGTTTCTGAGTTAACATCCCCAAGCAGAACGCCTTGTATGGAAAAAGCAATACATTGTAAGAAAACTAGGGGTGTAACGCTATGTGTATTCATCCCGAACCGTTTGTTACAGGACATTCAGTTCGGTACATGACTTTACTTGGTTTAGTATGCTCGATGACCCAAGAAATTACACAGTTAAACAGCTTAATTATCCACTTACTAAACTAGACCAAACAATAACTGTCAAAACAGTTTGATAATCCACCTTCTCTGACATTAGGAACAATAGTTTTAAAGCATGATTTCCACCTGGAACGTTTTAAAAGCACACCACTTAACTGTAGCATGCTCATTGATGAATGCTAGCCGGCTTGCCAAGGTAGCCTGGTTAGCCTGTAGTGTCTGTGTGGTCAGAATGACAAACATGGGACCCATGACTCTCACTGATTGTAACACTATAAGTAAAATATGCTCTATTATCTCCATAGTAAAATGATACCACATCCCCTCGAGATGATAGGGATACAACACACTGTTCCTCGAAAGTTTTCTCTCTTTTCACTGCAGCAAAACAAAACTGTTTCTGTAACAGTCACGGCCAATGAAGCATTGTTGGAGGTTACATTTTTCAAAATACAAGACAAAAATGTTTTCTTCTACTGTACCGAAGATGTACTGAACCATGACCAAAATCGAGGTACATACCAAACTGTGAATTTTGAGCCCTGTTACACCCCTAAAGAAAACTGAGATGTACCACAGAGTTCACAGATAAACACACAAACAAACAGCTATCACAAGCTTTCCAGCCTCTGAGTGCAGCGAAGACTTGAAGCCGCACTGTGTGTAGATCATCTGAGGTAATGAAATTCCAAGAGGGACCCTTGTCAGGTCAGATCTCAACAGGATTTCAACAAGAATCTGTCTAAAGGCTCTCCGCTGTTGTAGAGGGACCACTCAACAAGCAGTGTTTTACAAAGGGAAATTCAGAAGTCGGAATGCTACAGTGCATTATTGAGCACCCAGTATCGGGGACATAGTCCTAAGTAAAAGGTCGTCTGCATATTTTGAAGATGCATCATGCAAATTCCGCTGCTTTACATTTCCACAAGAATGAAGAATTTTTATCTGTCTGTTTACTATATGACTATGTTTTTTTGGACTGGTCGCAGGATAGTCTTAGTGTTTGTCTACATGTACCCCTGTGAGCAAAGTTACAACTGTCTCATCCAGGTCAGTCCTCTCAGTTCAGCCACAGCAATGCAAGCGATCAACCATATCAAATTCTCCCATGCCACCCCGCTGGAAACATCCCCATCACAGTCCGCTCATGGCTGTCTGCGCTGGATTCAAAGCGCTGGTGCTGGCACACATAAAAGGCTGCTAAAAAAGCTGCAGCCCATAACTTAAAGCCACGGTCCAGCTACTGTATGTCCTCGGTACAAAAAGGCCAGCAAGTATCTCCTATCACAGACTTGGTATTACAACGTTTTTGTCCAAGTTTCTTCCAACAAACAATCACCACCCCTTATATCTTTTCTCAGAGCCTCATTCTTAGATGATGATTTTTGACTCAGTCAATAGTCCATTGCCCTGTTTCCTGTTGGTAAATGTTGGCATTTCATTGCTGCCTCTCAAATGACACATAAAATATTATGAGCTTATTTGGATTGTTTCTTAACTTGCTCTAATCATAAAAGGGTAACGTTTTTTTAAGCAATATTTGGTGCATTTTTATTTTATATTGTTTTTCATTCTGTTTTAATGAGCAAATTCATAAAAACAGAATTAAATGTTTGATCAGCTTTGGCTTATAAATTCTGAGGGCAAATGATTATGTATATAGTATGTAGGCCTCATATACAGCAAGAGTGACTAAAGAAAATCTACAATTAAACAGGCCAATGTTGTATAGTCTACTTTCCCAATGTGAAAAGCATCTCATTGAACGCACGTGAGAAGAGGTGAATTATAACTTCGGCAGTGGTCAGTGCCATGCATTCATCCTACAATCACGACAAAAGACCCGACACCCTTGTGTGTGTAGGTGGAAGGGAAATATTGCAGGAGAAGTTTTCATCCCATAAACTTGAGGCCAGTTTCAGTTCAGTTGAAGTATTGGCTCAGGAAATTGGCCTCAGTTTGAAGGACTACAACAGATGAAAAGAAAAATGCTGTTGCTGTGTTCCAAATTACATGCTTTTAGCAAATGCAGCCCCCCTTACAAAGTAGATACAGTATGCTTCATAACAGTAAAATTACATTAAAATGACATGCCTGCATGATGTATTTCTCTGTCATTGTTATTTTAAGTGATGTCCTTTTGTTGCTACTGGTTTTTGTCATGATTATTTCACAAATAGTTCTCTGTTGCTGGCAGATGGGTTTTTGTTGTTGAATATACTTTCATGTAGATATACCGTTTTTGGCACTATGCTGTCTGCACGTGAAGCAGTCTTAAATTTGACCTAATTTCATTTGTAGTGCAACACACTTGCCAGTTCTGTCGCATAACTGTATGCATTTCTTTTTGCAAAACTCTATGATGTGTGACAGTGTATAATCAGATCATTGGAGTTCTAATATGTAGTGTCTTCGTATCTTAAATTGTAAATAAACCATGTATGAAATGAAGTAGCTGCTCAGGTCCAATGTCAGGCAATGTATTCTTCTGTTAAATAATAGAAACTAAATAAAAGTAAAAATAAAAAAATAAATGAAGTAGCTGCTCTTGCACCACCCTAACAGTGCTGGTAGGGATTGAGAATAGTTATAAAATATAAAAGAGTTGTACCAATATAAAACATCTAACAGGCAGAATAGGATTTTACAGCAATTCAAATGAGGCTTTTGCATAACATTGGATCCTTTTATTTCTCATATTCATAGCGTGTCCACCCTACAATACTGCCACTTGAACCCAGAAATGCCCATCGTGCAGCTCTATTTTGATGGTGTTTGCAACCTCCGCCATGACCTTCACCTGACAAGAGAGTCCGAAGCAGCACTTATAGGTGCTTTTACACATGAAGTCCTTTTATTCCTATACTAGCTTGCCCATGCAATTTCTTACAGACTACTCTCAAGGGCTTTTGACATCCTCAAGACTACGGTCCAAAGGATAATACACAAGGTCAGCCAGGAGTTAGTTGGGCTCCTGAAGAGGATTGTTCAGTTTTGTCAGCCAGACCCAATCGAGGAAGTGGGCGCTGGCTTTGCCCGGTTAGTAGGCCCTCCAGCAGTGTGGCAATCGGTGTCATTGACGGCTGCCACATCCGGATTAAGCCCCCTGCAGTGGATGCTCGCAGTTATTTTAATAGAAAACTATTCACATCCATCCAGCTTCAGGCCATCTGCGACCATCGTGCCAAGTTCATAGATGTGTGCAGTGGTTTCCCAGGGTCTGTCCATGATGCCTGTATGCTGAATAACAGTCCTGTCTATGCTCAGTAGCTTTATCCACCAGAGGGAAGATGCACTCTGAATGATGGTGGTTACCCCTGTCTGAATGCTATGCTGGCCAGGTACAAAAACAGGTTGGTCCAAGGTCTTAAAAGTAGGCCACACTTCTGCACCTGTTGTCATCCCCTGCTGCACCAGCCTTCAAAACCTCTGCCTACACAACGGAGACATTGTGAAGCCTGATGAGGAAGCAGTTGAAGTGGAAGATACAAGCAACAATGGTACTAAGCTACCCCTGTTGTTAATTATTCAACACTCAGTACACAGTATACAGTATTTTGACTGATTGAGCTATAAGAAAGCATACACGAATAGATAGTTAAGTTGATTTGCCAACATTTATGGGAGCAAATACAAATTAATTTATGGTTAAATCAAAAAAACAATAATAAAACATTACTTTTTAACTAGTGTATCCAGCAGTGACAAAAAAATTCCTTTCTGCCTCTCCTTTCTTGCCCTAAATTCCTCTCTCCTCTTGGCCTCCTCTTCTCTTCTGTCCTCCCTTGTCTCATATCTTCACTCATCTTTTGCTTCCTGTTCAGCTTCTCTCCTTTCCTCTTTTTTCTCCATCTGTTTTAGATGTTTCTGTTTACTACCTGGGCTCCTCCCTCCTTAACTTAATGGTGTACAGTCATCCTTAATGATCAGCAACAGAGGGAGTTGAGACCACAACAGTCTCTTGGCTTGCCGGTGAGATAAGCACTATTGGGGTGATGAATGGCTTGCTGCCCAATGCCGCATCCATCACCTCATACCTTTTCCAGAAGGCTGCTGTTGCCTCCCCACCCTCTGTGCTGACCCCTGATCAAAGACACTTCAGATTTTGCAAATTAAATGACAAGAGAAGTTAATGATACTGAAGCACAGTAAATGGCTAATCAAAGGCAAACACAAAACTCCTGTAACTGACCTTGTGTTTCTGCTTTAGGTTCTCTCACTTCTTTTTTTTACCCAGCCTCGTTGCACTTCGCCCCTCTGCCAATTATCCATTACAAACGTCCTAAAGGGACTGGGAACCCAACAATTAGCTAACATGCCCAGCAATGACAAATGCTAATTGTATCACATTTCAGCAGATAGGCTCAATAAACCTTCAACAGCAGCATTGCTCTTTCCTGTGAAGAGGTCATGCTTCTCAGTATTATACCCCCCAAAGAAGGAATTATGCCTTCCAGTGAAACAAGGCAGTTGATGACCAACAAGTAAATAACCATAACTTCTTGTGAGGTTAAGTGGTTTGTTGTACAGGGTAGCTAGCTACATAGCTAGCTTGCATTTTGTTTTGTTTGACAAATGTGTCATTGCTTAGCCAGTCCAGTTAAGTGACATTGCCGTCAAAGTTCAGCCTTGGTCTGAAATCCTATTTGAAATGTGAGAGAGGAAAACACAAACAGCACAGGAAAAATCTTAGCAACAACCTGTGCAACAACGGCTACAGAACAGAACAAGCCCTGGTTTAAAGGCAACATTTATACATACAGTAATCTTATGTTTTAGAACTTTGACCATGTTTAGCATAGAAATCCAGCATCATAACAGAAAGTCGAAAACATGTGTTGGTTCCAGCCTCTCATATTTGAGGATTTGCTGCTTTTCTCTCTATTACATCATTGTGTCCTGAAAATATCTGGAATAATGAAAAAAAAACACGAGTTACATTTGTCTATACATATGTTAACAAGAAAAAAAAACAAATTTACACATTTTTTCATTTGTACTAGCTTAGTTTTTTTCTGTTCTTTTCTAGGCACTACCAGGGGGAATTCCACCTGTCATGTCCCATCACTGTTGCATGCTGGTTCACGTAGTTCATGTAGCTGAAGGCTGCAGAGGACTCAAACATCCACAGACAGCTCCATCAACTGGTATATCAACATCTCCTTTTGAACAACTTTTTATACTCCTCTTGCGGTCTCAGGCAGGGACACAAATTTAAATTCACACAGTCTTCCACAGATACCCCATGCTGACTGTGGCTGCAGCCTGAGCCCCAGCAGCCCCCAGGCCAAGTGGGAACACACAGCATGACATGCAATTGAGTCTGCAGCCCAGAGCCCTTCATAGACATGACTTCTTGCTCCACAGTTCATCAGCATCACTGTCAAACCCCTGTGATATTACTTCCAGTGTCTGGACCAGTGAGCTGCCAGCAGTTGACCTCCGACCTCTCTGAATTAGCCTCTTCTTCAGAAATGTTCGCAGACAGGGCGGTGCGTCAGTTTCAGTTACAAGTGAAATGAAGCCTAAGCTGCTGTATAGCAAATTGAGTAGCCTCACTGAGGACAAACACCTTCAGCTTTCAAATTTCCTCTTCCCTAAATCTTATTATACCATGCCTTTTTTCTGCTCCCCCTGCAGCACTCCCCCTGTCTTGCCCCCACCTACCCCCCATCATAACAAGAGTGGTGTCGGCTGAGAACTCTGGAGAGGGAGAGGTTCATCAGCAAATGGCTCCCTAAAACCCAATCTCATTTATATGCAGATGAAATAAATATTGATGTGCTGCCATGCTCTCGTCGTGTTTTGCCTAATTGATGCCAGCGTTCTTGTATCACTCGTGTTAGGTATGACTATTGGCAAGAGGCTTGCATGGTGATATGACTTGTCGCAGACAAAACAAAGCCGGCGCGAGCACTAAAAGTGAGCAGACAGACAGACAACACTACAAAGTCTTCTGAAACAAAGCAAACAAATGAAGTGAAGTGACACACAGGCGAGAGAGAGACTGCCTGGGATGATTCAGTGATAGGTGGGTGTGTGGAGCGTATAGATATTAAAGGCTTTAAATCTACCTCATAGCCCTGTTGGCATATATATTAAAGAAGCACATGCACAAAAATAGCCTGCAATGCATTTAGGCCAACAACTAATGATGTCTTTCATTGTCAATTAATCTGTTAGTCCATACAGGTTAGAAAATTGTGAGAAAAATGATCATTAAACTGTTTGTTTTGTCCAACCAACTGTCCGAACTCCAAATATATTCAATTTACAGTTATATAAAACCAAGAACAGAAGCAAATCTTTATTTTTTGAGAAGTTGGAACAAGGAAATATTTAGCATTTCTGCTTATAAGATTAATAGATTGTAAAAAAAATGCAGGCGACACATTGTCTGTCGATCAACTAATCAATTAATCAAGCACTTACTGGTACCACACTGATTGCAAGATGTTCATCAGGGAAATTGATGAATACTTTGAAAAGTAACTTTCATATCTGACATTATTCCTAATCTCAGCAGATCGTTCTGATTACCGTCTCCCTCATATTGAGTTACCCGTCTAATTATCCAATGGCTCGTGTCTGCTGTGATTGAATGTGGCTCGCTATCAGGCATGTGATCAAATCACTACCGAACTGCAGGTGACTGTCATTAGCTTGAGGACCTGAAGGAACATCATCAAGCACACAGAACAATTAAGGAAAAAGCATTAATTAGTTTGACTGTTTCTGGCTGCTGTCAAGGTACAAATGGAGTAAATACATTTGAAGTGCAGGCTGATAAATGGGGGAGAACATATGCTCTCGTTTCTACTTGCATTAAGAGGTTTAACATACGCTCACGTGCCATAGACACAAGCTATAGAAAAATAAAGCAAAATAGGGAGAGTAGCTGTTGAACTGGGATCCGTCCTCAGAACTGTCACAATGTTGTTGCAGTACAAATCTTTTTCAGCAGGAGGTAAAATGCCTCCTGCTATGTGAAAATGCTCAAAAGACGCTATTTGTGAAAGTCACTTGCATTATGAGGCTGAGCCATGCAGACTCAATTTCATTTTATTTTAATAAACTGAATTATTCTCAACTCCTGTTTATCTGTTAACCTGTTTTGTATGTCTATGAGCCGTGTGCGCGCTGAAATGATTAGTTAACTGACAGAGAACGAATCAGCAACAACACATTTAATAATCAGTTTATCATTTTAAAAGCTACCCTGTGGATTTTTCTTGTAAACAAACACAGTAATGTTTACACCCATTGTTTCTCACCAAACTCCACTGAGGCCGAACAAATGGATTGAACACATTTCCTTCCTCCTCTGCAGAGCCAATTTCTGAATATTCGGAAACTTGCATTGTTTGTTGTTTGCTACTTGCAATATTTTTCTTCCCTGACTTCTGTTGGAGCAACTGTCGGCCGGGATGTGTGTTGTGTAACCTGTGTTCTTCTAGATACAGTATGTCCTCATGCACTAGTAGACAATGATGCAAAAGGTGGACACACTCAACAATACTTTATAGCATTGCTTGTGGCCCAAAGTACATTTACTTTACCATGTCTCCATCTCTTATCATTATACAGCAAAGTAAGAACACTTTTGGGGTTTCAGCTATTGTTGAGGAAACAGTTCTAGGGAGTTGCATTTGTGTTTTTTTCAAAATCTTAGACAAAACTGAAGTCGAAATGCTCAATTGATTAGTTAGTGGACAGTAAAATAAAACAGAACAATTTTGTCAATCAATCATTTAAGTTATTTATCAAAGAAAAATACCAAACATTCCCTGGTTCCAGCCTCTGAAATGGTAGAATTTGCTACTTTCCACAGTTTTATATCCATCTTTTGGTTAGACAAAACAAGCAGGTTCAAGGCGTCACCTTGAGCTCTGGTATGCTGTGGTGAAGCTATGATGAAAGTTCAAGAATAAAGATCTTTTCTCTCACATTCACTGCAGGTAAATGTCTGACTTTTCCTCCTATTATATTTCTTTGAATCACATCCTCTTTCTCACACTGTCAAAGCCCCTCCATTCACAAATCTGACGTCATCTTACATGACAAATTATATTTCTGCCTTCGTTCCTCAAGCCAGTCAGTCTCTAGGTGCCTTTCATTAAATATTGCTGAAATTCTTCCATTCTGCCTTTCAGACTATACCACGAAGTCCAGAGAGACCCATCAAAAGATTCTCATCAACCACCTGCTAGCTCGAAACCCCCATCAGACTCTAGACTCCAGGGAGATGCTGTATCTTCTATCTTCATGAGAGCCTATGCTTTATAAAGATGCTTCACATTGTTGGTGTTGAATCGCCAAAGCTGATGTCTTAGATGATATTCACTGTATTTCACAATTGTCTGACCTTTTATGGACCAAACAATTAATCATATCATTTAAAAAAACAAGTAATTGATCAAGTAATTGATAAAAGTAATAAAAATTATTAGTCACAGCCCAAATTTTGATTTCCTGGTTATATAGCATACAGTGTTTTTGTTTTATTACCATTTATAATTTAATTGAGCAGTGTATTTAATCAGTGTGTATTTTACTGCATAACACCATCAAGTATGTGCTTTTTTACAATCTTCCTGGTAACATTTTATTAATAGAACAATATTATGTTCACAAAAAAAGAAGCAGCATAAAGTGATTGACACTTGGATCAGCACCCTTCTCCACTGCTCAGATAAATAAAGAGCTCGATACTCATATCAGCTCTGAAGTTTGGTATCAGTGGATGCTGCACATCTAGTCGAGAGTGTGCTGATATGTTGAGAATCCAAAGTTGTCCAGCGCTGTGCTCCAGCAGTGAGCTGTGCACAGGGAGAGAGCCTGCAGCCCCAGTCCTATTTTCAGCTTCAGTGGGCAGAGGAGAGTGGAGAGCCAGGCCAACTCAGGGCAGACAGGATCAACCTCAGCCCCGTTTAACCCTACACACTCCACTTCACACACGCACACACACATGTGCACCCAAAGTGGCTCTTTCAAGTCACAACTGTTAAAACACAAGGTGAAACGCATTATGGTGATGGAGGTAGCAAGGCATGAATAATATCGGTGCAGGCATGACTGACAAGAAGACATATAAACATATATATATATATATATATATATATATATATATATATATTTATTTATATGTAGCTTCTGAATAACGTAATGAAGTGCAGAGCCAAGAAGAGCCCAGACGCAGATAAGTCATTCACTGACTGAAAGAAAGGTCAGGAACCACAACCAATTTCATGAAGCAAAAACAAATATTTCTGTATTTTGAAAAATAAATATTTATTTATCAAAAATGTATTCAGTTCTGTAAATCTAATACATATTGGGACAGCAGAAGTCTATTATTTTCATATGAAATTAACCAATAATTTGTATAAGGAAGTCCTTCATTAATCACTATTGAAATACCGTAATACTGTATGTCCAAAATTTTGACTGATACAGTAGGTGATAGTGGAGTACAAAACTAGTGTCATGGCAGCTGTATTTTTAAAGGCCAGGTTAATAATAATACATTTTTTAATAAAAAATAATAAACTTAATAGTCCTTTAAAAACAAGATTACAACATCATACATCAATTTAGCTTTATTTAATATTTATCCTACAGTGATTGTTAGGCCATGTAAAAAATGTATTAAATGTGTCATCAGTGGACTGCACACTTTCTGCTGTGTCATTAACTAGCCGTCAGTTGTTAACCATCGACACACGGACTACCAGGCAGTCTTACAAAAGGGTATTTGGCTCATGATTGATTGTCAAGTGAAATGCCATCTCATTTCACCTCATTAGAAAGAACCAATCACATTATATTAGTGTCAATGCCATTGACACATGCTTGCGACACACTGCAGTAGAAGTCCCCACCACCACCCACCACCCCCAAGGGCACTGCAGTGTCAACAGCTAAAACTAAGGAGGGCGAAAAATACCGCTTGCCATTTATGGAGCTGAAACCAATATGCCTATTTCATTTGTTGGAGTGTGCTATGGAGCCCTGAAAACGACACACAGCAGTAAAAGGTTATCAGAGAACTCAAAAACTGAAATTGGTTATGTTATTTTGGGCAGAGCAGGTGAACCCGAGTGCAGAAACTCAAGACTCAGAGACAGAAGATGTTTAACTGATTTTTTGTAATGCACTTGAAAAAGGGACGAGATGACTGGGGGATGACTGGAGATGGCAGGAGGAATGGAGATGGCAAGGCGGCGCGGTTGACGGAGGTTGTGAGGGAGAACGAACGAGCAGGTGGATGAGCAGACAGGCAAGCAAGCAGACAGGCTGGCAGGGATCCCAAAGCACAGGAGACAAACAGGTGTTAATCAGTTCAAACACAAAGAAACTAACTTTGTAGACTAAGTTAGTATACTTGTGTACAAAATAGCAAGGTGAGTGGGAAAACACTGGGGTACATATCCTGAACAGGTGATGGGCTTATGCATGACAGGTGTGTTGGTTGAGGAGGTGATGCGCTGGCAGCGGCACACAAAAACACAGAGAGAAATAAACCTGAGGCGTATAATACAGGAGGAAAGTGGAACACATGAACACTTTCTCCTAATCATCCAATAACTTGATCAAATAAATTAACGTGTCATTTAGTACTTCATCTGCTCTACTTAGCTAGCAACCATACATATTAAACACTAGCTACACTCATTAGCTAAATGTTATCATAGTTAAATGTGTCTGCTTTGGCATGCAAAGTGAAATGCTTTAGCTACTGTCACAAGAGTTTAAGCATTGATGTTACAGCCATTTGATGTAAGGAGAATTAGCATTGGCTCCATTAGCTTGTTTTATGATGAAATTAGCTGCAGCTAGGTCACTATAGCTGAAAAGGCTGGTGCTCAGTGTGATTAGCTACTACAGAAAAGAAGCACCAATAGCTAGCTATTAAACCTAAATAGCCCTCTTGCTTCATGAACCATGATAGAATCAATTTAAGAGTAAAAATTATTTTTAATTCAGTCTATCAAATGATTGTGGGTAAAGGAAAGAAAATATAGTTTTTACCAACAGTTTGGAAGTTAAATGAAAGTAAAAAGCTTTAAAACTAAGCATTATCTGACACATTCAGTCATATTCTTGACTTATCTGGTAACCTTTTACTGCCTTTTGTCTGTTTTGGGCCTCCATAGTCTTTAATGTGAAATGACAACAATAGGCAACAGGCTTTCTTCTACCATGTGTACCTCTAATACTCAAATGCAAGACATGAAATCAGTTTGAAATAAAGATTTTTTTTAAATCTGAGCAATCTTTTTTCCCCCGTTAGAACAGGATTACAGTGCTGCTTCATACTCTTAAATGAAGGAAAAGGTCAGAGTATAATAAAGGCTTTTTGTACATTTTAAAAGCCCTTCATCACTGCATATTCACATTTCATGTCATTCCGCCTTTTTTACCAGAAGCCTCCCAACTCAGGCAGAGTATAAGAAAGCTCAGCTATAAGAAAAAGAACTGCACCATAGAGTCAATAATCAGGCTTCTGTGTCATATTCAAGGACACATCAGCAGGGTGCAGATGTTTGCTGGGTCATTAGGAGGGGTGTCATGATTTTTTATGTAACTGCTTCTCATAAAAGTTACAGTGGAGGCTGGAGGAGTCATTTATTTGTTGTGAAACACCAAAGTATGCACCACAGTCAGACCCACTTTCTTTCACAGGGATTGATCGTTCCTGTCAACATTGTTCCCTCTTATAGTGACCAATCAGATTTGAACACAAGATGTTAACGCACAAGATTAAACATTTATGTGGAGCTGAGAGTCTGGTTAAGACCCATAACCACTCCTCGCCTCAGACTTGTACTCTGGCCACTGACTTAGCAGAGGCAAAACATTTCTTCTGCCTCATGTTTCACATCCCATTACTTTCCATTTTTAGGTAAATGCTATTCTTGCATGCAGGTGTGCACTTGTGCTGTGTAAGAATGAGAGATGAAGAAAGTGTTGGTGCGTGTTCAAAGTCCACATGTCTGTGTCTTCCTCATGCAAAAGAGGAGGTATGGGGGGTTGGGAAGAGGAGGGGGGGGACCTCTGACTGAAGCTCGAGACTGCCATCTATGGGGACTGACAAGTTCAGATGATGGAGATCAAGCTTGATAAGACCTCACTGTAACTGTAAGACTTTAAACTGGGTTACTTGTAAAATGTCCAAATTGGGGGTTCATTTTAAATGTTCTTCTAGTTCTCTTCATGTTAACAGGATACCTGATTTGAGTGACATATATAATCAATAAATGGTTTATAACACACTATAATACAATATAATGTATGTGTATGCAGTTATAAGGACATATTTAGGTGTCTATTTATGTATTTGATAACAGGTATTACTCCTGCGAAAAATTCAAAACAGTTAATGAGTGATTGACAATGTAACATAAAAGCTGTAAATATACAATGTTCATTTGAATGTGAAATATGATGCATTTGTTAATGTTAATGAAGATGATGATTTATTCCTTTTTATATTTATTCTCCATGACAACTGAGCAAACACCATCCAGTGATGAAGGACATGAGATGCATCTAAAAGCACTGAGAGTGGATTTTAAGTAATTTAGTATGATTACTGATCATGTCCAATATCAAGACTGCATTTTCTAGTGAAGTGTATTAGAATTCAAATAGTGGTTTTGAACCCACCACTTTTATTAGACACTGTGAAAGATTTTTTTTTTTCACCCGTCATTTTGTATAAATACAAATATCATAATTGTAGACAAATATATTAATCAACACTTAAAATGGACATATCTCCTTATAACAACATTATAACTTCTACACTGCAATTCTGTGCAATTTTGCCATTTCTATGGCATAATTGCCAAATGGCATTTTAGAGTACAGCCAAGGATTTATGATCATTTATTTTAAAGGTTAAAAACCAATACTGAATGAAAACTCTAGCTTTGAGCAGATATTGGATTTAACTATCTTAAAGTATGTCAGACATAAAACATTCAACACACCACACCAGCACAACCTTAAATACACCTTATACACAACGAATCAAAGGAAAACTACTTGACTGAAAAATATAAAACCACTACAGGCAAAAGACAGTCAGTTTGGATTTTGGAGCTGGGTCCACCAAGACTCTCGTGAAACATTATTTCCAATGTAGGATTATATGGTTTCACAGAAAGGAATAAACCACTTTTTCTTCAAAGGCGAACATGAAAGTCTAGATTTACAGAGTCACAGGTCTTACGGCGATTTAGTGAAAAACAAACCGAGAAAAAAAATCTCAGAATCTTGAACTACCTGGAAAAACCGGACTTGCTTTCATCCGAATCCATGAGAAAACAAATCATAGCGGTGACTTGATTTTAGATGAGTGTATCTGTACCAACATGTTGTCAGGAGGGCTATTTTATTTAGCTACCCTGTGTCCATTTTTCATTACTTGCGGATTACCTCTTGAGTCCTTTACAATAAGGCCAGCACGGAGGACACTAATCACAGTCTGTCAAATGCAGCGGAGGGAACAATGCCTTTTACTCTATAAACACAGCAATTTTGTTCAAACTATTAACTCGCTCTGCTAAACAATTTTGACCACACTACCTGCACTGCAAATAGGCAATGACAGCATGATTGTGTAAGTTAACAAAAGGCTGAATGTGTCCATTAGGATGGCCTGCTAAGCCCCAAGATAGAAGTTTTTCAAAAAGTTGTGTAGAGAAAGTTGAGAGTGCTGTTGTTTCAACACACACAAGAGAGACTTCTACCTTTTATTAGAGAGCCACTCTTAGATAGCTTTAATTATTCAGGAGGTCTGAAAGTGGTGTCTTTATAGAGTAAAACAGAGTGGACATGATAATGCAGAGCTCTCTTCTCCATCCTCCAAAAGGGCTTTGATGTGTTTTTCTCATCCAAAGTAAAAAAGAAAAAAAGAAAAAAGAAGACGGTTTTCTTTAAGTTTGAAGCTGATGTCTGTGTGAAAAAATGAATTTTTAACTGGTCTACTTTCTGGCCTTCTACTGACTTCCTCTCTCCAGCTTTTTCATCATTTTGCATGCTTTTTTTCCCTGTGTGTTCAGGTACATATATATATGCAAGTGCATAAGTTCAGAACATGCAGAGGTAATTCTCCACATGTAGCTTCAGGCAACATATCTCAGGTGTCCTCCTTTCAGAGTCAATGGACTGCACAATAAATCCACATAAAACCCCCTCCACTGGAAAATGACAGACACCTATAACATTTTTTGGGCTCTACATCTCAATCTGACTCCTAGATCCCAGACACGATCTTCATTTCCTTTTGTGTCAAACTTGTCTGGTTCAATTACCTGAAGCAAGTGTTTTCCGCCGCTCGTGCGACATCTGTATCCTAATTACTCATAAATAGTCAGCGCCTGGCGCTCTGAGGCTCCTTGGTTATGGCGGTGACGGCGCAATTAGTTCACAAATGAGCAGTTTATATTCGCAGCCGCGCAAGACTGAGATTATTCATCTCCCAGCGGCGGCAGTGAAAAACTACCAGAAGCTTCTTCAGCATTCAGCTCTCCAACCAGATAACCTCTGAACTCCCCAAACGCAGCATTTCACATATGCACACACACACTGGTGACATACTGTATATGGATTTTTATACAGTTTACAGTAAAACAAAGCATATATTCTGGGAACCGCTGACACATGAATGAATCCCCACACACACACTGATGTATGTTTTTTTTAACCAATTTTCACATAGAAATGACAGAGTTTTGTTTGTCTTGTGCTGGAAGAGAGTATTCACTTCATATTACAATAATAGAAGATTTATTGTAACATGTGAAGTGCAAAAAAATGCTGCACTATATTACTACTTCATGCTTTGTTTTTTTGTGAGCCCTACAATATATACACACCTATCTACCCTCATATGTATCAATAGGAACTCTAAAAACAGTTGACAAAGAAATCAATTTATTGGAATTTTTCCATGGTTTTAGGGCACATACATACTGTGGTGGACACAGATTGCTCAGTTGTGCCTGAATGTATCTGAAAGCTAAAACTTCCAGTAAGTGGACTTTTTGTTAAACTATTTCCTCTAGGTCAACAGCGAATCCTCAAGCTGGAAACATAAAGTTGAATCTAGAAAACTGTTTTGACAAAAACTGAACATTGTCCGCTACATTAAAGTAGAAATGTGTTGTTGGCATCTGTATTAAAATTAATTAGTTTTATCAAAGTGCACCTAGTGATATAATAATAACAATAATGCCTTAATTTCCTTTGGGATGAATAAAGTATCTACAGTATGTATCTATCTATCTATCTATCTATCTAATAAACTAAAAACACACACAGAAATGCCCACGCACCTTTTTATATATACACAGATAACTTTAGAGTTTTCTGCTACATGAACATGTACTTTGAGCAGAGACACTTTGGCTTCACTGCAGCAGCAGCAGCAGCTGTGATGATAGTTTTTACAGTCTGCTCCTCAGGTCACCTTCAGCAGTGAAGTGCCTCGAGGTTTCATCCAGACACAGGCCAACTGTCTCCGACACAAAGCCCCTCTGGGCCCGTAATCCTCCACCTGAGAGAATTCCAGTCGAGTGGATCCCCTCCGAAGGTCTGGGAGGAGTTATGACTGTGTTGTTTATCACTGCTAAGGTAGGCAGCGTGTATTATTCAAGACAAATGACACTTGACATTCCCTTTGACAGCGCTTCATATCCCAAGTGCTCGTTACGCACAAAGTGAGCTCCTTCTGTAGTGAGCATGCCCTTTTCTCCTGAAAACAAATCAGCTTCATTTCCACTAAGATGGATGCTTGAGGCACTCATAGCTCAAAAAACTAAAAACACACACAAAAAACAAAAAACATAATAATATATTCACCTGACGATTCAGTCTTCAGAGCGAGACAATTTTCCATATTATCTGAGTTTTCAATTTCAGCGTTAGAGGCGTAATGACATCTATTTTTCATTTAGATTTGCGGAGGACAGAGAAGTCAGATATTGTGGTGCTTGAATAATTATCTTTCGGATAAAGGAAGCACCGCTCAATATACCATGCCAGAAAAAATTGCAGACATGAGCTCAGGAAGACTAGATTCGATTATGTTGATTCATTTTACATGAGTGGAAAGTGTATGTGTGAAAAGAAGTCAATATCAAAGGTATCCTCATATTTTTACCTTGATCTCACTGTATCCATTAAAGTGATTTATTGAGTATCATTTCAAGCTTCAAGGTGATGGACGTGTGGGATTATTACTCTGTTTATCTCAGTGAGAAGCAACTGATTCTTCTTTGGACCACTACGATATATGGAGGGAAGGGTTCGAGGAAGCAGCTAGTAGGACTTGGCAATATATTGAATTAATTCATTCAAACTTTTGTGTAAAATGTCTAAAAGTGAATTTAAAAAAAATTATGATATGCATAAAAAGTGTATTTTTAATTAGTTTAATTTATATTTGAAAAGTTTCTATTTAGTTTCAAATGTTTCAATGTAGCCACTTTTATTTATTTATTTTATTGAACATACTCATTGAGGCTCATTTTGCATGATCTCATGTTTTTCTTTGTTAATGTTTCTCTTCAAATTGCCAGAAGTTTTTTTTTCTTTTTTTGCTGCAAGAGGAGCTTGTCTACAGCGATTTCTGAGAGCAGGAAATAAATCTTTTAGGTGCATTGGTAGAAAAAAGACAAATAAATTGTATTAATCCCTGGAAGGTCATCACATCTCGCACCCTTATGATGGAACATGTTTCTCAGTGCTTTCTTAGTTTAGTTTAGTTTAGTTTAGTTGAAGCTAGAGAATGATCATGACCAAATCAGATATCAACACTTGGTAGACAGGGAGATGCCAACAATTGTCTCCCGTGTCAGATTCATAGTTTGTGGGATAATCCATCCAACGCCCCCTGAGGGGATATTCAGAACTAAAGCAGCCCTGCATAAAGCTGAAGGCTTATTAGGTGCCAAAACACTGCACAGAGATTTATAACAATATACGGAGGGATTTTACAACTCTAGAAATGGCCACAAATGTTTAGCTTTTGTTGCAAGGACCACAACGTAAAATTGTTAGATAGCCAAGTTTAAAGCTCTGCTGGAGCTTTCTGCATCAACTACGTGTTTTTTTCTTTTACACAGTGCTAAAACAGTCTTATGAAGTTGTCTGTCTCACCATCAATACAATACAGCAGCTCAAAACAAAGGACAGACAAAAACATTAGCATCCTCCTCTGAAAGGGACCCAGATGCAAAACCATCAACCAACAACTTTTATTTCCTCTTTGCACCCAGAAACAATTGTACACTGATTGCACTGCGTATTGTCGAAGCTGCAAACTATTCTTGGTTGGAGAGTGGGCGTCTTGCCCTGTTTCTGCAGGGCTTTCATAGTGGGATGAACATAGCTGAGTGTCTGGCATGTTGAGTGTACACACACTAACACATATACACACTCTGGCACACACATCTACAAACAAAAGCATAGCAAATTGCATCTATTCACACACAAGTCTTTTCACACATTCTCAAAAACACACACACACACACACACACAGCTTTACTCTTTCCCCAGAAGGAGAAGTCGCGGCCCTGATTCTGCTGTAATTGCTGGTGCCTTTGCTACACCCGCAGAGCCTTTGACTGTCTCCTTGACGCACTAACTTGCTTATTAAATGCCAGCGACGGGCGAGTCTCCACCTTTACTCCCAATAAAGCTTTCATATGAGGGGAAAGCGATGGAAGGATGTATAGATCCAATGACGTGAGATAAGGACTTAAAGTTAAAAACAAGATTCTACGAAGAGCTGAAATGTCACAGGATAGGTTATGAGTGATGAATATGTGTGTGTGTGTGTGTGTGTGTGTGTGTGTGTGTGTGTGTGTGTGTGTGTGTGTGTGTGTGTGTGTGTGTGTGTGTGTGTGTGTGTGTGTGTGTGTGCGCGTGTGCTGAAGCACCTGGAGGCTGAGAGTGAACTTTTTTTTTCTCTCTCTCTTATTTTCACTTAACTGTCATGCATGTTTTAGGGCCAACTTTTGAAATGTCACAAAAAATGAAATATGAGTTACTCCAGGAGAAAGGTTAGAATGAATAAATGCATTTCCTGAACAGACAAAGAGAAAAGGAATTCCATCCATAAGAAAAAAAAAGGAAGTTGTTTTAAGAATTGATTAGTATTGAGAAAGTTATCGTTCTCTTTTCTCAGGTAATGTTAACCATATTTCATGTTGCCTGAAGATAAAAATAACAAAACATACTTGGATAATGTTTGAATAATGGCCAGTTTGTGAAATATCTGCACACCTAAACATCCAAAATGATCGTTCAGTCTGCCCAAAGAAAAAAGAGATTTAAGCCTGATGTGAGATCATATAAGCTTTTTCTTGTCATTTTGTCAGTTCCTCCAGTTTTATGCATTACGACTTAAAATAATATTTGGACGAGGCTTACACAGCTGTAGTTCTAACCATGTGCTCGAACGGATTGCAACGCAGGCAGCAGAGATAGCAAGAAATCACATTAGCCAGTCATAGCTTTCATATCCCGCTCAGGCATTACTTCCATCTAATTTGTCTGTAATTAGATGACCAGGATTCATCCTACTGGGTGATTAATTACTCATAAAGATGATGAGACCCCTCCCTTCTCACCTCCCACGTAGTAACCATGGTAATGAGAGTAGAGTGAGCACTTGTCTGATGGAGTAGATCAGGAGCAACAGGAGCACGCACAAATGAAAACAAATGCATACTAAAGGTGCATACATAATTAGATACCTGGGCCCCAATCTGATGCAAATCAATTGAGATCAATTTGGAACTGATACACAAACAGTCAAAGCTGGTTACATATGATTCAACTCAATATATCTTTTTTATATATATACGATTTTCTAACAAAAGTGGGTGATTATGGATAAAATCTATCTCTTAAGGTTAATCCTTTGAAAGTAAACACCTTCACTTTTATCTCAAGTATACATACTGTGCACATAGACCCCCGAACATGCCTACCGCTGCTGCAACAAGAGTAAACAATGGGCAGTGATACACAGAACAACTTTTGGCAGTGGCAGCAGGTGATTATGTACCTGGCTTTTGTTTACATACTAGCAATGTTGTTGTCTAGCTCGGTGCTCTCATCAGAAAAACCAGAAACACACTCTGTCCAGCAGCTCAACTTGTCTACTATATTGTCTCGTTTCTCACCGGGCAGAACCTCTAGACAACAAAACAAACAAAAAGAAAAAAAGATTTAACATTTAAAAAGGTTGCCTTCAGAGTTTTTCAAGTGTGTCTCAACACAATAGTCAGGTCTCCATATGAACTATGAAAGATTTGCCTCACTGTAATCATTATTCTTCCTAATATTGCCTATTAAAGGATCCTCTTCAAATGTGCTTACAATGTGAGTGATGGAGCCAAATTCCACAGTCCTCATTTTGTTCAAAAATATGCTTAAACGTTTATCTTGGTTAAATCAAGTGGATATCTGCCACAATTTGGCACTAAAAAGATATCTACTTAATTTGACTCGGTTTGATCACTGAGGCCTCATATTAGCTTCAGATTAACTTTTAAATACATTTTTCAGTGAATGAGGACTGTGGATTTTGTCCCCCATCACTTACATTAATAGTGCAATATGAAGGGATCTTCTAGTGGCCAGTATGAACAGGAGTAATGATTACAGCAAGTTTGAATGTTCATTTAGACCCTAACCCTGAATATTGTTTTAAGACAGACATGAAAAATGTGAACCTATCCTTTAATACTAAACATCGATGTAATCATTCCAGTTTTTCATAAACATACTGTGACAACAATACTGTCTTAACTTGGTCATCATATTGTGCTTTTCTGATTGATGCATAAAGGCCTGTTGCTTCTGTGGTAGTTACAGCAATGCTAATATACAATAGTGCAGTCTGCAGTTTAGCCAACCATACAATCATGCTATAGACTGCTCCTTTTTTGCTAGTTGCTGTCAGTGGAGCTTAAAATGCTAATATCATGTGTGCACTGGCTATATGTATATCCTACATAAACAGTCTATGGTCCTACACAGGATGCCACACCACAGCTAGATGTAAAAAGGAAGAAGTTCAAAAACAATGTGTCCCCCCTCATATTGAAAACACATGTTGATTTGTATTCTTCAAAGAGTGGAGTAGAGTGACTAAAAGTCTCTGCTTCTCTACCAATGAGCTACAATTATTTCAATTACTACACCGAGCTCACAGCCTCACCTGCTTTTTCGAGAGCGTGCACATTAATTTCACTGTGCCACTTTAGCTGTCCTGGTTGCAGACTTGGCTGCAGTAACAAGTGACCCACTGTAGCTGAGTAGTACGTTCTAAAAAAGGGAACATTATCATCCTTCATGACTAGCTAGAAACCTAGTGTGAACTACAGTGACAGAAAAATGGACACAGAGATGATAACAGGCATGGATGAGGTTGATGCAGCTGTACAGGTTATTGTAATTTGCTGTTGTGCTTGTGGAGTGTGACAGCTTTACCAATTTTCACTTTACACATAATTTAATCTGGTGGTTGTGTGGTTTTTATATCAATAAAGTAATATCTCTGACTCTTGTTTGGATTTTCAATAACAAGCTGGTTAATCTTTATTCCCCTAACACACACAAACCTGTACACATCCACACACTCGCACAGCCACTACAAATCTGTATATAAAATGTGTGTGGCACTTCATACACCAGTGCGGGCTAAAAGCCTCTTCTTTGCCTAAACCCCAAGCTATAACAATCCATTAGGAACTATGCAAATGGCAACATCTGGAGCAAGTCTGCATCCATCAGACACACACACAATAAACACACACACTGTACACACACTGAGTAACAGTTGGATATTTGAATGTCATCTCATCCCAACTCTGCAGGAAAGTACTTGTGAAGACGAGATGCGATGAGAGCCCCCGTATCACTGCTAACCCCCACAGCTCTAACAGATGATCTGGTTATATATGTACAAACATGCTGACACACAACATCCAAAATATTATGGAAATGAATAGAGATGGCTGACCATGCTGTATGCAAGAGGCAGCGGCGGAGAGTGAGACATAAGCATTTAGATTCAGATGCCTCGGGGGATCTCAAGGGAGCAGTTATGGTTGGAGCGCAAAGCAAATACTGAAGTGTTTGCTTAGCAAGAAAAACATTACCGCTGAAAGCTTAGTTATTTAACAGATATGTGTGTGTGTGTGTGTGTGTGTGTGTGTGTGCGGCAGCAAATACACCAGATGACAGAGCTTTGTGGGGTGTGGATGTAAAATGAATTCTGAGCAGCTTAGTGCTTAATTTGAATACAGAAGTATCACTGAAGTGAAGTGACTTTTTACATTTTGTCTTGTCTACCACATCTATGTTTTCACGATCCAAAGCAACACGCTTTTTAAGAGCATACATTTGCATTAGCGTGTAGAATTTTAACATTAAAATGATTTTTTCAGACATGGGTACAAACACAGATTATCACGGAGAAATTTGTAAGAAATTGAGGGAGATTTCTTCTCCACGGTTCAAACAAGAAAGATCTAGAAAGAAAGACAGAAAAAAAGTTTATTCTTTTCAAACTGAAAAAGAAAACAACAACAAAAAATCTTCCTTCCAAAAAGCAAAGGAGGTTATGATCTTTCATCCGAATGTTTGTGTGACAGTCTGGTGGTCTTCTACCTTCTGACACGCTGAAGCATCTTCTGACACAGACAAGCTCGTGCTCAGCCGTGTGAACGAGGGTCAAGCTAAAGTTGTGGTTACTCAGGTCTGCCATGTGATTCCCCCAGAGAGAATGTGAGTGGGTTGGTGTGAGCTTGCATAATCTACATGGTTTATATTTATATATATATATATGTGTGTGTGTGTGTGTGTGTGTGTGTGTGTGTGTGTGTGTGTGTGTGTGTGTGTGTGTGTGTATGTGTGTGTGTGTGTGTGTGTGTGTGTGTGTGTGTGTGTGTGTGTGTGCGAATGCGTGCTTGTGAGTGTGTGCATTTGTCTAACGCCCATGTGTTTCGGCAGCACTAAAAAAGCACTTCTACTAGCGAGTTAAAACGATTTGCCATACTATGACATGGGCCAGAAGCAGTTGAGTAATAGTGCCAGCTGCTTGGTGAGTCAGAAAACCTTCTACAGATGCTTAGACCTTGTTTCCATACATTAAAATATAAACTCTTGATACCCCTAATTATGAAAGCACAAATTTCCCCTGTACCGGAATGTAATCTCTCTTGTTTCTGCAATGAGGAAACATATAAGCAATCTTACAAATGTGTCATGAGGATCTCTATCCATCACTGCTCTGTGAAACATTGTGCTGACCTTTGAGTGAAGCTGTTACTTATTGCATTACTCAACATTTACTTGATTAAAAAGTGCTAGCAGAAACCATGAAATCTTCTGCTCTACATTAGATAAGAGTTAAAAAAAAGTAACTGAAGTGTGAAGACGAGGATTGAATTGCATTTTCTTGTGTGTAGCAAAACATTCACTCCATTTCAAGGTGATCGTGTTATCCACACGTGCGTAAATGGAGTCTGTCACAGTCTTGAAGAATGTTTCTTAAAGAGAGAAAAGACAGCAAGAGAGAGAGAGAGAGAGAGAGAGAGAGAGAGAGAGAAAGAGAAAATCCAAATATCACCTGATAGGCCTGAGGTGTGTGGTGGTCATTTCTAAGGCTTTCAAGTGAAGGGATAGAAGTGTTTGTAGCTGTGTTTGTGTGGTGAGAAAGGCAAAGAAGGACCTCTGTTTGTAGTATGACCTTTTTTTCAACCTGGCAAAACAGCAGCAACAGCAAAGGTTACAGAAATGCAGTATTCATCGAACGATAACAGCCTGCAGCTATTTGACATTATTCAGAAAACTTTCTTTTTCACTGCGAGCTTCTTAGAAACATCTACCTCCATTCTCACTTCTTTACAGCCGAGGCCTGCCTGCCTGTGTCTGAGCGTGTCAGATGAAATTTGGAATGCACTACTTTCTCCAAATCAGATCTGCTGAGAGCAGCACCTCTATTTGATTGAATCCTAACCCAAATTTCTGTTCCAAAGGACACAACTGTGCCACAGACAGAAAGGGGCCAGCAGCATGCTCTCGCTGAATGTCTCCCAGGCGTAATTGTGAAACTCAGTTTTGATGAAAAAGGGGAGCGAACTCATTTGAATTTCTTTGGAAAAATAAAATCTTTCAAGCTACAATAGACCTGCCTAATCAGCCTTAATTACAACAAGACTAAGAGTCTAGAGCCATGATAACAGCTCAGTGAGGTTGTACTTAAGCACAGTGATGGTTTGAGCTAAATGTTGACATCAGCAAACTATGGGGACACTTTTGGCCGCTGATGGGAATATCGTTATTTTTAGCACTTGTTGACCATAGATAAGGATGATAAGACAGAGGATGATCAAAGTCAGTAGGCTTTATCCTTTGGAGGTCATGAATGAGTGCAAAAGATCTCATGGCAATCCATCGAAAGGTTGTTGAGATATTTCGGTTTCGACCAAACTGACAGACTGACCGACTCTGCCATCCACAGAGCCAAGCTGCTAGTGTGGCAAAAACAATCTTTATGAATTTTAAACTGTAATAGACCTCACTCATCAGCCTTAATCACAAAAAGTGTCTGGGATAGAGAAGATCATCTCACCCTCCCTAAATGAGACCCCGAAGATTTGCTCTATTTCAATACCTGTCATATTAACTGTAATGGAAATAATGAGACCTTTTCTCCAGGAAAAAAAATGCAGAAATCAGCATAACCTGAAATTATTCCTTCTACGTCTAATGCTGCAAAAAAAAGAAAGAGAAAGGGCTCTTGTCTTTTAAAAAAGAAAATGTGATCAACACTCTTCGATCACTTAAAAAATAATTAATTTTTGACCTCAATGGTGAACTCAAGGCACTAAAAAAGACATTGAGTTTAATGCAGAAAGCTTTAGAGATCATCCATAGCACTGCTAAACAAGAACCCTGCTTCTCCCGATGCTTAACAGTGTGATAATTGCCTCTCCTCCCTGTTCTGTCAGCTGAATAGCGACTGTAGACACTCCGTGGTGAATCACCATTTTATCACCGAAATGAGATTTTAAAATGCACTTTTAATTTTGTTTGATTGTGTGACAATCAGTGAGCTTTTCCTTTTCCAGCCAGGAGCCGTCAGCTAGGACAGAGTCCCACGGGTAAACATGAGACTTGACAGTCTATGTATTTGCTCAAATGAAATTCTGTTGACTTGTGTGGACGTTGGCAGGAAACTCTGCACATACACACACAAAAATTACAATCTGAAAGTTCAGAATGAAAAACAAACTGTCTCCTGGACTGTTCTGTCAAGAGAAAGCTGGAGTTGCCGATATTAAAAACTCTTATCTGTGTCATTGTTTTGCAATCATTTGGCATAAAGCATCAAAAACTATCCAGGTTGGTAAAAATGTGTGTTCCCTGCACAGTCTACCAATATCACCCTTTGTGATTTCTACTATATACACTGAAGGTCAAGCTGTTTCTCATTGCCATTTAACCAGTATACTAAAGGTGTCTAATGCAGAAACACCTTTAAAAATCATCCTTTTCAAAACTGAAAGCTGCACTTTTTGTGTAAAAGGCTCTTTGCAGGACTGGCAAATGCCTATTGATACAAATACATTGTGACAGATTGCCCTCATCCCATAGTGAAGTATATCCATTTTGACAGGGACACTCTTCTGTTCGGAGATTAAAATAGGGCATGATACTTTGTGTCACTGAATGATTTAATGAGCACAAAAATAATGATACAATCTGATGGAAACCATATGCCAAGGCTACGTTGGTCAACAGAGGCAGCATGTTCAATCATCGTCAACAAAACACCACCAAGACTGTCATTTTGTGGGTTTTGCAACACATCCTTTCAATATTTTAAGGTATTTTACAATCTATTAAGGTGCATTTAAGCTGAGCTAGTAGCTCACTTAGTCTTTCACAGGTGAAAGCTGAGCACTAAGCAACTTTGAATAAAAATGAAGAGTATTTCTTCTCCCTGGTGGCAGCATCTACATTCAGTGCAGTGCCTCCAATCTGTTTGCCTTACTCCGTAGGTAAGTCTCCTTATTTACTACCAAGCAGTTAAGACACAGTCCTTTGTCTCTATTCTCTCAACCTGAATTGGAGAGTGCTGTTCCTGCCGCAAAGAGATTTTAATTGCTTTAAGCCAATAAGAAAATGCAAGGAAGGGAATGAATGGCTTATGTGCTTCCCAGGGAGAATGGCACATAAACAGCGGCACAACAAACCCTCCAATAACAGATTTCCTTATAGCTAAATCCCAGAGACCATCTCATTGTTTTTTCTCCGGAGTGAGAACAGGAGATAGGGAGGTCGCGAGATAAGTTGTGTGAGGAGATTTTTATTTTGACACAGCTGCTCCCAAGATGCAGATTGCTCACCCTGAATCAATATAATCATTCTTGGATGTTTCACAGCCCTGAAACCCTGGGAACAAAGTAAACAATTGCAACGTTTAGGAGAACAAAACACTAATAAGTCAACAAAAGAGGATGTGAGAACAAGAAGTGAGACCTTGTGAAATAAGGTGACTGTTCACATCGGCTGCAGAGCACTTATTAATGAGTTTACGGCCTGTAGCTGTCTTTTGTCGGACTGGTGATTAATCCACCCATCTGGGGGGGGGGGGACTAGAGACAAAATGGATCATTCTTGGGTCCCAGGGCTTTTTGCCACTTTGTTGCCCTGGTGAGGCCATCTGGGCCAGAAGAGAGCTAATCAGTCACTGGCACGCCGCAAGCTTGATCCCATGTGGCCACCTGATCAACCATCAGCATCCGAAGTTGAAGCGGAATAACTTTTGTCACCATGTGAGATAAATGTCAAAGTTGTGCTTGCCTGGAGGTTTGCAGGGACATATAAACAGTGACACACGCCACAATGACATCAGTACCTCCGTCAGTACCTCCGTCCTTAAATCATTAGTCAGGTATCTCATCATTAGATTGTCATTTCTTTAAATTAATGATTATTAATTTATCAATCTGGAATGTGTATTTTCAGGCATTTCATTTCATTCAAATGTACACACACACACACACACACACACACACACACACACACACACACACACACACACACACACACACACACACACACACACACACACACACACACACACACACACACACACACACACACACACACACACACACACACACACACACACACACACACACACACACACACACACACACACAGCAACAGCACCTGTCAACACAACCAAAACACATCTACAACACCTTTTTACAACAACAGCTGTGCAGAGAAAACAAAAAACACCTGCGAAAGTGAAATAGTCTCTCATTGTTGGAAACAACAGTCTCCATGCATCTTCAAAATTATTTGTTGAAATACATTTTTTGACACCTTCCTTTAAAAAAAAATAAATAAAAAAAACTATGCCAGTTTATGTATGATATACAAAAAACAGTCTTGTTTCTCACAGCTCAACATATTGCGATTAATGAAATGTGTTGGAAAGTAAGCCTTGGATGCGTTGGTGTGATCAGGGGTGGTAGCTGAGAATCACTGCCATAAATTAAGGACATTAAATAATTTATCAGTGCATTAAGGCATCGACCAGGCCCCCCATTTGCCTCAGCTAACCTCCATTGGGGCATCTTGATACACTGCATGTAAGAAGTCAATAAGCAGCATGATGTCAGCTAATTTAAATAAAACATGCTACATGTCAGAGATGCATTAATTGGGAGTTGAACGCTTGTCATTCTCTGAGGAAATGGAAAACTGTTGGGTCAGATCTGGATATATCTGTTATTATCTATTATTTGCCAAACGCAAACTTGTCCAAAAGTTACAGATTTGTATTAGATTCCCATCTGTTATCTTAAACTTAATACAAAAATTGGTCAGAGAAAGTTAGAGATTAAATGAGAGGAGAGAGCACAGAGGTCACGCCCTCATTTCCACATCACAATACTAATATGATAGATGGCATAGTTTAAGATAAAAGAAAAAAAAAAAGAAAAAAAACTTTGATTCAATGTGCAATCTGTTAAGCCTCATTAAATCTCAACAGCCTGTTTAAAAACTACTCATCATTAACTCCTGGCTGAGAGAACAGATTTTAGAGATTCATTACAATAAAAAAAAAAAAATTGAAAAAAAAAACGCAGCATAAAAACGTGAAAGTGTAAAAGCAGAAGAAGGAATTTTGCTTATTTCATTCATATTAACCTCAACACATATTTTCTACAGGCACTCGTGGCGCCACTGGTGTCATGTAAATTCTCCTCGGTCTTACTGTTTGGATAGAAAGGAGAAACAATACACTGCCTGAATGGTTTTCTCTAAAGCTTAGATGAGATGCACATCTGTCATAAGCGCTTACTTTCCATTGTTTTTGCTCCAGCTGCATTCTTTACATTCCGTTGGCCGTGACTCCCTTTAACTCCAGAGAGGAGGGAGGAGGGGACATGACACTCCTCTTGACTGCTTCTTGGTTTACAGCTCATGCCAAGGTGTCATTTAGCAGCGTCGGATATTTTACTTGAAACTTTCCTTCCTGTGACTACACTTTTCGGTAAAAATTTGAATTCAAGAAGCAGCAGCAGCAGCGGTGGGCACTCATCATCACATCATCCCATCATCACAGACTGTTGTCCTTTATCAAATGTGCTTTCGTGTTTTTCTCTTATTATGAAAAGTTTGCACTGAAAGATATGAACAATGGCTTACACTGGGCAAACACTGAGATAAGGAAAGACATTGGCCTGAAGCTTGTGGGGGGGGGGGAAGTTAAATAAACATGGGTGTAGGAAAAGATAACGTATGGACGTTTATTCTCAAACTTTGGGAAAAGTATATAGAACAAAACAATCAAAGTTTAAAGATTAAATGACTAGCTTTAGGAACTTTCAAACTTTTCTCACGGTTATCATTCAGCAAATGGAGCTCAGCTTTCATCATGGGATCAAACCCCACATCAGTGAAATGGCAGGGACCCTTGCAAAATAGTAAAATGAACACTATGAGCAGATATTGGCTTACTTAAACCAGTCATTTGAGTCATTTCAATCATCCAGAGAAAGTTCAAGTAGGCCAATCACATCTGACGCCAAAGAGCCACGGATGGAAAAAGGGATTACATTCACCCTCCTTATCCTGTATAAACACTTGTTACATGGGGCTGAGGTTCCACACTTATCTGCTGACACCTCTGCTGAAAGAAGATGCAATTGAAAGCTCTTAAAGCTAGTAGGTGCACCTTTGAGCTTGAATTCCTTCCTTTGCAGTCAACAGTCATTCAAATACCTTGCATGATAGATTCATTGATAATTCTGTGTGGAGTTTGTATGTCTAAGTGAGTTTCTTTGACATGCTCCGGTTTCCTCCCACAATCCAGGTACATGCACGGTGTAAACTCGAGCCCTCCATAACTTTGCATATGACAGGTGGAAATAAACATGTGTGGAAAAATAACACCTCATTTTGCTAGAAAAGCATCTCATTCAGCTGCAAGACAAAAATTGGTTTGAAGAATTATTGGTTTGAAGAAAAAGGGTTTGAATTCATCTGAATAAATGCTGGTTTTACTACTGTTGAGCGTCTGCATACTAACACGTCTATTATTTCCTGAAAGACTCCACCAAGAGAAAGTGTGTTTGTTCTGTAAGTACACAGACTATTAATTTAACAATAATACAAACAAGGCAAACAAGAATTTGTATTTGAAATGACAGCCAGATATCTATGAAGATACAACAGCAACCAGTTTACAGCCAAACAGCAAGCTTGTCGAGACACTTCCAAGCTCAAACCAAGCACCATGAATGACTGGGAGCTGTGGAGTTTGGCAGTCAACATCAGCTAGCTATAAACAGTTTAGTACGGTTCTTGAATAAAGAGTTTTATGTGCATTAAGTGGCCATTTCTCTGCCCCGTGGGTGTAGTTGTGGGAGTCTCTGATAACTTACGGGACAACACTAAATTCCCATCTTCCTTAACTGTGTTAAGACATGAATCTTGACACGCCTAAGGCCAAGCTGCTGTGATAATTTGCCGAACCACAGTAAACATGGCTTTCCATGACATGCAGAAATGCCTCCAGGCTGCACAGCGCTGCACTGGAATGTCTTGGACGGAGCTGTTTAGGGAACTGTGTATATCTGTTTGACCTCATTAGTACCGCGGGCCAGGGCTGTACAGTCCATGTGCCAAGTCTGTACTCTCCCTGCTACTTTATACACATCACTGGAAGGAAGCTTGTTTGCTGGAATGAATTGGGGGGGGGGGGGGGGGGGGGGGGGGGGGGTAAAAAAGAGGGATCGAGAGAGAGAGAGAGAAAGAGTGTTGTGTGTATTTGCACACGGATTAACTTACACTGTTGGCATGTTGATAAGGGCACCGCAGTTGTAAGATGAGGGGATTTGGATGTTAGAGCACTAGAAGTGTCAAAACACGAACACACACATACATTATACACATCATCCTTGCCATACTAATAGCATGTTGTTAAAATATAAGAATGATTGTGACTGTGTCAATGCTCAAGCAGAGCATGCAGTGTTTGTAATACACATACTGTGCAATTGATGCTAGGAACTATGGTTTTCTTCAATTTACTTCCTTGAATATAAAAACTCAAAGCAGACACAAAAAGTCTTCCATCCAGAAGTCTGGCACGCATACACTGTACGCATCACATCTCTCTTGCAAACCACTGTGTAAGTGTAAAGGTGCGCAGTGCAGGAGCAACATGAGACTGTAATGTGTGATGACAAGAGGCCAAGACTTGTACTCATCCTCTGCTGCTCACGAAAGGCATACCGTAGAGAGAAGAGAGCGTTCTGTTTTGAAGCATTTAGAAATGTCTCAGTGCCTCTCTGCACAGACGGTCATTGTACGACTTAACTGAAGAGGGCATATTCAGTGTGTACCAGTCAGGTAGATAAAGGTAAGTGTAATAGAAAAGCCTGAATTGTTTCTGACAGTCTAGAGAAATTGGAAATCTAGGAACAGTTGGCCTGCCATACACACATTGTTGGGCATACATTGTATATGTATATAGATTCAATGCAACAGATTCAGTGTGAACATTAAACAGTCTGAATGTTTTGTCTTTGAAAGTGACATAGAGACATTAACTATGCCGATTCATCCAGCGCCAAAAGTTAATGGTCATGAAGGAGCTGGAACCACATCAAAGGCTTCCACTGCAGTATTGTGTCCACGCTGAAAAGGGAGGTAATAGCAAAGTGACGCTGGGCTCCAAACAACTGCAACAGAGAATTACTCTCAATACTTTCACCATCAGCTGGAATTTGGCTGTGTAGATGTCAACTCAGTAATGTGCCACTGAGTGGATCCATTTCCAGTGCTGCTGTCTGAGAGTGTCCTCCTAATTAATTAAACCATTCCACTCCTACTCTCCTTTAGAAGCCCAAACTGCAGGCTCGGCGCCACCTCACAGCAAACAATGCTCCAATTTAACCCTGGGACCCAATTAAGTTACTGCCATTCAACTAGAAGTGTTGCCCCACTGATAAAATGCTCTAGTAAACAGGCCAAGACTTACAGTAAGGATGTAGCAATCATAGACTGTATATAAAAATGGACGTAGCAAGGTGTGACATCGCCCATTGGTTTCCACTGGAGCCAGTTTGAAGCCCAGAGTTGCTGCTATATTATGTTCCATTTGAAGTCAGAACCTTCCAAATAAGGAGTGAGGGGTATTAAAACACGCCCCACTATCTTGGACTGAAGCAAACGCTACCCTACTGACACTTTGCGTTGGCGCTGCAGTCTCAAGCAGCGGTAGTTGCCACTTGGTACCAACCAAGTTTTTCGTTAAAGTTTTGTGTGTATTTCAGTGACAAAAACTACAGCTGTGATTAGAATAACTGATTTTGATAACACTACATACTTAATATAATATGTTAAGAGACATTCAAAGGAAGGCAGTGATGTAGGCTATATTGTCCAAATGCAGAGCTCTTCAGCTGTCAAATGTATCAATTCTGGCAGATAATGTTAAAGTGGTGTATGGGAAGATGGAACAGGTGGTACAAATGGACACCATCGTTTTTCAGTCTATCACAAGCATTAGGCTCTAATGGACCCATGCAGAAGAGAAGCAAAACTACTCCACTTCACGTCCACACAGCTACATGTAGGGTGGCTTTTCAGGAGTGGCAAAGCTGCGGCTGGCACTGCACTCTCATTTGGGAACAAACTTTGTGCCAAGTCCTTTCCTGCTTCCTGCAGCATTCCGCCACAGACAAAACAAAACACCATACTACTCCAACTCTGCATGACGTCTGGGTGTTGCATGGAGCGGATGACTACACCCACAATGTATACTGGCACAGGAAGAGAGGAGGGAAGCGGAGTGAGAGAAGGTACGCAAGCAACAGAGGGAGCAGATGTAGAAAAACGGGCGCAGAGATAGAAAAGAAGCTTAGCGATGCAGCTCTCATTTGCCACGCCTAATTAGGATAACAATGGGTGCTTTCAAGTTTGAATAATAGAGGCCCATCACTCATCATAATGGCTAGAAGAACGGCCCGGCCAGGGCTGAACCCATGTAGCATACAGTGTGCCACAGGAACCAGGGGAGACTCATATAGTAGTCGGTCTGTGGATAGAAGGAGCGGCTAATAAAGGGATTGGACTGGAGCCAGAGGCTACTGGACAGTTTAACGAGCTCAGAGAAGAAAGTATTACGAGGGAGCTGCATTGAATTCCATCACAGCAGTCAGACTTCACTTTTTAAGAGAGCACACTGTATATTTCTTATCTTTAAGTGCATTATTATTAACCTTTTTTACATTTTTTGAGGCCTGTAGTTATTCACTAATCAGCCACAATGTTAAAACCACTGACAGGCAAAGTGAATAACATTTATTATCTCATTACAATGGGGTGGGATATATTCGGCAGTAATTGAACAGTCAGTTCTTGAAGTTGATATGTTGCAAGCAGGAAAAATGGGCAACTGTAATGGCTTAACGATGATAGAAGAGCTTCTCCAAAACGACAGGTCACCTGATATGCAGTGGTCTGTAATAGGGCTGCACAATACTGGAAAGAACTGACATTGCAATATCTCTTTTTCTGTGATATATTTTATCATAATTTTCATCATTCGGGTACTTTAAAAGTCTATCTTCTTAAATAAATAAAACAAAAATCCCTTCCTACTTCTACCACACTTGGTTCAGCCCTCTTTCACCCCTCCAGAAATCAGCTTGGATTCCTCCACTGCCTCTACTATCCAGGTGATAGTATCTGTGACAGTAGCTGCGTCGTGTGCATGTTTACAGGCAGGTGATATGCAGACCATCCAAGCACAGCCATTAGTTTGCTATGTGCTCTGGTGAAGGGGGTGCACTTAATCAGTTTATCAAACAACCAAAACAGGCAGTGCCCATTTTCAGGTTGTGGTAGGTGACTAGTGGGGCCTGCTTTAGATGTTGAAGTGCACCCCTCCATCAGAGCACATTGGGAACTGATCTCATGTATACAAGAACTCTTAGATCGGACTAAATTATGTGATATCCGATGGACTTTTCTTGTAGATTAGTCCTGGAAAATGAGAACATTTCCAGTTTTTCATCAAACAAGGTTGTAGCATGAGATGTTTGAATGAATTCCTTCACATTGCACATGTGGACAAATTGCAAAATCAATGCTAAAACAATATGCTGTGCAGCACTAGTAAGTACCTACCAAAAGTGGTCCAATAAAAGACAGCCAATGAACCAACAACAAGGTCATGGGTGCCCAACGCTCAATAATGCACGTGACGAGCAAAGGCCGGCTCTTCTGGTCTGATCTCACAGAGGAGCTACTGGATGGCATTTAATTAGTTTCAAAACCCGACTCGACCCTTCCTTGGCGCTTGAAACTGCTCAACGCTCTTTGGAGGTGGGGATGGAATAGACAGTGGCTGATGTCTTTTGTTGTTTAATAGGAAACAGCTTTTAGATGTGTTACCGCCACATGCTTGATCAGAGTGCAGATCAGAACAGTTACTATACTATACCATTACATTTTCCTGTCAATTCCTGTGTTTTCAAAAAATCTGAAAATAGCCCTCTATCCCTACATCACTTGAACTCCTCTACAACATTTCTCAAATATCTAATGTCATGTGATTCCTTTGGAGTGTAATTTTAAGTGTCTCTCTTGTTGGGATCTAGGACAGTATAAAAATACACGCTCCACCGTTTCCTGTAGTCCACAATGTTCACATCTACACGTAGTATGCTTATTCATTATGTTTAATGTACTGTTCAAACTGGTGTGACCAAACTTCATCGTTGATATAATGTCCTCCTTTCTTTTTCTATTGCTTCCTATAACTTCTACTGCTTTTCTTTGAATTTTGTATTAATATCGTCCATTATTTCTTCTTGCTATATTTTTATGACCATACTTATTTCTTTTTCTTGTTGCACCTTTTGCATATTTATCTGTCGGATCATTTCCATCTACTCTAACATGTGCAGGAACCCACATGAATTTCTGTTCTGCCCTCTGACTTCTGAATAGCGTCTGAGCTAAATCAAGTGTTATGTCTTGCCTTATATCTGACTGCATGTATTTAATACTTGTTAGGTACTGATTCCAGTAGTTCACTATCTAAACTTTGATTGATTTGACTTCCTCAATACAGCTTAGAGCCTCAGAGCTGGATCATGAAGCAATGGAAGAAGTTGGCCTGGTCTGATGAATCATGTTTTATTTTACATGTGCGTCATTTGCCTAAAAAAAAGAGATTGTACCAGGATGCACTATGGGAAGAAGGCAAGCTGGCAGAGACAGTGTGATGCTCTGGGCAATGTTCTGCTGGGAGACATCGGGTCCTGGCATTCATGTGGACTTTACTTTGACATCTACCACCTACCTAAACATTGTTGTAGACCAAGTACAGCCCTTTGTGGCAACAGTATTCCCTGATGGCAGTGGCCTATTTCAACAGTATAATGCATCCTGCCACACTGCAAAAACTGTTCAGGAATGGTTTGGGGAACATGACAAGAGTTCAAGGTATTGCCTCGGCCTCCAAATTCCCCAGATCTCAATCCAATTGAGCATCCGTGAGATGTGCTGGAAAAACAAGTCCGATCCATGGAGACCCCACCTCGCAACTTACAGGACTTAAAGGATCTGCTGCTAACTTATTGACGCCAGAGGACAAATCTTAGCGGTCTTGTCGATACCTCAACGATTCAGAGCTGTCTTGGAAGCACACAGGGCACCTGCACAATATCTGTGGTTTTAATGTTGTGGCTGATCGGTGTATGTTGCATAATAAACATGTGATATTCACCCTGGAGGAAATATGCTGTTTGCCCTGAGTGACACAAGAATCTCAAACAAATTGAGCTCACTGAGAGAGCAAACAAAAGACTCATTTAATAAAGTGGGTGAAATTGTATTTTCTGGTGAGATAATGGAAAAAGCGTGTTATTCAGTGCATGAACTGCAGTCATTTTCAGCTGCATGCATGAATGTGTGTGTTAGGTAGGGTTAATTCTAGACGAGCAACATGAGAGTTGTAAACAGTGACCTTTGAATGTAGTTCTACTGAAAAGATAGAATTGCACAAATCCTACATTAATGCCCGAGGAGTCAGCCGTAAGTCTGAGAGCAAGGCAGAACAGAACAAGGGTGACTGCGCCGTCAATTTTCTTTTCATTCTCCTCATTTCGTTTAAATCTGTTTGTCCCCGGTGCCTTTACACTCAAAGAAAATAAAAGGAAGAATAGATTAACAGAAAAAGAACAAGTTGAGGGAGTCAGAAAAAGGGATGTTAATGAAGATGGAGGGTAAACAGCAGGGCATGAGTGAAAGGAGTGAACAACCAGGGTGTTTTTGTTAAATGTTAAAGGCAACACTTGCCGTCCCATTTCTTAAAGGACGCTGCACTGGGACAGGAGAGAGAGAGGGCACACACTCCCCTTGACCTCAGTCTAATTACTGCATACCTTGTGGTGAATAACAGCAATTCTGCAGGAACTGTGAAGGAGACGAGGATGATGTGACACCAGACGGTTTCCTGGAACCATTCGTACCTCCATGTAGTTCAAAAGGCAGTGCAGCATGTCGCTACTGCCCTGGGGCAATGACAACTTGTGGGGGAAAGTGTTTGAGTTTGTCTGTGTGCTCTACATTCCCCACTCGCCTCATCGTCTCATCACCTCTAATCACTATGTGCAAGTACACTTTCGACTTGCCTGAAATGTAGAGATATGAGTTTTTAAAGCGAAGCAGAAATCTGGACTGCACACAGATAGCAGCACTGCCCTGAGCAGGATAAGTTTTCAATCAACAGCTGGGTGTAAGTTTTGCTTTCTACTACAAACACCGAGCGCGGAATGTCTGATTCAACTGAGCTGGGAGGATAAAGTCAAAAGGGGGGCGTATTTTGGACAACATATTTTCACTGTGTGTGAAGCTCCTGAAGCATAAAATCAATGTTTTAAGAAACCAAAAACAACAGAGAAAATAACAGCCAAGAGCCGTTGGTTATTGAGAACAGAGCATGGCCACAGTACAGTACAACCAAAAGCCAAAGATTCTTCTACATTTTATTCAGGCAACCACCTATGCAACAAAGACTCAAACTACTGTGGTGTTAAAAACAACTGATTTCACATATACTGTACCACTGTCAACTTCATCACTGTGTATGTGTCGTTAATGTTCAGCACTGTAGGTTATGTCTGCTTGTGATTCAGAAACAGAAATGGAAAATCTGTTAATTGAATTAAAAAGCAACAATTTAGAGTTCAGTAAAGCTAAATGAAACCATTTAATAATGTTTCAGGTTGCAAAGCCTCAAGATATGTATTGTTTAGTTATTTTTCTGATTTAAAGGATTAACGCATTTTTCTTTTTTATTAATGAATGTATTATTTGGCCTACTAAATTTCAGAAAATTGTTTTTAAATTGTCTTCAAATTGACACAAGCCTGAAAATAATCAACTTATAATTAGAGAATCAAATTTTCAAACAGGAAAATTTGGCACATTTTTACCTGATAAACTACAAACTATCACTTACCAAAGTTGTTTTTGTGGATTAGTTTCATGTCTCGTTATTCGATTTAGCTGTCACTACTGCAGTCCATTTGGGTTTGATTACCTTGGATTAACTTTGAAGTCACAGTGAAGTGAGTATAAAGAGAGAAAAAACGAATGTCACACAATTAACCTTTTCCTTCCTGCAGCTTCTGGCAAGGCAGCGAGGTTGCTCATACTGGACAATGTATTCATTCTCAGTACTTCCTCGACTTCATTCTTGTTCATTGTTTTTCTTGGACTGTGAAGGAGTTGATGAGTATTGCCGTGGTAATAAACTATCCGATCACACTCCATATTAATCCTTCACATTGTCATCCCTGGCACAACAGTGACCTGAGACGCTCTTCGCAGCACGTAAATGTGTAATTTTTGTCGAGAGACAAACATCAAGAATGCTGAGCAAACGAGTCTAGATTTAGATTAAGAGTAAAGAGTCTGACTGCTGTAAAACTTTGATGCATTTGACAGATTAAATGATTTCACTGAGCATATGCCAAGTTTGTAAGCACTTGCCTATAAAAATAAACTGAAACATGGATTTGATCTAATTGACATCTATTACATTATACATTATTAGATCATTGTCTAAATCAGGTACAGACTTCTTATACTTAAAATAAAAGTGTGACAGTATTCATTTCACCCAAATAACACAAACATTTGTGGTAGGGTAGTTTAAAATGCAGTGTTTCTAAGTGTACATTTGCATTTTGTATTGGCACAACTTAGAGTGGCAGAAGCTAATGTTTCACCAATTTATTCATGTATTTATTTTGACTTTCCTGCTTGCTTGCTAATTTTCACCCATTCTTAATTGCAGCATGTGGTATTTAGGAGTTGCAGCTGAGCCAGGTTGATGGGAAGTATGACCTGTACAGTTAGACGGACATAGCAGTTACTTTGTTGGTTACTGTGACAATAAATATACTAATATTCAGCCTCACACCAATTTGTAATCCTGTTTGTGTGTTTATTTACCCCCCAAACACAAATTATGTGTATTTTTTTTAAATCAGATCAAATAAGTACACACTGAGGTAGACATAATTGGACATCCATATTACAAAGAATTATCACTTTTCCCAATTCTGCTTACTGTATGGCATTATGGGCTATTTTTCATGTACGGTTCCAACATAAATTGGATTCCAGATGCTAATTATTGAAAAACAAATTCAACATTAAATCCTCAGAGTCAGCTTATTTTATTTAAACTGCATAATTTACTCTTCATCCATTTTTTTTATTAATTTGTGGATCAGTTTGTCAGGTTTTTAGTGATATTCAGACAAAACCCATTTTTGTCATTATAATTACATAAACAAGCCAAAGCAAATTTGCCACAGAAGCACTTAAAAGCATTCATGAGAATAAAGTTTGGCTTCCTCTTAAGATGCCTTACTAGCAGAAAATCAGACCGAAGTGACAACTTAATCTCCTTTCAGCTTTTTTTTTTGTGGTGGAGGAAAATAAAATTATTTTCTAAATTATATGTGAACACTTTCATTATTTTTAAATTATGCCTCATCTGTCAAACAGATAATCTTATTACTGTCCTTTGTTGTCTTAGAAGAGGCTTTTTATTGGAATAAAATAATCATCTCATTCAGTGAAGTGAAATCTAATGCAATTCAAACCATATACGACTGAAAACAAAGGAAAAAAGAAATGATCATTTGAAGGATCTAGTGTTAAAAGAAGAATAAGCTGATGCCTAAAGATGTGTCGTTGATCTGATGGATGGAGAAGTAATACAAAAAACAGCACTGCTATGGTTGTCAATCGAATTCAAATCAGAATAGTGTGAAAAATGGAGTGGCAACCCTTTTCCTCTCTCTGTCTGTCAACTCTCTTTCCTTCCCTCCCTCTCTCCCTTCCTCCTTCCTCTGCATCTACTGATCATCAGGTGTCTCTCTCTCTCTCTCACTCTCTCTCATGGCCAGGTTGTCTTTCAGAAGGTCCCTCGCTCTCTCGCTGACAGTTAGGAAAGCATGAATAATGTGCGCGAGCGCGGGGACAGACAGGCCGAGGCACTTCCTCTCCCGAACCTATTTAAACGTGCCTCTCTCGGTTCCCTGCGAACAGAGGAATGAAATGAGTGTGTGAATGGGAAGGAGGGAGACAGAATAAGAGGAAAAGAAAAGCAAGCGCGAGACAGAACTGCATATGTAAAAACCTCCCAGGAGTTACGATGTGAGCTGGTTTAAAGCAGCTGGAGGTGACCTCGCTGCAGGCAAAACCAACAGGGAGGGGTGGGAGGAGGGAGATTTCTTAAAAGGAAGCTAAAGGCTAGTGTGAGGCTTGACAGAAATCCCAAAAGAAGTCAAAGCTATCCACAGACAATACTGGCCTCACATATGTGGTCGGTGCATAGACTATAACAACGCAGGTTATATTGTATGCTAATAATGTGTCTCATCATTCCTTGCAGGATCTATACTGTCTAGCAGTAAATCAATGTCTTGTTTACAGTCTTATTGCAGACTGCTTATCTTGTCAGAAAATGCTGCTCTGTCTGTTCTAGACTGCAACTCTTGCTTCTAACACTACCTGTACACACATTACAGTTAGATCGGTATATCAGTCAGACATTGGCCTTGTCTGCTTTTATTTCCGGATCCAATGATCGCTACGGTGAAATTTGTTTGATGACTTATTTATTGCATCAGTTTTGTAGAGGAGGGACTTAGAAGATGTATGGACGTAGCGATGGTTTGCATTGGACCCAATTTAAAAGCCGGAGTTGCAGCTTCTGTTCGGCACCATCTTTTTTTCACTTGGAGCCAGGACCTTCCAAATAAGTAGTGCAAGGTGTTGCCTTTTACGCTCTGGAACCTCGCCCCTTTACCTCAGACCTCCATTACATTTGATAATATTAGACCAATACAACAAGGCTCTTCAGGTGTTTATCGACATGGCTACATCTCCAGCTCATACGTCTCACTTGTGATGTGTCTATGGGAAATTGTAGTGTGACTTTTAAGAAAACCTCCTCCACTAAAGTTGCAACAGTTTTAAAGTTGAAAAGGTTTGAAATTCACTACAGGCACATAGGCATTTATATACATTCACAAGATATTTTATGTTTCAGAAACACAAAAGTTTGAACTTCACTTGTGAATGTATGTAAATAACTGTATTTATTGCCATTAAAATGTAGATCTAATAATACATTTCATTTGTAGCTGTCTTTGTCTTAACACATATGCAGCAAAAGTAGATTTGTGTGTTTGTTATTAGTCGTCTTAAAGTACAGCCATAAAGTATCCGTTGCCACGTCTAAATGAGCTGCAAACATGTATTGAATATGTTGGTAAAACCTCTCTAAGCTATATTATGAATTCAGCCAGATCCAGTGGACATAAGTGTAACAAGTGTTGTCCCTTGCTCAAGGTAAGCAATGTGTTTTGTCAATTTTTTTTTGGTTATTCCTCACCACCCCATTTAAAGAACCCAAGTAGCCTTAAAAAACCCTCTTGGTCCAACCCTAATCCACTCAGAAACACACGTACTGAGATGGATTAAAATGCAAACACACACTCTCTCTCTCTGACACACACACACACACACACACACACACACACACACACACACACACACACACACACACACACACACACACACACACACACACACACACACACACACACACACACACACACACACACACACACACACACACACACACACACACACACACACACACACACACACACACACAGTCATCCATGTAGAATAAGAAGACAAGACAATTTGATCCTTGCCAAGAGATAGGCTGGGAAGGACAGACCAACCACTGAGGCTCTCAGAAAGGTTTAATCGCTCTGTATTGATTGTTCCCTTTTTTGGTGAATCAGCAACAACTAGTGTAGGCTGAAGAGTTTGCTTAATATTCCCTTCTCTCTGTGAGCAGGTCAGCCAATTTCACCCTCCCCAATGCCTTCGCTCCAAAATATCCCATTTAGTTCTCATTTATATTCATACCACCGGAAGGTTGAGGGTGTAGAAATATTAACTTTTCCCAACATAAAATATGAAATCGTACAATATCTCCGTCTATAAAATCTTATGGAACCCAGAGGGTGCACCTATAAAATTTTGCAAGTTGCACAACAGCAATCTATAACTACTTTGTGATTCATCACAGCTTCACAACCACAAATTGATGTTTGCTCTTGCTCATCATTTGCCTACAGGGCAGCTAGGTCTGAACTATTTCTATTTTGTGACTTTGATTGGTTTTTGATAGAGAGGAGGCCTAAAGGAGGGGAGGGGGGGGCTGAATAAAGATAACAGCATTGATTTGTTACAAAGATGCAAAGAATCACCTTGTCTTTGGGACAAAAGAGGTGTCATTGTAACATAACGGAAAGGCACCACATCAGAGACATTTTATGACAAATGAGCATTCCTGTAAAACAAAATGACACATCCCTGGAGTCTATGCAAGACTATGTACATACACTACAGTACAGAGCAAATAAATCATTCACTAAATAGTGCTTAAAATACACAATGTTCACACTGACAGCTCAAATGTCAATGTCGGTTACAAAAACATCCGCTAAAAAGGATAAAAGCTCTCTAGCAAACAGATAAGTCTTACACTGGCTTCGCCTATTATTCATTCAAATTCACTGACTCTCACTGCAGAAACAGCTTTGTTCATTATTGGATTGCACAAAATCATCTATCATCACAATTCACAAGCTCTTTCTTCCATCACCTCTCCCATCTGCACAGGTAAACAGATGTCCTCCTGCTAAAAGACTTAAAAGTGAAGTTGCTGCGTGAAAGCTGCTGCTATTCAGACCGAGTGTGGGTGCGTTTGATATACAGCTATTAAACATCCCTAAAAACATGACTGCCATAACCATTAGTTCAAAATTACTTTAAATTAAATATGTTGAACCATCTGGAGAGTTTTTCAAATGACAAAATATAACATGTGTTTAAAATCGAGAATCTGCGTTGAAACACTTTAATTAACCTATTAGAAATGAACTTGACTTATTTTATTTATTTTAATTCATCTTACAAGTGATGGACAGAAAGTGAAGAGTAAGAATTTCACCAGCATCTAAACGGAGTGACATTTGCAGGTATGTTTACATGCTGTTTAAAGTGCTGCAGCAGAGTAACTAATTAGTTATCTAGCCAACAAACGGATGTTAGCAGAGCACTTCTCCCCAGTGAGTTGTTGTTTATGGTGCAGCACAAGACGTGTTCCTGTTTCCAAGATAGATAAGAAGGAGACTTTAGCAGGAAAGCAAAAGTGAGTCTCAGGCTCTTGTCTTGTGTAGCAGGATGCAATCAGGCACGGTGTGACTGCGTTCTGCCTGTGATGGTGCAATGACATTACTGCTTTAGACCGATAACTAAGAAGATAAATGATGAATGCAAAGATAGACGGCACCATTGTGAAACCAAAATTGAAAAATATAAACTGATGGAGAACAAAGGAGAAGTGAGTTATAGAGCAAATATGTATGATGCTGCAGAAAAGAAACAGGCAAGGCTTATAGAGATGGAAATGTGAAAAGGATTGCCATGAAATGCTGTATATTCATGGTCCCTAGAAGGATAATCCTTCATGTTTCAGTGAGCCCCTGAATTTTCTTTTGGTGCCACCATGACTTTAACATAGGTGATATTGGGTGGACTGACATGTAATATAGTAAACACATTAATTTCCCTCTCAGGATGAATTCTAATAACTTTGGTGACATCTCTACTTTTCAAGTATGATCAGGTCCAAACTTGAATTTGTCCAGTACTTTGGTTAATGACTAAACACCTTCAAAACAAATGACATTTCCACCAGCCTCAGATGTACTTTAGGTTTAATGCTAATTTGGCAATGGTTTAAATGCTAAGCTAAGATGAACATTATGCCTGTTTAACACCTGCACATCAGCACTGAGCTCAAAACACTGCTCTGCCTATATACAACCTCAAAGAACTGTTAGCATGGCTGTAGACGGTCTTAAGAGAAACAGAAACGGACTAACACAAATATGTACACACAGTATCAATTTATTATAATGAAACTGTAAAGAGCTCCTTTCTGTTGTGAGTTTCTTTATGTACTTTGGCAGCTTCACAGAACTCAGATAATGGAGAAGGTCATAAAAGAAATATTTCATTCTCTTTCACCGTTTAAAGGGGAAAATGGCAACAAAGAGACAGCTTTATTGACTGTTTGAAACATCTAGTTAATTTAATTTAATGTCACAAAAGCACAAATAAGCAGAAGCACCTCACAAGTTCACAACACACCACACACACACACACACGAAAGTTTGCACCCTTCCCATTTCTCCTCCATCCTTGGAATATTTCCACTTGCCACAACAGATGGCTGATGTTGACGAGGAGGGAAAGACAGTTATTTGTGTGAGTAAGCTTCCGTGTGTGTGTGTGTGTGTGTGTGTGTGTGTGCGCCTTATCATTACCTGTCCCCAGAGGTGAGCCTGGCAGTCAGACAGTGTAACAGAGGCAATGACAACAGGATCTCTCCACCAAACCTCTGTCAAGCATGATTGGACAGCATGTGGTAAGTGGTGCTCGGGCCCCGGGGATGTGCTCGACACACACACACACACACACACACACACACAAACACTGGAAAATAGCAGCGGCTCTTTAAGCGCGTGTGTGTGTGTGTGTGTGTGTATCGCACTTTCGGTGTTGCATTCGCTGGTGCAACTTAACACTCTCAATGGGACCCTGACAAGAAGACAGATGAGTCTGACTGCACAGAGCATCATTGCTGCACTCCCACGCAACAGTGTGTGTCTGACTCAACACAAATTCTCAGGGATTGCCCTGTCCCATCTTTCAAACCCCCAACAGACCAGTGACCGGTCCAAACTCATCATCACTCACATCAGTCATTCCATTACTTGGGCACGGGCCATTGATTAGGTAGTGTCATAACATACTGGTTTTCCCTTGAGCTGTACTGGATAATGTGTACGGTGCTGTTTTATGAATTGTTCCTTTGTTGCAGGGATTTTTATGTTGGGAATTCCTGTCTGCAAAACAGTTTCATCTCTGCGCTCAATAAGGCTGACCTTAACCTTGCCGACACCAGTTAAGGGTGTATAAAGGACTTCATCCGACATATCCGCTCTAATACGATGCTGACAGCTATGCAGCATGCAGCTCACAAGCCAGTGGCTCAACCATCGCGTGAACATTATTACTATAGTATGTTCAAAGTAGACGAGAGGTATCATTATGCAAGTGCTGGGGTCATGTACTGTATTCCTGACACGAGAGAAGAACAAAGATGTGTAATGTCACTATTTTTCTTCTAACAGAAAAGACAATTTTTAACCAATAAATATTCGGTGGGTTATTTGGTCACTGCACAGAAATTAAATAAAATGGCAAATGGTAGCTGAGTGCACATGTGCAAAATACCAAAGTGGGACAGATGCTGTACACAAAGATCAGTGTAATAAAATGGATCCGAACCTTCTTTATTAGATTTCGTTTTTTTTATTGGACAAGTTTCAACCAAATCCTCGGGCAAGCACCGGTTTTGTTTGAAATGTCAACTATAAAGCCAGTTAAATCTTATAAAGCATGTCTGGCTGCAGACATGCACATGGCCCTTTTGATTTTTTTGCAGTAATCTTCCCACACATAGCAGCAACACAACGTTAAGATGCAAAACTTTTTCATGGAGAGCAAGAGACTAATCTGAGCTAAAACAGGTTACTGCAATGCACTAGGTTTGCATATCGTCACGTCATCATTCCCCTCTCTGTCTCTCCCAGTGTTTCATAGGATGTAAGAGTATACAGTTTATGTCTTCTTTTTTGCTTTTGCTTCCAGTTTCACCTCAAGTTTAATACATTTGAGATGTTTGAAATCTGAACAGGATGTGTGTTACCCAGTAAGGCTAAATAACGCTGCTCCCAAAATGGGTTGAACACGGTTTGACATGAAAGGGGCGAGCATGCATTTCTACGAGTGCAGATTCATAATGGTTATTAAAAACTATTTTGGGGGTTACTGTGACCTTATGGTAGACCATAAATTCCACTGAAAATGATTGCTGACTGAGTGTTGATTATTGCATTATACTTTCAAAAGGTGACCACATAAAGAAAAAAACCTTCATCAGGCTGCCATATGTCATTTTTTGTGTAAACTTTGCAGCGACTACTTTTAATGAACCCAAGTCCAAACCTGTGTTTAGCCAATATATTAAAACATATTGTATTATTTATAGAAGTTAAAACCTATTTAATGTTTAATATGTTATCATGTTGGCATTTAAAAAAAACTTTAGAAAAGTCAGTCAATGACAATGTTATCATGGTGATGTTTAGCAGGTATCATTAACTTGGCTAGGGTCTTAGCATGCTAACATGTGCTAATTAGCACTACACACAAAGTACAGTTGGGTCTTTAGTTTTGCAGGTATTTTGCCATAAAATGGTGGTGTTAGATGAAGAGATCTACAGTGTCATTGGAGTTCATCATGTTGGATACTATGAATGTCTGTACAAAACTTAAGAACAATCCATTCAGTAGCTTCGAAATATGTTTGTCTAAACCAAAGTATTGGAATCCGCGCCTACTGTCCCTAGAGCCACAATGTTGGCTAAAAACAACTTTTTAAAACTGGAAAGATGCCACTGCCACACTTGATACCATTTCTGCCCTGCTAAAGCTCCCCATGCTCAGGCTTCTGTAATGACTTTCCCCAACACCAGCTAGCACTAAGTGGGCACCCAGCAAGCACATTGATTGCCTTCGGCTGACCTGGAAATGTCTGCTCTTACCTGCACCCAGCACCACTCATCGAGGCTCAATCAGAATACACTTCTCAGCACTAGAGCATGGCTACAGTAAGAGCTTCTCACTACAGCGGCAGTGAGAGATGCAGTGACAGCCTCTATAGCTGGCTGCATTAATCCTTCGCTGGAGCTGAAGTAGGAAACGGAACTGTTGCATTTGAGTGTGAGTACGTGTGCGAGAGAGATGGAGGAAAAAGGGGCAGAAGATGAAGTATGAAGTAAAGCTGATTCATCTTGAAGCTTCAGTAACATTATTTAGGAATTTTGGAACCATAGTGATTCCTTTTTACTCAATAGCTTTAGCTGATCACAAGTGACATAACATATCACGGCAGCTATATGTCAGAGAAGAGTAACAAGAGAGGTTCACCTTATTGTCTGAGAGAAAATATGTTCAGGCACTTTGGACCGACTTCCCAGTAAAATAATAAACCTGCTCTTGTAAACAGATACTTGAAAAGGCCACATGTAGCCTATAGCAAGTGACGACTAGTAGTTTAAATAAATTCATGACTACAACCTCAAGCTGCCACAGCCTTTATGACTGTAGACCAGATTCATCTCAGCAGACTGAAGTTACAGATTCTTCTGACAGTGGGTCTAGGCAAGATTCTCCACAGTCCACCTACACATGGGCACAGCTCAGAGTGGCACTCCTCAAATGCAGAACTTATATCTCCAAGATGTATTCAAATTGTTTCACTGTGATTGTGTCCCTTACATAGGAGTGGAAAATGTCTTAAAGTTGAATTGCAGTAGATGTCAATACCTGTGATGCAACTAATTTTGCCAGCACAAAACATACTCTGTTTAAAAGGGCCTTCAAACTAAAAGGCTAATGATATATTTGCTCTTCACCAACCTGCATGTGTAAGCAAGTGGCTGAGACACAAGCAGAAATATTCCCATACTTGCCTGAGTACTCTGTGTTTGCCTGGAGGATTATAAAGTATATTCACAGGACTGCAAATAAGGGCTGAATCATTCTTGGCAAACACCAGAATATCTTTCTTGTCCTAAAGTAAACATAATGTCAACACTCAATAGATTTGCTATGGTGTTAATAAGGCTGTGGTAGAAAAAGGGGCAGCACCAACAAGTTCTAGCAGTTTCCTTCCACTTTTCACCACTGTCGTTGTAATTCGTTCCACTCATGGGCTTAATTCAATTTTGTGTGTGTAATGTGTTTAGAGCAGCAACGATTATTTGATTAAACGATCGACAGAAAATTAATTAGCAACTATTTTGATAACAGATTAATAATTTGAGTAATTTTCAAACAAGAGTACCAAAAATGTTGTTGTTCCAGCTTCTCAACTGTGAAGAATTGCTGTTTTTCTTCGACATACATGTCAGTCAATTGAATATCTTAAGATCCTCGTCTGTTGGTCGGACAAAGGAACCAAACTGAGGGTATCACCAAGAGCGCTAGGCTTTGGAAAAATGGTTTGAAAACATGACATATTTTCATTTAAGGGAGTCAAATGCAAATGTGCACTACCAATCTGAAACCACAATATTGGATTTTTCTGTCCCAATATCATAATATTATGATATACTACTCAGAGTATCTGCCAATACCAAAAACCATTCCAACACCAGCTCTATTTATCCCAAATGTATTTTCTGTACACCTCACTGCATTGGGACATTTTAATGTAAAGTAACAAACAGCAACCAACAGCCATGTATGCAAACACATACAAGTATATCAGCACTCTAAGAGGGTTAAAAAACACAACTGTGACAGCTACTGAAATAAATCCTACAGTGGCCACAGTAGTCACAGGAAGTAGTCTCAGTCCCATCCTTGCATTATCCATAATATCTAGCTCTAATGAGAATTCATTTACACACCCATCAGCATTTTGTAGAGATCCTAATTATGTCCTACAGTGCAGGTCTGATTGCTGTGGCAATCTAATATAATCCTCGCCCAGGAGACTAGTAAATAACTAATATTTTATGTGAGTATGTGTGTGAGTGTAAAGTAGGATAGAATCCTGGCATTTCATGAAAAATATCCCATTATCCAGAGATATCCCAAAAGAAAGGGACAGCACAGACACTACTGAGATGACATTAGTGAAGCAGTGGACCACCGCAAAAGAGAACTTGATGTATTATTCAAAAAGGCCATGAACAACCTTTGGAGATCGACCATGCATGTAAACTGGTCAGTGACCCCGTTTCTTGGCCTGAGGCTAAAAAAAGGACAACAAAGCAATATTTATGTCCGTCTCATTGGTGTGTTCCTGGTCCATTGTAAACCTAAAGGTTTTGGGCTTGATGGCTGGGGTTTGCCAACTAGTAGTGGCTACTGTCTATATTGTATAAAATACAAGTTAATGAAAATGACATCCTCAAATGCAAACTATGTCAGTCATGTAAGAGAGGCGAGATAAATACATTTTACCACAAAAAAAGGCAAAAATGTTGAGAATGGTAAAACTAGAGACAGGCAGAAGTTTGAGATCCAAGAAATCAAAAGAAGAAGTTTTAGTCTGTAAAAGTGCACAGGTGAACACTTTTTCCTTCAAGTAACCCGGGATCAATTCAACAGTCATATCAGGCGCCTGTGAACGAAGGTTTTCGCTTCCAGCTGAGTTCCACCGAACCTTCACCTAACATCGAGCGCACAACTGATGTAAACAAACACTGCTCCGAATTTAAATGAGTGCTACTCCATCATCATGGCTGGACGTTATTTAATCTGAGTGTTATTTGTTCTGATGAATACATACATTTTTCTAGTACACCCAATACTGAATGAGGAAATTACATTTTTACTGTGATAAGGTGTATCAGTTATAGCAAAACCCAGTATTTACCTCTCTTACCTAACCAAAAAAGCTGAGTGGAAAAACAACATTAAAACTCAACATGAAGAAAAACCTCAGTTGAAAAAGCAATTTAAGAGACAACTCAACATTCACTCCTCACAATGAGCCCACTCTATTCTGATTGGTTGCAGAAGCTACATCGCTACAGGGCTGATTCCCGCAGTATTAGTATCTACTTTACTTGAAATGGAAACTTCTCAAATACATCCGACCACTTTCAAGTTTTAGAACTTTGACAATGTTCAATATAGACATCCGACATTAAAACAATATAAAAATAACTTAAAATCACAAAAAACATGATATATCTGATTTATCTTCCAACTCTTCTTTTTAAACATAAACATGAGACAACAATCTAGCAGAGAGAGTGGACAGTCCTGGCTTTCTATGATAATTCTGTCCTCTTAATTGAAAGGCTCTCTCTCCTTGAGGAAGGAATCTGTGGAAACAAATTAGTGTGTGTTTAATGTGCCTCTGCTGAAAAGTAAAAATATCTATGATTGAACGTACTGCTGTAAGGACACGGCAAAAAAGAAATGTTTTTCTTGCATAATATTTACTTAACGCACATTTCAATCACATTAAAACAACTTGACACTTAAAACATCCAATCGAGCAAACACGAGCTGAGCAACGGGGAGAATATCAATCACTCCGGCAATCACTGGGGGATATAAATATTTCATGAAAAAAAGAAATACATTAGTTTGATATGGGCTTGGCTGCCTTTTGAATAAATCCCTGGTGTGTGATGCTCACACACACACATGCACCCACACACATATACAAACACACACACACACACAAAGACTTTGATCCAAAGCCTCTTAAAGGGTTTTGTAGATTTTTCACCCCAAAATGTGTCCACAGATCCCCCTCTCAGCTCACAATGCAAGACACCAGTGTCATTAACTGCAAGGATCAAAGACATACATGGCCAGAGAAGCGTGGCCGGGGACAGAAGAGTTTCACGTCCAGAGGATAAAGTTGACGAGCAGAAACTTCATCAGATGGACTTTGGCTAATTTACACAGCTTTTAAAACAAAATATAAGCATTAATATGAGTGTTTTGGGTATTCTGTGTGTTGCAATTCGAAGTTTTCTCTGACAGCTTTGGAGTTGTCGGACAGCACATTATTGGCTTGATATTCCTCCAGTGAAACCACAGCACTCGCTTACGCAATCCATTGTAGTTACCAGCAGGAAACCGCTGCTTATAATATTCCTGAGGTGACTTCTGTGTCTGCGTTCAACAGTAAGCGTTCAGTGACCTTATCATACTTTATGGTGTTTTTCATTTCCCATGACACCACTATAATGTTGAAATAGGGCCTTGGGGATTTGCCCTAGTAGTTCTACAATATCCTTTCCAAATCCAATTTAGTCCATTCAACGTGACACAAATTGGATATTAAATATTGCGTACTGAAATGTCTGCTTTGAAAAAGAAAATGAAAAAAAATTTAATATGAGATTCAAAAGGTCAAACAGCAAATGTAGTGTAATTTTCTTCATTGAGAAAGAAAGCAAACTTGTAACCTCAAGCAGCCCAGAAGGTTACACTTGAGGAGATGCTGCCTCCAAATGCAGTATTAAATTCTACATCAAGTGCTGCAACTAATGGTTATTCATTATTAATTCATTTAAGATTGATTGGCTATTATTTTCTAAATGAAACGATTAATCATTTTGGTGATTAAACGTCTGGAAATGGTGAAAATGTACACATTTCCAAGAACCCAAGATACTGTATTCAAATTTCTTGTTTTGGCTGTCCCAAACTTAAAATATATCAAAAATTGTGTTTATTATTAAATAATTATGCTACTATTTCTGCAGATACTGTATCAGTGATACATTATACTGTCTTTCTAGTGACTACATTTGTTCTTAATAGTGTGCTGTAATCAAGTACAGCCTGTACATATTTTTATTTAATTTCTTATCATGCATGTGAAACAGACCTGGCTTATGATATAAAATTCCAGAGGAGTCTGACAATAAATGCTAATCTAATCTAATCTCATCTAATCCTATGTTTATTACCAGACTATTGAATGTACTGTAATCTTGACTTATGGTAATCATGACATTTAGAAATATTGCAATGAGTCCAGCATCCTTATGGTGTATTTGTTAATATTGGTTATATAATAAGGCCGAAAATCAATCAGGATCGATACTTTTATAGGTAACAATCAGGAATGTGTGTTTTCTGACTGCCTCAAATGTAACACACCCCCTTATTGGCCAAACTACAGTACACACACACACATAGCAACAGGACCTGCCAACACAACCAAAACACGTCTACAACACCTTTTTACAACATCAGCTGTGCAGAAAATAAGAATATTTGTGCACAGAAAACAAAAAAACACCCGAAAAAGTTCATTTTCTTCACCTACTTTACTCACAGCATCGAGCTTCAAGCGGAGACTCAGTTTTTGGGAGACAATGGCAATGCTGTCAAAACACAAAAGCGTCCTAAAAAGCTCACTGGTTTTTCCCCACCAAAAAAAAAGAAAGGAAAAAAAAGAAATACGAGAAAGTTGGTGTGAAAGCTTTAAAAAAAAAACGCACCTTGTTTGACACACTTCAGTCGGACGGGGTCTTTGCTGTGTTTGACCACAGCATGGACGTCCCTGGTGGTGAGTCCAGCCACCGGGGTATCATTGACTTCCAGCAGGAGTTCATCCTGGAAGAGTTTGCCGCTGTGGCAGACTGCTCTACCCGGGAGAAGCTCGCCGATAACCGGGAACTGTCCATTCTCCGCGCCGCCCTTCAACTCCAGCCCCAGCTCCCCCTCCTCATTCCTGCAAAGGACACTCTCATGGACTTTGTTAGTCCAGTGGTTCTTCCTCTTCTTCAGGCTCTTGGACATGGCTCAAACAAGGGGGAAAAATCACATGAGTGCGGCCGTGGAGGAAGTTTTGTCTGTCTCTTGAAGTCCCGCAGTGTCACCGCAACACTGTAATGTGTCCAGTTTCACCAGTAGACGCCAGTTGTTGTATCCATGTCAGCGCACACGCTTCACACGCACAGCAGCTGGATCATCAGTCTGCCTTTGCAATAACTGAGAGCTGCTCAACTTGTGCTGCCTTCAGGGGCTGCGTCAAAGATCGGAATTGACAAGTTTCCTAATGGTAACTTTATTTGTTCAGCACTATTCAAAAACAGAGTTGCAAAGTGGTGTGCGTGCATGGAATAGAGTAAAGTAATGAAAGTAATGGGGGGTATTACAGGTGCAATTACAAATATTCAATTCAATTAATCACAACAAAAGTTACTTCAAGGCACTTTTCTCATAGAGCAGGTCAAGACTGTACCCCCCACGAGGAAGAGCTTGTTCCATATGAATGTAAAAACAACAAAAATGAATCAATCAAACAAGTGAAAATGAATAAATAGGTGGAAGCCAAAATAAAAAACAAAATAAAAGCATCGGAAACAAGAATTAAAAGCAGAGTGTGTTTTGAGGAGTGATTTAAAATGTGGCACAGATTTGTTTATTGTATACAAATCATTAAGTTGAGTGGCATTAGCAGATTTTAAGGGGAATTTTTGAGCTGACTGTGAGATTGAGTGGTTAGAAAAAAGCATAAAAGCCATTAAACTACTAGCAATCAACGATATGCCTAAATTAATTATGAAATGTTCTTATAAAGTCAAAATTTGATGTTGCTATTAGGGTTAGGGTGTTAGTTTTATCAGCTAACCATAAATTGTAATGATGTAAGTTATAACTTGGTTCTACGATTCTGTTTATTCGTAAAATTAAGCATGAATACATTCTGTCATTTGGCAGACACTTTTATCCAAAAGCAACTTGTGTTATTCCCATTTAAAGCCTCACTCCGTTTCATAAACTTTTACATCTGTTCCACATTTAAGTGCCTTTTGGCCTATGCTAAAGCCAGTAATCACAGTTGAATAAATAAACAGATTGGTTATTCAACACACATTTTCATTATTATACATTTTATAACTTTTACTGCATCACACATTTGCTCTCTACATTTTTATTTCTAAAATAAAACGAATTAATTAAAGTGGACAGTAAGTGGACAGACATTTACAACAAAGTTTAGAAGTTTACGAGGAGCACTTGAAGGCAGCAACCAGCTTCAACCAACCCGACTGACCCGGATGTGAAGGCTGAAGGAGGAGGAGGAGGAGGGATGTGAAGGCTGGAGGAGGAGGAGGAGGAGGGATGTGAAGGCTGGAGGAGGAGGCAAGGCTTTTCCCAAATCCAGCTTTCCATGGAAAATAAAAAAAGGAAAAGGAGACGCAGAGTAGTGGTGTTTCCACTGACATGGCAGCAAAGCAGCAATAATAAGGGTTTTTCATACCACAAATATGTCTCCTCGTTTTAACATTTGCTTACCGACACTTTGACAAAGAAGTGAGAAACTATCAGACTTTAACGCTTAACTTAATAACACTTGTATGTGCCTATTAGCCGTAAACTTCCGAGAGAAAGATCATCCCAAATTGCTTTTCCCCAGGCACTGTGTTATTCCTTTCCCCTTGAAAGTGGGACTCCATCAATTACAGTGTATTTCTGGTGGGACAAAGAACTACAAAGGTCACTTATTTCAAATACTTCCTGCCAGAACACTCTTTAAAACACATTTTCATTATTATTGTTCTTAAAAACATCAATCCTTAGGTGAACTTGATGACAAATTACTTTATTTTCCTTTAAAACCTTCAAGGTCTTGGGTGAATAAAGTGTTTTATGAAACACTTTCAAGGGCGTGAGTATTTCTCTCTCTCCCCATTAATGATTTTCAGATTTCAGAAGCATATTTTGTTCCCTGTATAGCTCTAACAGCATTTATGATACGCGTATACTCAGTCGGCTTACTGTAATAGTTTTGTCATGCACTATAGAAAAAATGGCACTAAAAGGAAAATCCGCTGCTGTTTATCTCAAACTAGGAAAGAGACATAAAGCAAATAGAGAATTGACTCAGCATAATCCATCTTCAAATAAATGTGTGTTGTGGGGGGGGTTTTCTTCCATGTTTTTTTTCTTCCTGGGGTTGACATCTTTAAAACTTCCAATCCGCTTTGTGACAATGATGCTTCTCCTAATATCTCTCCTCTCTCAGTTACTGAGCTCATTTTTTCCGTAATGATAGTTTGCTGGTTTTATTGCCATAATTGTATAGATGTACAATGAGAATAGGTATTCCATGTTGCAAAGTGTATCTGTTGTTGCAGATGACAGATGAAAAATTATGGTAATGAGTTCAGATAATTGCTTGTTTCCCATACAAATAGACTTTACTTGTGACATTATTATTAGGTGTTATTATTTCTGCCTCATTTGAAAATATTTAGAGGAATTTCTCAGACTTTTATGAAATGGGCTGTAAGCAGGATTTTAGAAATACCAAGGCAAAGAATCCATCTGCCTCCAATGCATCCTCAACCTTAATCAATGCTGAAAAATGTATTTCCAAACATGAAGGTCTAAATGCTGTTTTAAAGACTTCTCCACCACCCAGGAATAAGCAATCTGGTGGGGAGATTGTCTCTTAGAAGGCTGAGTATCATCTGAAATGTGTTCATAGCATTGAGTATTGAATTTTGGTATTAAATATTGATGAGATGCTCAGGCTTGTTTACTTATTATTTGATCATATAGTTCCTAACTTAACTGAGAAAAACAATCTAAAAGAGAATTTTGTTGAAACATAGATTTTTATTTTTTATTGAAGCACAATTGATTGAAACACATTATTTAAAAAATGGGATCAAAACATTTTTGAACATATATTCCCAAATTTCCAATTTGGTTAAATGCATTTTCTGCTATATCTTGACAAGAGTTAAATGAGAAAACTGACACCATTCACATATCTGTTTGTTGAATATAAGGCTACAGTCAATAGCTACAATTAGCTTAGCTTAGCACGAAGACTTTGAGGACTATCTCTGTCTGAGGTAAAACTACAACTTGTTGGTTTTCAATTTGGTTTTTTTGGGGTTTTTTTCAGATTCAACAAAATAAAAGTATTAATTAGAGAGCTTAACAGGATCTGTTAGTCAGATCTTGTTACTTTAGGACAGGGTCATGCATGCTGTTACCCCCATTTTTCAAGACTTTGTGCTAAGCTAAGTTAAATGGCTGATGATTGTAACTTTGTATGAGCATATTTCCAAAAAATGTCAAACAATTTCATATATTTTTAGTCTAGGCATACTGGAATCAGTGTGTAAAATAACTGCTATGCCTACGCTTCTAATTGTAGGACATTAACTCCAAACGTTAACGTTGGTTAAAATACCAACGATATGGTAATTCCACAAAGCTAGTTACAGCCCTGCAGATGCAACTGCCTCAGTTTTATGTCTTAAAACAAAGACAAAAAATCAAATATCACAGATGTTGATTCATAAGATGAAGTTCAGCTTCGACACTGTGTTACAATCAAATTCTGCAGTTTTGCCGTCTTTGAGTTGTGACGACAATAAAGTGGCAGAAAATGCATTGTTTTCTCCTCCCTGGGATTTTTTGGAGAAGTGCCTCTGCATTCCAGTGGTGGGAGCACTGCAGACTGAGGGTGAAAATTAAAAAAGAGGAAGAAAGCGAAAGAGAAGGGAGTACTTTAACAAGGGCAGGAATTCTGGAGGCATTGTTTGAACAATGAGAGGAATGCTCTGCGCGTGGCAGATTAAGTGCCGGGGAGGAGAGGAGAACATCAACAGTGCAGGGAGTGAAAGGACTGGAAAAACAGTGTGGGATTAAACTCAGGGAGATTTTCTGGGTGGGCCTAGGCCTGGCACAATGAGCCCAAAGTGTGGGTTGATGAGAATGTGTTTTACGACTAAACCTATATAGAGAAAGAGAGAACAACATTTTCATATAACTGTGATTTTTCTTGGGTGCGTGTCACGCTGCTTCCATTCCTTCCTGCGGATTCATATTGCAAGATCACTCCGTTCAGCCATCAGTCAGATCTACATGACCAGATTGGAGTTCATTGGCTCAGCCAGTGATGCTGCCCCTGGGACTGCTACACTGCTCTACTACATGATGTAATGGTTATGACAGGCCTCATTGCAGGATAATTAAAGCTGGTCAGGAATAAAGCAAAATTGCCTGATGATAGCCTCCACTGCCAACGAAAGAGGAAGTTATTATCCACTTTGTTTGAGTGAATACTGCGATTCCAGCTCCAATGGAGTCATTGTTGGTGATTTGGATGCTTGCTTTACGATGTCGCACTTGATACAGGCTAGAGAGATTGAACAGAATCAGCTTTTTTCAAGCCATCCTCAGTTTTTCTTACTCAGACATCTGAGGCATCTGACCTGTTTATTTTGTTGCCATCTGCTCGACCTTGCAGCCCAGGAAATGTCCAGCTTGTCGCTCTGTCTCTCCTTTTGCTTGACTCCTGAAGATGAAGGGGTGCCAAGAGATGTGCAGCTCATCCTGATAAACTGCCAACATAATTTCTGGCTTTGCTGGAAGTGGCAGAAAAAGGGAGGGAAGCTGGGAGCACTGTACAATGTGTGAAAGTGTGAAGGTAAAAGAGGGTATGCTGCTGAATCCACCCATCCATTCATTCATTCATTGTGGGGTTGTTTTTCATGATTTGGGCTATGTCTCTTTAAGTTCCAATGAAGGAAAATCTGGGTGATACAGCATACAATTATAACTTCCAAACCAAATAGTGTTCTTCCAACTTTGTGGCAACAGTTTGGGGATGACCTTTTCCTGTTTCAACATGACAATGAACTTGTGCTGAAAATGAGGGCCTAAAGAATTTTTTTTCCTAGTTTGGTTTAGAAGAAGTTGACTGGTCTGCACAGAGCCCCGACCTCAACCCCATCCAACACCACTGGGATGAACTGTGGGCCAGACCTTATCGCCCAACAGTGGTGGCTGACCTCACAAATGCTGTTGTGGCTGAATGGGAGCAAATCCCTGCAGCCAGGTTCCAAAATCTCGTGGAAAGCCTTGGAGAGTTGGAGGCTGTTAAATCAGCATATTGATGTCCACGAGTTTTTCAAAGGCAACTTTCAGCAATCATATATGAGTGTACTGTATGGTTGTCTACATAATTATGGCTATACAGTGTATAGAAATCTGTCTTTTCAAACTTTCTTTAAATTGTCTTTCATTTGAATTTCTGTGAATTTTTAAATCACTGTTATACTTGCAGTTATTTTCATTTTGATAAATTTCATCTCAATAAAAGCAGCAGGTTACTTTAGATTAGCACAAAGCCCAGACACAGGGGGATACACATCTTTATGAAGGCACTTCTAAAGCTCACTGATCAGCTCATTTTACAGTATTCAGTAAAATGTTCTTAATCAGAACAAAAACTAAAGTTTAGAAACAGTAATTTGTGGTTTTACAGAGGATTATGTGGACTATTTTTTGGCTATAAAGCCCTCCTACACAGCTCCACAGCATGGCAGCCTGCTGCCTTTTGTCTACTGATGAATTAGCCTGTACACACCTGCAGACAGATGACAAATTATAGGAAAAACTGGCCCAGATCTGAATGCCCGACCCCTACAGGGAGGAGATCCGGTGGCTCTGTTATGATGTTTTTGCTGGCATGGTTTGGGTCACTGCAGATCAATACAAAGTTGTTCTGAGTGATCACTTTAGTCCTATGATGAAAGATTTCTATCCTGATGGGAGTGGTCTCTTCCAGGATGACAGTGCCCCTATCCATAGGTCACAATGGGTCACTGAATGGTTTGAGTATGAAAATGATGTGAGTCATGTGCTATGGCCTTTGCAGCTGCCAGATCTCAACACCTATGGGGATTTGGGATCCACGTGTTGTACAGTGCTCTCCACCACCATTATCGAAACACTAAATGAGCAAATACCTTAGAGACTTGTAGAATCAATGCCAAGGATCATTGAGGCTGTTATGTAGGCACATAATGGCCCAATACCTGACTAAGACACTGTATGTTGGTTTTTCCTTTAATTTGTCACTTGTCTCTAATACCACTGCCAGTAAATCAAAGAACCTCATGGTGAAATCGGATCATCTGTGATCACCAGGTTTGATTTGATTGCCCTCCCTATGAATATAATATGTGTGTGTCCACTGTTTTGACTGTTTCCTCTTTACTCATCTGTCTGACACATTTCTGTCCTTTCCTCACCACATTTGAGGGTTACATTTGGAACTTTTATAGTCAATGATTTAGGCAGGGTTCTGTTATAGTCTCACTCCCAGGGGACCGCTTCACAAGCACAGGCCTCTCCACCAGCATCTCCACCTCAGTCTCCCTGCTTCATTCCTCCCACCCAATCAGCACAGACAGATAAGTCCCCCTTCCCCGTGCAGAGGGCTTTTAACTGCCTTGAAGCCTGGAAAGAGTCTCACTGCACATTCTTGCAAAAGCCAAGCTCTGCTTCCCTATTGCTGAGGGAAAGATGCATTCACACTATCACAGTCAGTCATCTGTCTCCAGCAGCCAGTCTTCACAGAGTCCATCATCTATCAGAGGGGAGCAATGACACTATTGCCATGCAATCAACAGTATGACAGCTTGATAGACTTTCACAAGCCGCCTCTCATATCCTGTCACAAAGCACATCTGACAAACCAGCAGACACAGGTCATCAAACCAGAAGATAGCAGCTTTCAGTCTGTCAGAGATTGTGTCTAATATTTTCTAAAAAATAGCTCCTTATCCTTGGTATGTTCTAATAAAATGCACCTTTATCTTCTCATTCACAAATGCTGAATTTGTTAAACAGATTTATTTGTTTGGATGGGTTGCATTACAGAAGTTGTGTTTAAGTTGTGTTTGACTGGCTGGGCTGTTGGAAGGGGGAATTAAACCAGATGGCAGATTTGTAATATGTTTCTCAAAAGCTGGAATATGTTGTATCACACTCTTTATGGCTCAAGTTGTTTGTTTTTTAGGGCTCAATAAAAGCATGCACTCATGCTCCTCTCGTATTTACAAAGGAAATGTTGTTTATGCATATATTAGTATATAGATACTGGTAGAAAGAAATGAATAAATGATTGAAGTCGTCTTTTAGATGTGACTTAGACCATGGGTACATTTTTTTAAAGTTAAAATTGAAAAGAAACTAGCATCACTGACTCTCAAATCATGATTTTTTTTTCTCTGCCACAAACTCATTTCATCTTTGAAGTAGAACATGTGCCGCCTCTAGTAGGATTTACCAAAGCATCAGTTATTCTGGTCTCTACTTTATCCAATCTGCACATACATTTATACATTAGGTTCCTTATCACTTCCTGACATGTGGGCACATTTATGCCGTCAAGCATATGACTAGCATTATAAAACCCTCTGCACACACAATGACATCCGCATGGCATCACTGTAAGTGACTGTAAGTCTCTGCAAACTGGTCTTTATATCTTCATCATAGGTGAACAGGAAGCCTTGAACAGCTAGACATTCGCATAAATTGAGAATATGTATCACATTAACCTGTGTGTAATTTAATTTTATATTTTTATAATGTCCATGTATAGGCATTAATATACAGGCTAAACAAGAATGGTGATAAAAGTGCACCCTGCCTAACACTATTGTTGACAGATACAGCACTTCCAGTCTAAATTGCAGAGTTTCTATGTCTACAATATATGATAAAGATCTTTTAGACCAACCATCCTTTTATCCATGGCAGGTTTGCTTGTTTGAGGTGATAAATAACTTGGAGAGGATCCATACTATTGCTATATGGTTATTATTTTATCCTATTTTATCTTTTATGACAAAAATATCACTTATCCTCGATTCTATAATCTAAAGCAGTGAACAGGTTCTTAAAGTTTCAAATCCATGTCTCGCACTATAAAAATACATGATTGAAAAGCCTCTCTGAACTGCAGGTGGGTCAGTCAATTCAAAGTCATGCTGTGCCATCAAATGTTGCTCAAATGTACAAATCCTTGTTTCAAATTCTAGAGGGGATCCCAGAGTTTCCAAAGACACTGGATATGTCAGGTTGAATTTTGGAAAATGAAAAGTAATATTAACATTTAACAGAATGGGGCAGCCATAAAAACAGTTAGAATATTTCACTAAGTGTCAATCATCACGAAGAGTTGGAACAAGTTTGAAATAAGAAGGGGAAACTGTTAATAAGTTATAATGAACTATAAAAAACAATCAAATCAATATAGGAATTCAAGCATTGGCTGATGACTAATGAAAGACACTCAATCATTTTGCTATTCATTTTGAGTACTTGTTGCCTACAGTCTGGGATGTAGGTGGCCAGTTTGCACCAAACTCTCACACCAATGAGAGATGGTGATGCTGATGCTGCAATGCGGCCCACTTCAAAATCAGTCAAGTCCCAATGTACTGTATACCCAGAGTCAATCAAAAGCAATTACAAATTACTAATCTGTTAATGAGGTTCATGGCTGGGCAGCTATCAAAACATGATTGTTCATCATGATTGCTTCTGATTCACATAGGAACATTGTTGATTAGTCAGTTCTGTTTCCAGGTCTATATTTATATTCTGGGATGCTACTGGAATATCTTTGCATGGTTTACAGTTCATAAAAATCCTTATTTATCTTATACTGAAGCCCCTCAGTTCAGCCTCTATCTGAAACAGGCTGTTTTAGTTGCTGTCTCCTCACAATGAGCCCACTCTGTTTTGACTGGTAAGCTCCCGGAGGATGCCCCTTGGCAGACTTCCGGCAGCACCGGAGGTAAAGTAGTAAACACACAGTAGTAGTTTCAATTATTTTCTCATTCTTTACTCGAAATGGAAACTTCTCCAATACATCCGTACATGTTCAAACTTGAATCAGATCCAAAATACGCAAGTAAACTACGTGAACAACCATTGAAAAACCTTAGCAACAAAGATTACTGAACAGACAGCTGTTTGTGGGCATGTGTGAACAATCTGACATCATCATCAGGAGGAGTTTTGGCTCTTTAACCATGTTTAACACAGACATCTGACACCATAGCAATATATAAATAAAAGAAAATCACAAAAAGGATGATATGTCCCCTTTAAAGAGTTGTTCATGTATGTAATGAACACCTGCAGCAGGGTGTGCTGTCTTTGATGACGTGGTGTAGTGTTCTGATTTAAGGCAAAGCTGGAAATCAAGAGTAAAAACATAAAACAATAACTGTACACCACAATATAATACATACATATTAATGAGACCTAGACCAGATTTCAGATGTTTTATACCACTCCCATGCTGGGGCATTTGAGTATGTATATATCTCTTCTTTAACAGACACACGTGATTGGGGGTGTCAGTCTTACATAATCCGGAATTAAACTGGGCAATTAGCTATGTTCTTTAATCCACTGTGCAAAAACGAGAGCAGCGTGGTCTTGGACTTAAAACACCCTTACAACTGCTGAGACAGAGGGGGCATCCAAAATTTGAGCAGCGGGCTGAGAGGTCAGGTATTGGGTTGGCACCTCTACGAAGGCAAGAGGATTAAGAGAGCAAAGTTGATGTTAATGTTTAGAAAATACTAACAGAGCAGGGCTTCAGAGGTTAGCGGGGTTTTCAGCATGCTACTAATTAATATTCAGACCTCGCAACTATACAAGCTAGTGCCCCCTTTGCCCTGCCTAGTCCCTGTTTGTCCAGAGTGAAGGAGTTTGTGTTTAATGACAGATCTCTTCGCTTCCAGCTAACTCTCTAAGCCTCAGTCTGCTGCTGAATGATTGGTTGACCCCAGGCAAGCTTTTCCCAGAGGCCTTTTTTGGTATTCTGTCCACAAAGCCCTGTCTAAAGACCCTCATTGATCAGAGGCTCCTTAAGATCCTCTCTTTTCATTTTGTGAGGAGTACCTGTTAGATCACTGTCACAGAAAATGGATAAACGGTCATGTGATGTATGAGGAAGTAGCTGGGTCAGGGTTACAATGTGTTCCTCATCTTATGAAAGTATTCTAATTGTATGTGTACAATAAGAATAAAGAAATAATTAAAAGAAACCTAGATTATCTGTGTTTTAGAGTGAGCTGTAACTATTCAGGTGAACTGCTACTGGAAATTGGATGAACATTTTCAGTGTTCAGTATGCAAACAAATCAGCTACTCCAATTATCTGTTATAATTAAGTGCTAAAAGCTTATTTGTTTCCCCCATTATCAACACCTGAATGGTTTTTAATAGCATACTACATGCTCATTTTAAGAAAGTTAATTCAAATCATCAAAAGGGAAGCATATTTTTAGATAAAAAAGGTCTTCCTTAATGAGTCATTTAGTCTAGTTTGTGTCTTAAAGTGTCTGATTACAAACCATTCCACTAGATGAGATTGAAGGTTAATCACTGACCATGGAAATATTATCTTGAGAAGTAAAAGTCAACCTTTTGGAAAGCTTCCAGAGCTTTCATCTACATGCTGCAGCCTCCATCAGCAGATAGAGTTGGGTCAGTTATCATGGACATGGTTTAGCTGTTATCATGTGACCTAAGTATGGAATTTTGTTCATGTGATAACAGATCTTTGGTCTTATATGGTTGAATATCATTCTGGTATTGTATGTGAATGTGTGTCTTGCTTGATCTTTCAACAGCTGAAAACTAACTCCTGGTTGATAACTTTGACACTTTTACAGTCACTGCTTTTGCCAAATTACTATTTCCATAATTAATAATGAACCAGTAGACCATGGGCTGCGATTTTTCTTGCACTCCGCTTGTGTCAAGGTGTTATTTAATGACTTGAGAAAACCTTAGAAACTATTTATTCTTGTCCTAAAACAGTCATGTTATCTCACCCATTCAACTAACCTTAACAATGGGCCTTTTCACTGCAGACATTTTGACTCGTAAGAAAAGCACAGGTGTTACTAATAACTTTAATGATGGCTCCTTTTCATTCAAGCGTCACAGTAAGCACCTGTGCTTTTCCTGCTGTGACATGTCAAAACAGCTTCTGGACAAAAGCTGAGATATATTTTGCAGCAGTATTTTCACACCTGAATAAATTAGTCAAATTACCTCCAACTAGATTTTCTAAAACAAAATGCCAAAAACACGTGGCATCATTATCAATTCTGAAAACCTCTGCTGCTTAATGAACTCACATGAAGATTGCATGCAGTTCAAAAAATAGAGTTTGCCACCTCTGATCTACTGAGGCCCTCACATCATGACCTACAAAACTCCAAACCACATTTCCCTCAAAATCTGCCACATTAATCAAAATGCCTTATTTCTATTCATCACTCTGCTCCCATTCTCCCTCAAGCGTTTTTGACAAGGTAGCACCTAGCCCACTGCACTCCACTATACGCACATCCTCTGTCATGTAGATGCAGCCCGCAACTTAATAATTCATCCCTAATCTATCCGTTAACAGCAGCCTACACAACAAGTCACTCACCCCCAGTCAATAAATATTCTCTTTGCTAAGATTAGAAGATTTTGCATGACCTAGATATTAAATGAAGTTATTGTTCTAGCTCCGTCATGCTAAATTTTCTCTGACAGCAGAAGGGAAAGGCAAGAGAGAAATAGAGAGGGTGAGGCAGATGGGTGCTAATGAATGAATGTTTCAGTTCAACAGTGACCCCTGCTGTAGAGTGCAGCCAGCTTTTCCTTCATTCAGGGCAGATTTCAGAGCACGTTAGTTCAAGGGGGGATAAGGTCTACTTCTCTATTCCTAAGTAGTTTAGAGATGTTGTTCTTTTTAAGCACAAGCTGTTTCTCCTCCTATGTGTCACTGTCCATATGTAAGTATCTGCACTTGCTTTATGGAGTCCCAAGTGTGCTACTGGAATAATTACACGCTTTTCTTGTGTGTAATCACCCTTAATAAATACAAAAAATAAAAATAAATTTAAAAAACAATACATCACTGATTAATTACAGAATTAACTGGAAAAAGCTTTTTTTCAGGGCTTTCATCTGCATCATAGAGATAAATTATTTTTGTCAAACTACTTTTTCAAGGTCAAGAATAAACTTTCATGCTCATCAATAATTAATTTATTACTTGATTTATATTATGTATTTTTAAAAAGGTTAAAATATTTTTAAAAGATCATTCAGTAGACTAATTTAACATTCTCCAGAAATGATTTAGAGCATATAAAATTCCTCTGCTTGAAATATTAAATTGGGGACAAATTGTTTGTTCAGTTACATTGTTAAAAATGTACATCTGATGCTGATCCCTCAATGAAAAATCCAGAAATAAAGAATATTCAAATATTTAATTTCAAATGATTATCTGGTGGATGTATAGATGTCTCCTACTTGACTAAAGGTCTGTGCTCAGTGTTTGTGCACTGGAGGTTTTAAGTTTCCACATCACACTTGTGTAAATTGTATACTGGCTCACGATTGGCTCCAGACTGGTTGTGACATCACAAATAATGCTCATAAGTCCGCCCCTTAAACTCAGATTTAAGGTGAGCACAGATAAACTGTCCACCTTCAGCAGATGAATGTGAAAACAGCCTTCTAGTGTCAAACTCTGCACAAACATCATTCTGCACAACAAAATACAACAAGAAACAAGATATAAACACATTTTTGACCCGACTACACCAAATCCCCATCTCTGCATATGTCAAAAAAGTATAAATTAAAAAATAAAACACATGACATCTGTCACACTAATTAAGCAAAGATGTAAAAAGATAGATTATTAAGTAAAGAGTATTTCCCTGCCAAGCAGTTCATGGGAAGATGTTTTATCTTTAAATAAATGAATGGTTGGATTTAACTCTCTTCAATTAAATAAAGTTATGTAACAAATGTGCCACCTACAGGGTGTGGCAACAGTTTAAATTATTTGGGTGGCACCACACAGCCTCCATACACCAGCACTGATCTGACAGTGTCAAAGAGTTCTTCATATCAAAGGTCACTAAGAGATGTTGTCATTCAACCTAAATATACATGCTGAAATGATTGATGATGTTGCTTTTCTTGGGAGGACAGTCTTACTAGTGCTTGTCAGTGTGGTCACCTCCAGAGTATGTCAGGAATGCAGCGTGCCCCAAAACCAACTGATCCAGGACACATAATCCAGCTTTAATCCTCACCTTGACCATTTGTGTGAGTGACAGATGCAATCTATTCAAGGTTGGAAGGCTACTGTCATCCATGCCATGCCAGTAAGGCCAGTGAGTCTCACACCAGTTCAAGCCTACACAACTGTAGCCTTGTCAGCGCAAGATGCATGCTTTATGCTTCCCCGTTGCAGGGAAGAGTAATCGCTGGCTCTGCTGCAGCAGTGAAGATTTAGCAGTCCTCTTACCTTCAGCCCAAACCGTCAGTCACTCAGGATAGAGCAGCTGCCTGGAGGCTACCAGTGGAAGTATACATCATCCACATATCATATCCTCCTCCTGCAGCTAACCACTATTACGCCTTATGAATCAACGTGTCAGAAGGAAATAGTCATGAAAGGCAATTAAAATAACTAAGAGATCCATCAACCATAAAGGCAGGAGTTGACAAGATTGCCATCTTGATGAATATTCATCTCGAGGAAAGGCAAGATCAAAGGTTTTTTCTATGGGGGGAAAAAAGAGAATTTGTATAATGATAAGGATGTTGGTTTAAACAGACACCAGGGGCCTTGTGGCTGCAGGTAAAGGGAGGGTTAACATGTTGAAAGAAGATTTGCCTAACTTCTGCAGGCTCTAATATATTTAAGAATAAAGCCCTAAAGCTGGAGGAAGATTTTCTAAAGGCTGTGTCAGACAGATAAAACAGAGCAAACTGTGTTCAAAGTACTTCAGGCTAGACCCCCTAACTGCTCATAGGAGGATGATTTGAGTGTCACAACCCCCCAACCTCTCTCCAAAAAACAAACCAATAAACCTGTAAAATTATTGTTTTGTTTAAATATTTTTTTGTGAAAGGACTGTCTTTAAGGTGGAGGTGTGTTTAAGATATTAAGCTCATATCAGAAGGGTATATGTTTTATAAAATGCTATTCCCCCTATTTGTGTACATTCATACATAAATAGCAAATAACTTATTTTGATGAAACTCTTCGATGCACTTTCCCTACTTAAAATCACATTTAATTTCACTTGGAGATCATGTTGTGTTTGCATATTTATTAAAATATACGGTGGCCCTGAGGTGCAAAACATTTCACAAAACGCATAATTTCAGTAAAAACAGTAAAACACATTTTCACAGAAGATTAGGACACGCTGATTGTTTCATGACAGACGACACCCGAGGCAAAAAAAGTTTACTTGCTTATGCTCATAAAATGTATTGCTGTGAATATAAACTTGATAATTAAAAGAAACTCAGGAAAGTGCTATCATCATCTTAATCAAGCCATTTCTTGCCATATTCTTATCCAGAATATGGCATCTGGACAGTAAGATGTTACTCTTTTTTTTAGAGAGAGATTTAAATCAAACTAAAACTGCAAAAGCATCTCAGGCATCAGCTGCCTAAAAACTACTTATTTCATACTTTTATTTTCACAACATCCATTATGTGCTGTCATAGACAAGATGTTTTGTGACACTGTGGCATGTGACTATGCCATCCTTGAGCTTAAACTATGAAACAGCACTTCAATGAAATCGGGCAGATTTTTCAAACCATTCAGTACTTTCTGCATTACCTTGCAACATAAATTAATTTTAGCAAACGACAAACATTTCACAAAGCTTTCCTGTCAGGTTACCTACTTATATCTCTGATACAGGAAGGTAGTAAAAATGGGCTCATCTTTCAGTTTCTGCAATACTATCTATCAGGTTTTACAGCTGGTATTGATGATGAGCAGTAAAATCATAGGAGTAGGAATTGTAAGAGTGCAAATAACACTAAAATGAAATGTATATAAGACTTCTGAATGTATATTTGATTTGATTTTACAGTCTGGCTGTTTACTTTATGGTGATAACCAGCTAAAGGTCAACCACCACTGCTACGTCACTGACTGTATGTAAAACAACTAAAGTATGTTAAATGAGTTTAGGAATTGGCACAGACAGGAAATGGAGTGAGACAGATGTCAGACCTTTACAAAGTCCATTAAAAGTATCGTTAAATTTGCATATGACCCGGGACGGAAAGGTTGTTATAGCTTAGCAGATAATTTGAACATTCGATAGAGCTGGACCCCAACGTTTTCATTCAAGGCTAAACTCTGCCATCAGCATTCAGACAGGATGAGTTATAGCCTTGTCTTGCTGGAGCCTTGAGTATCAACTGAATTAAAATTCTGCTCAGAGAGGAGGACATATAACGAGACAAAGTTTTCTTGCAAGGTTGGAAAGACCGAAAACTTAACAAAAATGTAGACACTGGGGAACTGTTAGAAGTAAACAATGCAGTCCCTTGCAGCAGGTTTTAGATGATTTTCTTTGGCACCAGTGGGTGGGAAGTGGCATCAGGGATCAGGGGTGAGGTTTTGAAGGTGGTACATGAAGTGAGGAAGATTGGGTGAAGTGAGGACAGAACCAATAAGGTTCCTACAAGGACTCTCATTACTTCAGTGCCATCACCCTCCTGAAATGGGCTCCTCTGCTGACTGTCTGGATCCTCTCTTATCCAGTTAAGCTGATAGGAGAGTGTGTGTGAAAGAGTAGATAGCCTCCCGTGCTCTCCATCTGGCTACCAACACACACTTTATGTTTACCAATGAGTTTTCTGAAGAGATGGCGTCATTCAGGGCGACAGGTAAGGGTGATGTACACTGCAAGCCTGTCAGTTTGTGTCTGTTTTCATGAATTGAGAGGAGAAGAACTGGGATGGGATCAAGAAGTTCTCCTCAAAGTCATTAAGAACAATGACTGTTCCCGCTGTACCTGGCCTGTCTTTTTCGTTTGGCTTCATGATCAGCTTTGGCACCAGTGCTGTTATTTTATTGCTTTCTGAATATTATGATGCTCTGGATCAAGAGGATCAGAGACACAGCTGTTATTGTTCATGTATGCACAGATGTTCTGATCTCTACATCTGGTGGTATGAGTTTATTATAGTTAGTTAATAGTTCACAATAAATGCATGAATTCATTTGACAGTGGCTCTAATGTAATGTAATGTAATCTAACATATTTTTACCACTACCACCAGTACTATGACTACCCTTACGTAGAGTGGAGTTGAAAAACTCAAGTTCCATTTTAATTATTAATTAGATGGCATTTGGCAATTTTTATAGTTGCTTTTTTTGCTTTTAGCCACATTATTTGATCTTAGTCTGTTGGTTGATCAATCACAGACTGAAATATCTTAACAGAAGTATGGATTGCCTTGAAACTTTGTTGAGATATTTTTTGTGATAAAAGGACATGGCCAACTCACCTACCTAAATACAAACTCTTGTGTAGTTTTATCATTACTGTAGGTCAAAATTAAACCTTGCCCAATACTTTGGTTTGTGACCAAGTAAATGCAAAACTAATGATGTTCCCATAACCCTCCAATCTAGCATAGTATTAATTAAAAACAGTTAGCATGCGACAACTGATGAACGTGGTTAACTCTAACCCTAACCTGCAAAACATCAGCATGTTAGCATCCTGACATTAGCTCAAGTAGCTTCGTAGAGCACCTAGTGGGTCCGGAGTCTAGTTTGAGCACTATTGGGAAGAAGAACTTTAAAACAAACCAAAAGCCACACCATGACACTTTGTTATGGTGTGCTAAAATATTAGCAAATAACTGGCTATCCAGCAGCCACAAAGCAACATTATAATCTTAATTGAGTCCTGACAGAACATAACCAATGTTATATCCATACACACTCATTCTAGCTCTGTTTTGGTCACCACCATCACTGAAAAAAAGAGGACTTTATCTTGCAACAACACTAGCTAGTTGTCATAACTACTTGTTCTTGGGAAGTTGGATAGGGCTTTTCTTTTTCTGCTGAAAGTAGCTGCCTGCTGCTGGAAATGATACTGTTGACCATTAAACCAAAATAAAAAGCTAAAAGAGGCCAAAAAGCTGTGAAGAGCTGCAGAGTTGGATTAAAATTTCCTTTGGGCTTGTCACACTTAGCAGTCCTTGTCACATTACTTGGATTTAAAAAATAAATATAGATTAACACAGCATTATGTGACTGCATAAAATAAGACAGATTTAAATGTTTAATTGAACATCAGTAATCCTGGAAAGGTAAACATATTCTAAAGACAGAGAAAAGACAAGAACTGTTTACATTCATTTTGCATTCAAGCTCAATTCACCTGGCCTAACAGGCAGCAGCTCATACCCTCGTCTCTGACTGGTGCCCCAGCACTGAATATGCTTTGATCCAGCTCATAAGCAACCGGCCTAATTCCAGGAGCGCCGATATGACACCTTAGGGGTTCTTTGTGTCTTATCTCAAAGCGAGGTCCAACCATTTAGTGACACAGCACTGAATTGTTCTGTGGAATAAAGAAACGAATTGCAAGCTATTATGGCGACCATCCAGTGAACAACAGTGGCTCTTATCAGAGCTACGCAGGGCACTGGAGGTTTTACCTCAGCTAAAGGGGAAATACAGTTGGGAAGAGAACAAACACAGATATTGTGCTGTCTGTTATGTCAAAATTAATTTCAGATGATAAGGTGAATAGAATCTGAAAAGCATTTTATTGATTCAAGCATGTTTTGGTGAAATATGTAAAAAAATAAAAATAAAACAACCTTCCTTTTATATGTGTTTATCTGTTTCACAGAGATATAAGAAACTCTCGCTATCAAATTCAAATTCAATTGAATGTGTGACCACATATTCTGTTTTCTTTTGGTTGCGGTGAGTTCCCCTTTTCCAATTGCCAGTTTGGGATCACTGAGCCTGTACTTGGTTAGGATCTGCCTCTGCTTTTTTTTATTATGACAGTAGAGAGATATTCTGCCAATTCATAATCTATTTTTAAGGTCAGATAATAGTCTAATCTACTTTGGCTTTTAGTTTCTTCTTTCTAGTGTTTCAAATAGGTTTCTTTACATTGGGTTATAATTTGGTTTAATCTGATTGGTGTTTGCAAAGCAGTGTTGGTGTGAGACTGATCAGAGTGACTCAGAGTGAGTGTCTGAGTGAGAGTATCTATCAGTTAGTCTTAGCACTGACTGACATAGGGTAGGGTGTCTAGGGTGCTCGATTTAAGATGATTAAAAAACTTGAGTGCTGTCTTTTGAATGTTGAATATCAGTTGGTATCTGTCCAAAGTTTTTCTGGGTATGTGTAAAATGTGGAGGTCTGTCCCAACTGGTATAGCTATGATAAGTCTTTAATTGGAATATGGAAATAGCGCTGTCTAACATGTCGGTCCAAAATCTCTAATAGGTGTTCACCTGGGTTGAGATTAGGTGACTGTGAAGGCCATAGCATATGATTCATATCATTTTCACACTCATCAAACCCTTCAGTGACCCCTTGTGTCCTATGGATAGGGAGAAATGGCCTCATGGAGGCAACCACTACCATCAGGATAGAAATGATTCATCAGAGGATAAAGGTGATTGGTCAGATTGACTTTCCTCTGGGACAAGTGGACCCAAACCCTGCCAACAAAATGCCCCCCCACCCCACAACAGAGCCACCAGATCCACTCACTGTAGGGGTCAAGCATTCATGCCTATACCGTTCTCTTAGTGAACGCCACACATGCCCTCGCCCACTTGTCTAGAGTAAGGTGAGGAATGACTCACCTGACTGATATCACTTCTTTTCCACATCTCTGCAGACCAGTGCCTGTGGTTTTTGCACCACTGAACTCTCAAATGTGCATTCATCTTTGTAATGAGGGGTTTATGCACTGCAATCCTATTATATTTTCCTCTCTATATAATTGTTGACGGACTGTTCTTGCTGACAAAGTTTGACATTCTCAGTCACCTGAGGAAGATTTGCTTTTCTGTTTTTCCTTACATATCGCCCCAATACACAAGCATCACGGTCATCAAATGTGCATTGCCAACTACAATCTCCAACCCTATTTAATTATCCTATTTTCTTTCCCATAGATCCAAACGCAGAAGTCACTTTAGTCACTGTACCTTCTGAAACACCAACCAGTTGAGCAGCCTTTGTGACCGAAGCGCCACCCGTCCATGCCCCAAAAATCAACCCTTTTTTAAAGTCGCTTACATCTTTTATTCTTGCCATATTGATAAAAAATCAGTATCAACTGGGTGCACATGCTGAGGATTTTTATACATGCCAGCCTGATTACATGTTAATTGTTTGATTGTACCATTCGGTGCACCTGTGTGGAAGCATCTGCAGTCGTTATGTTTCTCCACACATTTATTCAGATTTTTCCTTTAATTTGTATCCCCATCTGTAGGTATAACTAATACTATGTTCAATTATGTTCAATTATATGATTATTTATAGTACATTAGTATTTGTTGCTGACATCTGGGTTTTTTTTGAACAATCATTACATTTTTTTTCTTCATATTCACTGCCAGGGCCCAATCCTGCAATTCTCGTTTACTGTATCCAGCTGTTACTGCAGTCCTTGTTCAGTGACAGTAGAACAAGCTCATCAACATAAAACTTCAGACTTCAGCTTTCTATTTAGGAGGGAGAAGGCCAGGAGCAGCACATTGAGCTAACTGAACACCCGGTTCATTTATTTACTGTATTAAATAAGGTTGGACTTAAATTGCAACCTTGGCAAACACCTCTTTTGTGGGTGAAAAAATCAGTTTGCTCCTCTCCAATTTTAACAGCACACCCATTTCCTAAATACATTGATTTAACCATTTTGCCCCCATACCACAATGTAGAAGTCTGTAATAGAGCCTTTCATGCCAGATTGAGTTGAAAGCTTTCTTGAAATCAATAAAACACAGCTCTCTCTCTCTCTCCCTTTCTGTTTGTGTTTCTGTGTCTCTCTCTCTTCCATTTACAATAAGTCAGTCTATATAAAAGAATCCCAATAGTTCTGCAGCCTCAGTTATAAGGGAAATATCCTTCTCCTAATGCTGTGCTGACAGATTGCTTTCCACACCAACAGCAATGGTCCCTCAAAGCTCCGTTGCTAATTTCTTCAGACGTCACACACTTGTGGAGACTCTAACACCCTCCCCTACCCCCCACAAGTGCCTCAAAAAGACATAAAAAGCCACACCATCTGACAGTCGAGCTAAAAGTGACGCCTGTCAGCACGGTAGGCAACAAAACTCCAGCAGTGAAATGCACAGAAATGCATACTCACAAGCACATGGTCAGTGTCCAGTGAGAACCATACATGCATCCAACAGTGTATCAAATGCGATAAACACACTCCTCATCACATCACCAAGTATGAGTGTCTGGTTGGGTGTTAATGCTCGCATCACACAGCACATTTTTCACTGAAGTCGAATGAATTGGACGGAGCGTAAAAAGTGAGACTTAATTCAGTTAAGCATGTGACTTTGTTAAGCCACAGAAATCAAGAAAAAAGGGATGCCTGCAGCTAGAACAACCGAGGCTGTGTTGTCAGCCTTCACTTTTTGTTTTTATTTCAGTGATTTTGACAAAAAAAGGGGACCTATCAACTTGGAAGGCTTATGACATCAAAAATTAGAGACCACCAAGTATATATGTATGTCTTGTGGGTTACAAATGAGGTTAAAACACAATAAATTGGACTACCATAGAAGTGTTGGAAATATTTGGAGGAGGATCTTAGTTTAATGTTTTGTGTAACTATGGGATCATTTTTATAAGATTAAAGTCATTGTTGGTCTCTGATTCAAATTGCCATGTTAGGCACATGATTGTTGAAATGCATTTTGTGCCACCACATACAGATCAACATGATCACTAGACTGACCAGTTATAAAAAGCTATATTTTTCCCTCATAGGTAAGATGATCCAGTGGAATAATAGAGTGTGAAGAACCAAATGTATTGCTGCACCTTAAAGCCAAAAAATATATGAGCTTTGAGATATACTGTATATTTAGAGTCTTTGTTGATTTGAAACAACTTAACAGCTGGGACATACCTTATCCCACAGACCCCATTCCAACTTTAAAAATTCATAAAACTTTGAAATCTCAAAGTTGTTTTCTGTGTTATGATACCTTCTGTGCTTCTGAAGCAATTTAAGTCCAAAGTGAGGGCTTTTACAGCAGTTTCAAGACCTAATCAGTGTTCTGTAGAAGAGAGAAAATGGATCTTTTGACACCAGACAAGAAATTCTTATACTCACACACCTTTAACTCTCCAAGCACGTCATTACCTTGAAATGTTGCCACAAGCCTTCTCTCTATCAAAATGTAAATATATTTCCTATAGGACTTATAGTTTTTGAGATCTAAATCTTAATTGATAAGGAGCATGCTGTCTAGCAATACAAACTGTAGGTAGTTAAACTTACAGATTATCTCTGTGTACATACATAATACATTTCATCCTCAGCTGATCCTGCTGCCACTAATGATGTACAAATGCCTGGGTTACAAGCTTTAGTTTTATGCAATCAATTCCTCCTCGATGAAATGGGAACCTTTTCTTCACATGTCAGTGCTAGTCTGGCGGCTCAGCGGTTTAAACACCATTCCCATGATCACCTGGGGACTAGCCTGAAGGATGTGGGTTTGATCCCTGCTCCTGGAAAGACTGCTCTTTCGAAGGAAATGCAGGGACACACAGCTGGTTCCAATCAGCCAACTGAGTTTCTCTCCTTTAACTGTTAGTACATTTAAACCTTCAGTGGCTTCAGGTTTCATTCCCAATTTAAAACTGCTTTAGTCTCACACACATCCCCATTCCTTGTCACCTTGTCTCCTCCTCTCTTCAAATTAAGTTGTTTAGAAATTTTGTTAGCTTTTTTTGGTATATACTTCCCATAATGCTTCACAGTGGTATGAAAATTGCCCAGAAAAACCATTTGTCCGGACAGTTAACAAGACGGAGGCCAGTGTGTGTCAGAGTCAAATGGTTTTCTCTCTGATCAACATTAAAACAATTCAAACCATGATTAAGACAGATATGCATGTTGCTGCATACTGTTACACATGTGTCCTCTATAAGTCGCTGGAGCTACAATATAAAAATAATTCCTGCCTGATTAGCAGCTTGTAGCATCAGCTAGCATTAATCACTGCCATTTTCTTCAGGAAATTAACATTCTACTATTTTATTGATTTAAAAAAAAATGTACTTTCTTTGCCAAGTCTGAATGTTAACGATATTGTTAAATAGTTCACGCTACATATACACGATATTGTAACTAATGTTAAATCCTGATTTCTAGAGTATGTTATGGTATTTCATGGTTGAAAGAAGTTGACGAATCCACAAAATATGCACATGATAATTACAATATTAAGTTTTGGCTTTCTTTAAAAGATGGACAGTAGATAGGTAACCACAAATGAGGGGAGAGGGGGGATGACACACACTCTAAAATCAGTGGGCTGCACGTTGACACACAAACACACATAGAAGCTCCTGTTGTGCTGTAGCTGCTGACTGGTGAGTGTGACCTTCCAACCTGCAAAGATATGCGTCAAATTGCCAACTTTTTTATTTTTTTTATTTTAATTTTTTACAAACCATGTTTTTTAAACACCAGTAGGCCCAGTGAGCTGTGGCCAGGAAATGACACGCTGTGGTTGACAAGCAATGTGCTGTGATTGAAGAGCATGCTGTAACTGCTTTTGTTCTGGAACTTTCTTTCTGCTCCTTTGTTGAAGAAATAATGTTTTAGCTGTGTGTTTGAGAGTGGTTGGCTGGTCATATTGACCCAAACCCAGTTATTTTCAGTGTGCAGCGTATGGCATGCCAAAAATAATGGCCAAATTTTTATTTTTTTGGAAAAACTGCCCAATGGCATTGGTATTAATTAAACAAGCAAAAACTCATTGTTATTCTAATAAAATTAAATTGTAAGATATAGATATAGACATAAACCCCTTTCAGCTGTCCAATAAATTGTCCCTCCATTAATTCTCTGTGCCTGCAAACAATGCAGCTTTTTAAAAAAATTTATTTTAAGTGCAACCAAAATGGCAGGACTACATTAAAATAAGTAAGTATGTACATTATACTGGAGAAATAACATTGTAGAAAAGGTCTGTGATGCAGTGGGATTCATTTCAACAAAGCTTTTACTATCAAATGCCAAAGTAAAGCAACTAAAACAATCTGTCTGCAATTGTATTATTTTATATAATTGGGCCCACAGAGTTAATTTTGTAGCTGCACAGACTAGAGGAAAGTAATTTAGTGCAGAGTAAGTACAGGGTGCGTGTTCTCCCTCATGGCACTCAATGCAGGAAACAGATGAGAGGGATTTTGGATGGATTATGAGCATTAGCATCCCACTACCCTTCTCCCTCCCTGGCGAGCCTTATTATTAGTTAGCTGAGTATATCATTATGAAAATGTCTTTGTCTGACTGTGTGCCATGCAGGATTGCATCTTTTATCAGCTAGGATAATGACAATTTGGACACATGGAGACTGAGAAAGACGTAGGCTGAAAACCCTCAGGGAGTCAAACAGACACATGTACATACTGTATGCACAAACATAAACATGTTTATGTCTTTTTGCCACTCTTGCTGTTATTTTTATCAGTTAGGGAGAAGTGCAGCAAGACATGATAACATTGCACTTCTATCATTACAGCTTTACTTGCAGAGTAAAAGGCTGTCAGGAGATGGAGAAATGTGTGAATGACATCTTGTGTGAAGATGGAACAGAAGCGGCGAGATCAAATTTTCCTCTCGTCTCTCAGGGTGTATACAGCATATTGACTCATGTACTGTATATATTTCAGTGTGTATTTATACTTTGTTTCAGCTGCCCCCCACAACCTCTTGTACAGTCTTTTTGTCTTTCTTTTGGTTTGTCTCTCCCTCCCTGTCTCCCCAGGGGCAAAACTCGAGCTTCTAAAATCTGCTTTATTGATCTAATTTTTAGGAGTGCTCGCCCCGTCACCGACAGATAAAACTCTGGGTGATATTACGACTTGACAACATGCACCTCTCTCCAAAACTGCACTAAACTCAGATGGATGATTGCTGGTTCTCGTATTGTAGTTTGTCAGAGTTCGATTTGCATCAACGGTGTCAGAGCAGCTTGTTGAGCAAACATGATGAATAATTGAATTGGGTCTGGACAAACATTGCGCATGATTAAAAATAGACTGTGACAACATTAAGAGCTCAATAAACACAAATCAGCAGTCATAGTGGAAAATGTGGGGTCTCAAAAACATGCCCTGAGGGACAACCTGCTCACCCGAACTCTGTGATTTGAAATGGAATAAAAAATAAATGAAGGAATTATGGCTGCAGCTAACAGAGGTGAGCCCCCTTGCTGTTAGTTGGGAATGTTGTAGGACACAGGCAAGCTCTCTGCGGGAATGGCTTTTACTTTTACTTCAGACAACGACTGTAGAGCAGGAATACCAATGAGAATTTCATAACTAGGACCGCAGCCAAAACAAGCTCTCAAAGCCTCCTTTCTAGATGGGCTCTGATGTCCCTGCTTAGCGCGGTAATAAGAAGCTGGAATTAAGTATTGAAGCTGAGAGAGATGAGTTTGCAATGCAGGAACGCCTCTTTGCATTTCTCACTCTGACTGTAGGTAGGGGGTTAAGTGGGCATATTAGGCAAAGATCAAAGAGATGATTATGATGTACTGTGAAGTTACACTTGAGTATAAAAACTGACGCATTCTCGGCAATGCGTTATTATTGTAAACAGGAATTACTGCTGCACAGATAGAACCAGACTAAGCCCCCTAAACAAAAAGTGCTAATAACAGCTACTCCTGACAGTAGCAGAATCTACTTTAATCTATTTAACATCAGAATTAGAGCAACAATAGCTATATTTGCATGATAAACTCATGTCATGCCAACATGCTAATGGTGTTAAAAATTAATAGGGGATATCCATAAAAATGCAGTCACATACAAGCATTAATTCTAAAAATATATCAATTCATGCAATTTAAAGGATTATGATTATGATTTGAATAATATGATTATTGCAAGGCTGCTCAACACCACTGCATCATCTGCACCTCTACTATATATTGCACCACATCTGTAAAATGTACATTGAAATACTAATTTTTAGTTTTCTTATGCATGTTACATACCATTACCTTTGCACTACCCCTGTTCCTACTTCTACCTTGTACAAAATCTATGGGTATGTACTGTATATACAACATGTACTGTAGTATAAATATTACATCATTGTATATAGGTACATTACATATATTTTTCTTAATTTCTAATTTAGTGCTCTTTTTACATGCTTCTATTTTGTTGCCAAATTGATTGTTTTATTTAAACAACTAATTTAAAACATTTTAATACTTGTAAATACATTGTCTTTATAGATGTTGTCTTGGACTCTGGGAAACTGAAGTGGACATTTTTCACGACTTTCTGATATTTTACAGAAAACAAAATTAATGGATTAATCCAGAAAAACGATAAGAAGATTGATTAATAGTGAAAATAGCTCTTAGTTGTGGCCTTTCTCTTTCTTCACTTAGTTGTATCTATCATTTGAAGATTTTTAATCTTAAATTGTATTTTAGTCTACACTGTACTTTCCATGACTTTTTCATCTTTTCGTAAAATATTTTCCTCTTAAATATTCAATCGTACCGAGGGTTTCAGCTGTAGCATATTTCCTGTCCAAACATTTGTAGAAGTTCAGCTTGGGGGTTCAACTCAGTTTCACTGAGACAGATATGCTGTATTAATTTTTTTTTCTTTTACATATTTGATTTCATAGATCTTTGGGGGATTTCCTTTGATGAATCATGAACCAATGATGAGTTTTCTTGCAGAGCTCTGGGTTGTCAGAATGTTTGCCCAAAAAGCTAAAAACATTTCAGTTCACATTTAGAGGGTAAATTCATTTGGAAAAGGTTCATTTCACAATGTGTAACGGTAGTGTGTGATGTTTCCCTCCAGATGGCGGGGTCATGTGGCCGATTGTGCTCTACTGAACTTAGGCTCAGGCAATCATGGCTGTTTCCCCTTTTCATCAAACACATTATTTGTCTCGCCTGTCACTAATGCACGTTTTGGAAGCAGTGAAATGCACTTTGCTGCTCTCTAGTCAAGCATCAAGAACAAGGCATTTTCAGTCTAGCTGTGCCCTGAGTGGGTGTCACTATGGCTGCAAATGGATAGAGAGACACAGAGAGAGAGTGTGTGTGTGTGTGTGTGTGCGTGTGTGTGCGCGTGTATGTAAGCAGCCTCTTACTCACCCGCAATTCATTATGAAGGAAATGTTGAAGGGCTTTGTTTGTCCTCTCACCTGTGTTTCCCTTGAATGGAGCTACATTACCTCCTACTGTATTTGATTTCCTCTCATGCTTTGTTTCAGACCTCCGGCACTCCCTGTGTCCTACAATGCTGTTCTCTCACCTCTTTAAATTTTCATTTTTTACTCTTGGCAGCATGTGTGATATAAGTTATGACTTTGGGAGCATCTCTGAATTGTGTTGAAAAAGAGAACAGAGGTTAAACTATTAACAGATTTGAAAATATTTTTTTTATCACCTTTTTTTTCAACTTGAGTCTTCTTTTCAAAAAGTCCTCCAACTTCAACAACAAATTATGTTATTTGTAACTTCCCTCCAGAACGATACATATAACTGTTTTATAACCTGAAGCCTGTGTGGTGCCACACTTGATCCACCTCAGCAGAAGGCCTTTGGAAACAAATTTATCCAGCAGTGGGTAATTGTGAGGATCTTGTAAATCCCTTCACCCAGTCTGAAAAAAGGCCCTGTCACGAGACAACAAGCCCAAATTGTCTGCCTGAATCGTTGGTTTCCACTTTAGTCCTCTTCAGGGTGACCAACACTATAAGCAACACTCTTCAATCTTCGCTGAGTGCCATCCTGCACTGTCTTAAAGCAGAGAGGGATGTCCAACGCGCCAACAGGGTCATGCATAAAAGATGAGTCATGAATTAATTTGAAAGTGCATATGAATGAGTGCAGAAGTCAATGTCTGTGAGTCTATGTGAGTGTTCGTAGCAATGGACATGAAGGAGACACAATGTACCCGCTGCCTTTTTCATTCTTTTTTTGCTTTCTTCCTTTCCTGAACCTGATGGGGATAAAAGAACAAAACAAAATGGAAAAAACATCCAGAGACTTCCTGCCTCAATCTTGCCATATTTCAAAAGGTGGATAGGTTGTGCTGCGGCACAATAAAAGACCGGCCAAGGTTTTGTTTGTGTGACACAACGTGAGAAAGGGCAAAAGCTCAGTTCAGCTTTTCTTGAGAAGTTTTTTTTTTTTTCTTTCAAAGGTAACTTGAGGTGAAAGTACAGACAAGGTGAAGTGGAGATGAGATACGGCTGACTCAAACAACCAGCAAAAACGTTTTGCATGTACACACACACACACACACGCGCCACTGTCCTCTGTATGTGTGTGTTTGTGCAGTTGATTATGCATCTCCAGCTCCCTGAGCCACAGAGGAGGGCAGAGGATGACAGATTTCTCTCCCCTTGACTGTCAGCGCTTCCGGTCTCTGTGTGGGCTGATAACACAGGAGCTCGCTAATTAATCACCTATTGATGCATTTATCATCTGGCACAAGCATTCATGACAGTCAAACAGCCACAGCCTTCAGGATGGCATGGACGCTGATACCCTATACACACACAGTCAGCGCCTTCCTGCAACGCTGACCATCCACTAAAATAGTTATATAACTCATAATAACACTATTAATAGTAAATCTTTCATAGTTTTCAAAGTGCTTTACAAAAAGGCTTTTGAATATAAAGCACAGGAAAAAATGGTTTTCAGCATTAAATGAAAATGACGACTAAACTGTAACTACTATTATCTGAGTGTTAAAAAGTGATATGTATAAGGTGCTACTGTATATGTGGCATGAATTATTTATTAGTACTTAAAGCTGCATTAATCAATATTTTCATATTAGCAATGGATGTCTTGTATTGATCAACAGAGAGTTACAGTATCGCCTGAGTCTGCAGTTCTCCTCAGCTGGATAAGACATATTTGTATCTTTCAGCTCATTGTTAGAATTTTAGTCCACATCCTAACTGTTTTGGTTCGTGTCTTTCAGTGAAAAAGCTCTGATTACCTTAAGCTATTCACCACCTGCCTAGAGCCAAGTAGTATACTCACAGAGTTAGCGGCTAGCTGCGGAACATAGTAGAGCATTTAGCAGCTGAAGAGCCTTATATTTCCCCCAGGAGTCGATGAAGACCAAAACAGACTTAAAAGGAAATTGAATATTGGATTTACATTCATCAAGTGGCCAGAAACACGACTCCTAATGAATGCTAATGGAGCCTTTGAATGTGTAAATGGCCAACTGTTTGCTAACATGGTAGCTAAATCAACTTTATAGGGTCACAGTAGGTCACATGTGTAAATGATATTTGGCTTCACGGAGAAATGTGTTCCCAGGTGACCCAAAAAGGTGACTTGACATTACATATGTACATACACATATAAAAAGGCATTCTGAGCGAGTGAGGGTTTGACAGTTTATTCTGCAGCACAGAAATAGTGGTAATAGCAAAGAATATTTAAATAGTTTATAGTAAATTATGGTATATTATATCTCCATATGTGGTCATATTTTCCCAAAACAAGAGGATAAACTAGTCAACATGGTGAAATTATTTAAATATAATATTCTTCATTACATCTGTGCTTTACTGCATTGTACTGTTGTGACAAGTCAAAGTGTCTGCTGATAAAAACTGAGCATCTCTTGTTCAGAAGTCACATTGCATTGCCATTATCAGGAAAAGCTGCAATTACAACAAATAAAACAAACACAATGTGAAGCCCTTTAAATGTTAGACGCTAATGGTCTTGAAGATAGAGATCAAAGCTCAACACTAATATAAGAAAGTTGTGATTGTTATAAAAAAAAGAAGTTCCTTGGCAATGTCTGGTGTCTGTTTCCATCTCTGCAGCCCTTCTGCTTCCACATTATAATTAATGTGACAAAACTAGACGATCACAGAGAGGACTGGCTGCCTCTGTGCGCCGCTGTGTTACATTTCAACTAGTGTATCAGCAGGTTGGGTTTCAGGGGAAATGTGCCTGAAATGCTTTCTGTTTTAACTACACATTTTCAGAGTGCTTGGAAAAGATGACCTTCATTGTCAAAAAAACCCCAAACAACATAGCATTTTAAAAAGTTTTCCTGAGTTATTTAGACTGTAATTTAACAACTTTGTTTATCTGTCACTTTTAGCCCAACATAGGGTAAAAACTATTCTACATGAGCCTACAATATGATCTATGAAATATCAAGTGCAACTCCTCCACCTGCTTGGCAGCATAGAGGTAATAAAACTAGAGATAGATGGCACCAATTAAAACCCTCCATGACTAAATTCTTAATGAGCTGGAGATATTAGAACATCTTAAGAAGCTGTGGGAGTCATTGTGGTTTAAAGATTAGATAAGATCATGAATGACCTTCTTTAAATCTGTAGGGGATAATACTGTTTTGATGTTTGAAGTAATTCTCAAAGTTTATAATCGTCTGCTGAAGTCACTTCAGTGTCTAAATTCACCCTTTGCGTTTCAAGCCCCTGGCTTTATAAGTTGAAGGACATACCTCCAAGATCACTTCAAATTAAAATTTTCTCATCATCATCTAAGTTGTCATAAATGGCTGTAAAGGGAGAATTATTGCTCTGGGCCAATCTTGTTTTTCCACAGTCTTGTGACACTGTTTGATGTTCCATGGTGATTGGTTTTTGCACCCCCACACCTTCCCAACACAGATATTGCTCATCAAATCGCTAAATCTGCACCATTTTACATATACCAATCACATGAATGCTTTTATTTCTGCCATCAGACACCCCAAGCATAATTTTCTTCTTTAATTCACCTAAATAAATATTCCTGTCATGCCTGCCATCCATGCAAATGACTCATTTGTCATTTGAAGTATTCTATTTTGATTTTTGACTGATCTAGCATTTGCTGAAGGGAAAACAGATGAATTGCAAAAAATAAATAAATCATGTTTTATTTATTTACATTTGATGGTGTCACTAACCAAGACCTTTGGCAAAAATAACAATCAGGGCTCGCTTAAAAACTTGAGAGGGTAATATCTTTGTACTCTCTGCCAGGTTATTCAATGAGCCCTTGATAACACCTCTCCACATTAAGATAGGCTTTAGAGCATATTTCAACTAAAAGTATTAAGAAATATATTATATACTCTAGCTTTAATATTTCAGCTTGTTGCACGGCCCCAAAGTGGCCAAAATATAAATGAACACAGCTTTAAATATTGCAAAAATATTTAAAATATGTAATTTTCACAATGATTTACAAAATATGCAACAGATGTGAAGATAGTGACATTATAACACATATGCTATGTTCATAATGCACACAGGAGCTTGTGTATATGTGTGTATTATCATCTAAAGTGTCTGTCTCTTTTCTGGCTTCTCCAGCAGAAACTGACAGCTCATTTTAGTGAGTCATGATGCTTTAATCCACAGAGATTACTGAGAGTCATATAAGGAATCACTATCAGAGCCGTAACTTGATCTGACTTCGGAGCAGTCTGGCCCAACAGGGATGGATAAATTATCTTCACTCTGGGCGCACAGAGAGGTGAATGTTAGCACACTGACACTACTGTATTCATTTTTTTTTCAATCTTCCAACCCGTTCACCTCTACTTTTGAAATCTCTTTGTCCCTGTGTGAAACCCATTACTGATCTTTATCCTGATCACCTGTCAGTCTTGCTGCAGGTGACAGCCGTTCACACTGAGCTCATTCTAACACTGGAAGATTTCATGAGCCTTTCTTTTCATAAGAGGGTGCCAGCAGTGAAGGAAGAGGCATTAGGTTTTAGCAGAACCATATTTTGATTCGCTCTTACTTGCACTGAAACAATGTTATAGGTGTGCAGTCTTTCTTGTATACATTCACTTTCATTCACATTGTGGAGCTGGGGTCACTGTTTAGGCCCTGTGGAGTCATTTAGAGGTTACAAACTTCTACCTGTTGTGGAGGATGATTATTGCTAATTCCTAATAATTCAGTCTTGGGATTCAAACTGCCAAATACCAGATTACTTGGCAGAGATGGGTCAGAGATGCACTGCAGTGTCTAAATTGGTTCCACAGGGCAATCCATATTGTTAAAACAAGTTGCTCCTGCATATCACAAAGTCATTACAGCCTGAGGTGGATTATATAATGAAGCGCTGCCCAGACAGCGAAGCATGTGTTGAAAGCAAGGAGCAACAAACTGGTCTGACTGTGTTGTAGTGTGAGTTTCACACAGCACTGACTAACTGTGTGTGTGCTTGTGTGGGAGATGGAGGGTGAGCTTGTGAGCATGCTCCTGCAATGAGGAGAATGTGTGTTGTTCTCACGCTCCGCTGAAGCATGAAAAACACTGTCGAAAAGCAAGCTGGCAGAGAAATCAACATACACACTGTGTGTCAGACGAAGATTTTTACCTCTTTTTCCCTAAGATGTGACCTTGAAGGATTAGAGAAAACTCTGCAGACTAAATAAATGAATCAGTTCTGTGTTTTTCTTTTTCTTTTTTTACTGTAAGATTTATGCTGCTACATTAAGGACATGAGGGACTAGTTTAAATCAATATTGAAATATTAATAACAGTATTTTAGACAACAATGTAATCAAGATAATATGCAGACTTTCCATGTACAGCCTACTTGGCAATATTGTTGTGTGTTTAGATGTAGAGTTTAGTCTTAGCTTTTAAATTCAGTTCAGTTTCTAGTTTTGTTTTTATTTTTCTAACGTATCTCATAAAAAACCCAGATCAACACATTGCCAATAAGTAACCAATATATGATTGGACATGATTAGATTTTTTTCAAATACCAGACTCCTTAGGTCACTGTGCAAGTATGAATGAAACACAAAATGAAATTCATTCTTAGTAACACCAAATATTAAGTCCAGACACGCAATGACACAAAGCTGCCCAAGAAACATTTAGTAGCCAAGTCCACTTACATTTGAGCCCCTAAACTTTGAGCACTATGTGTTAAAAGGGCCTCACAGCTCTTCCTATATTCATGTACACCTTATCAAGTTAAAGCTGAGACGTGGTACTTTAATGTAGAGTAGTAACCATTATTTTATTTCATATTGAATGTGATGAAACACAGAACAAAAAAATGTGCACCTGTCTGAATAATTACTGTCAAAACATACATAGAAATGTGTGCAATTGATACATCATTATATCAGAAAATAATAAAATAATATATAATAATAATAAATACATTTTACCCACAGCTTGGAATAATTAATTAATTAATTAATTAATTAATTAATTAATCAATTATTACACAAAGAGTATTGTGAGACAAAGTAATCATATCATCATAATATGACTCCACTGAAAGTCATTAAAATATATTACTGAATTATTGCACAGCCTTATGATGCATTTTAAAATTGTTATCTGCAAGCCTCCTGAATTTAATATCTTAAAGCTAAAAAAAGAAAAAAAGAAATTCTTAAAGATTAATGACTCAAAGACTAACAAGAGAAAGTTCTGGGCATCTAGGTGATGTGTTCTCTGATGCAGCAGAAATCCCTCTTTGCAGCTTCAGTGGAGTGAAGCTGCCATGCTGCCATCTGCTGGTGGAAAAGTTAGGTTCCAGACTATCAAGACACTTGATATGCCTTTGTAATGTGTTGCACAGTGAGATACACTCAGAGAAAAACCAATAAAGACAGTGAAGCAGATAAAAACTGCTCCAAACTGCAGCAGGGCATCTTTAGAAAAACCTCACACCATCATGTCATGGGTCAACTTCTGCTATATCAACAAAGTTTCAAAGCACACACTCCACACTCTGTGCGCTCAGAATTGGTCATTTACACAGCAAAGAGCCTGAAGACGCAGCTGAGTGACTGTCATATCGATTCAGAAGCTTCTTCTCACCTCTGCCAGCGATTCATGCCTTAGTTAGTTTCTCCTATTGATCTCTGTCTTCTCACAGCAGAAGCAGTGATCGACCTATCTGCCAGCTGATTGAAGATAAATTTCACAGTCATATCACCACCACAGGCTGTCTACAGCTTAATCCACTTATGCTTTCCTAATTACTGGAGTGTGTCGGAAAATGGAACACAGCATTATTTAATTCTTATGTTCTCAGAAGTAACCAGCACACTGAAACAATTAATAATATAGGCTATACACCACAATCCCCCTCCCCAGCACTACCACCACCACCACCGCCCATCCCCAGCCATAGCCTGCGGGCATCCCCGTGATGTGACTTCCAATGAGTTTCTCTGTCTGGAAAGAGCCAAGAACGATCGTTCAGAATGGGAGGCAGGTCGGATAGATATGCAACGGCAGACATGATCCCTTCTGTGGGCAAACAACGGGGTGTTGTTTCAAGGCACGATCACATCAGCGGGGAGGGAGGAAAAGGACTGAAACAAACACACCCCATGGCACAAATCGATGGCTTGTGCAGCAGCTTATCTGACATCCGCACAGTGACACACAGACAGGGAGATGGACAGCAGGAAGTCTGGGACAAACTCTATTTTATACTTTCACTTATTCAATCAGTCGCTTCACTGTCTCTCACATAAATCCATTTCCCTTCTTGTAGGAGGGAGACACACGGCTGAACGCCGAGATGAAAGAAACAGATGACATATTGATTTCTGAATACTGACTTAGTGATTTAGTTTCGTGGGATAACACTGCTTCTCATCGCATCACAGTACTCAGTTGGAGCCAAGCTGTTTATTTTAGACACAGGGAATCCTCCATTAAACTTTATCCAAACCATCAACTCACTGAAGGGGGTTTGGAAAACAGGAACTGAATGGAGGAACATCAAAAACAATCTTGTACTTCCAGGGGACATCTGTTTATGTTCTCTCCCTCTCTTCCCCTAAAAATCTGAACAGCATTTCTGGCTGTGGCCTGTTTCTTTTTTCTTTTCTTTTTACTGTGATGAAATGATACTGTGGTGAATCACACACTAACAAACACTCAAATACAGACACACAGTGACACATTGTCTGATGGATGCCAACCACGCGTGTCCTTGGTTGATATGCTGTTTCCACAGCAACACAGGGTCTTTATCGTCATCAGAGCTGGGTTATGCCAGTGCAGGAGCTCTTTAAATAGACCTCAGTAGTCACAACAGAGCATGATTAGGCCAACCTCTACCAACTCCAAAATTGGCTGTGTCGTCACCGTCATGATAATAATCCTTATTTATAGAACACTTTTCAAAACAATGCCACAAGGTTCTTCATACTCTAGAGAAATAAAAAGCTTGACTGAATGGAAGACGAGAACAGTGAGGCCGAGCAATGGTTAAGAAATGGAAAAATAAATAGTTGCATGCTGTGATGTTACAACAAATAGAATAATCCTGATTTATAGATAAGGACTGAACAGAAGACAGAGGAAATACAAGAGCACACTACAGGTTTAAACACAACAGAGTTTGTTGTTGAGCTGACAGATAACACTTTTGCTCTTTTGTCTATATTAAACCAGGCTTTGTTACACAATCTGTGACTCAGATTTAGCTATGAAATAACAGTTAAATAATCTCTTTCAGTTGCCTCCTGATGGTAGAACACACATAAGACCAAGTATGGAGAAAATGAAGGGTGTACATGCAATGCTAGCAGCTTTGTGAGGCTGTATTTAAGCAGGTGGTGCTTTGAGCTAAATGCTAATGTCAGTGTGCTAACATGCTCACAATGATAATTCTATCATCCCAAGCTGTGACTTCAGATAACATCTTATTGAGTTCAATTTTGACACATTTATCAAATCCAAAGAAAGACTGTACTAGCAACCCTTGCTTGATCATGTGAGTGGATTGTAGAATAACAATCAATTGTGAAATGGGACGCTGGCATCATTTGTGATTTGTAAGGCTGATGGGAATGTCATTAGTTTTGCAGGTGGTGCTAGATTAGGAGTCAGGCGATCACCAGAGACATTAGGACTCATCTGGGCTCCAAGATTATCTATACCTAATGCCATGAAAATCCATCCAATAGTTTCGATCGAAAGTAAAATGTCAACCTCATGGTGGCGCTAGAGTAATAGTTAGGGGATTAACATAAATTGGCAGGCTTTATCTTCTGGGAAGCAGCAGCATCTGTACAAAAATTTATGACAGTTCCTTCAATCTGACTGATTGTTGCTATCCCTAGCCACAAAGCTACCATGGTGCCAAAACACACCCTCATGTGGCCTACACATAAAGACAGTTTCAGACAAAATATCCCACCAGCTTCACAGATTTACCAAGGAAGAGCGTTTCCCCCCAAATATGCTATACTTGTATTAGTGATTATGCATACTACTAGGTGTGAATTTTTGTCCACCTACATTAATAGACGGTTGGAGAGCCCACAAGCTAAACCATCCAACCATGTCTTTCTTCTTCTTTTTTTTCTTGCATGGCAGATGTTTGGGGGTTTATTTGTACTCAAGCTATAGTATATATCTGAGATATCTAAAAAAGTACCATGAATAATTTTGTTCCTCATCAAAAACAACAAAACAACATAAAGGTATTCAAGGCAAGGTGAACACAAAAATGAGGTGTAATGAGTTTTACAGCTTCAGCAGTCAAATAACAGGACACACATCATCAACTCAGACTTATTTATACCAGCATAATATGAGATTTTTGATTAGACATTCTTCAAAGGCCCTTCTATGTATTCAGGACCCATGACACTTCCCTATTTAGTGGTTAGTTTATCATTCGCTTGTTTTTCTCTGCTGTTTTGACCCTGTTTGGTGTTTGATTACAGATCTCCTCAGTGTGTAGTGTTGAATTTTAAATCTAGTGTATACCTTTTTTCTGCATATAAAACATGTGCGAGTGAGCTGCAGGAAGACACAGTGGCTGATGAAGATGGGCTGATTACAGAAGGGAAATAACAATACATCTCTCAATAAAATACATAAAAACAACACTAAAGAAAAAAAACAATTCAATAACCAAATGAATTTCAAGTTCATGGATTTACATCAGCTTCAGTGGCTCATTCACCAGCTGCTTGGCTACCAGCTGACTATTAGCAAGAGGGAAAAACTTTCACAGCACAAAGAAGGTATTTTTTAGTTTTGCATGATTTATTTATGGAGGAAAAACATTATATTATAGTCCGATCTTACTTAAAGCAGACGAATATAACATAATACATTGTGGTCAAATTTAATCAGAACACTCTCTACAAGTGTATACTTAAAATATGTATCAGATCAGTGTTTTAAGGTGTTTTTACTGCTCGCACATGTAAAGAAATGTAAAAATGTCACAGTTTGTAAAGGTTAAAATACATTTTGTGTGGCTTATTTGTAAATATTTTAAAAGCTAACATATAGATTTCAAAATCATACAAAGGTGCCCACAAATGTGTTTGCAAATAGTTTGACTTTCCTATTTAGATAAATGTTGCCAACAAGCTATTTTTTGTGTACCTTTGTTGCATTACTTTTATCTGTTTTGTAGCTGCTTAAGTTAATACATTTAATATAATTTAATGAATTTGTCTATTTTCTTAATTTTTTAAATTTACACTACCTGCAATTACTTATACTTTATATTTACCTACCTAAAAAAAGGTTATTCTCTGTTTCACTGTAAATCAGTGTGTATTTTTTATTTTATTTTATTGAAAAGTGCTACATAACTAGTTTATTATTGTCACTAGGCATAGTTTCTACTTCCAGATGTTATACATTTTATACAATTAATGTTACCAATACCTGAAAATACACTTTTGGTCAGTTTAAATGCATTTAAACTCCAAACATGTGGAGTATATGTGGATTTCTATTTGTGGCACTGGGACAGGCCACACAAACACATACCCAGATAAAACCCTGCATCATCTCTTCCACACTGCTTAGTCACAGATGAGATTATCAGTGAGTTGTAGGTGGGGGTCTGACTCATTTGGGAGACATCAATCTGCAGTGTCAACATTAAGGCTTTGTGACATCAGCTCCATCTGCCAGCAGCTGGAAACGTAGGAAGCAACATTGTTGTAATCTGATAGGATCTAGACGCCTCTATGGTACCGCCATGATTATGATATTACTGCTCTGGAAATTTGCAGCATTTGTGAACCACAGTGTAAGTTTATACTTCACACAGATGCAGTGTTGCAGTACTATCTCTAGAGGGAGCTACAAGTAAGGAAGCCAGAGCTGATGGTGCTGCATGAAAGAAGGTTGTAAACTATTTTGACACATTTTCATATTAAAATTTGGACAGAACCTTTTTTTAAAGGCGCTCACAAAAATGTATCATATAATGAAACTGTCTCATTATTTCTTTCTAAAACAAGCAAAAAAGTGACATGCTTCCAATTGTTTCTGATGTCTAAAAAAAGACATTTTCCAAAAGTGTAAGTAAAGTAAATAAAGTAATTCAAGCTTATATCAAGTAAATAAAATCTCTTCATAATACCAACCATTGTTAGGGAAAGTAAGCTTATAAAACTAACAGTTTGACTAAATGACTGGTTAAATTGGATAATATTGTAGTGCTGTAGCCTGCTAATGTGCAGTGACACCACATAAAGTGTATCCACTCTGACACTGTTTACTGTTGACAGTCAGCTCCTCCTCCTCCCTTTTCTCCCTGTTAAATCACAAACTGCTTCGGCTCAGCCACCCTGACAGCAATTTCCGGATACAAAGATGAGGCGGGCATTTGTGTGTTTGTGTGTGTGTGTGTGTGTGTGTGTGTGTGTGTGTGTGTCTGTGGGGTGATTGGTATGTGGACGTGCAGGAGTGCAATCACAGAGTAATAAATAATTAAAGGCAGTTTTCTGGCACAAAACATGTGGGAACTGAAATGATTTTAGAAGACACAGACAGGGAGAGAGGCTGATAATTACGGCTCCTATTGATTATGTGCTTTGCCTCAGAGAGATTTTTTTCCTTTGTAATTAGGCACTGGATTCCACTGGAAGTGCCTCTAAAAGACCATTTGCAGGATTAAATATAGATGAGTGCCGGTCTGAACTCCACTCCCTGCTCCATTAACAAATATGTACATCTCTTTATGCTGAACATCATGACCTGATGTATACATCAACAACATGTAGGCTATTCAGCTGAAAGCAGCTTTTGAGTGGTTGACTGATGAAAATGCTCCTATATCAGAGGGACATGTAAAGCAAATGCAATTGCTTTTTTTCTTGATTGCAAAAAGTGTGACAAAACTATAATTTTATGCCATGATCTTATGAATAAGGAGTGATTCATTCACAGTGAGTGGAGAAGAAGGCTCCTGCCCACGGACAGGCTGAGTAAGCGGAGGAGGGTCCACTCAGCAGACAGCAGACTCATACAGAGATATGACAGGAGCTGCATCAAAGCTGTCATGTACATCCCTGTTTGACCCTGCATGGCTAAAAACAGTTACGCAATTATATTAATTAACAACTTGAATTTAATAAAATGATAAAAAAACAAAGTACAAAAGAAGAAAAAATAAATATTGGGGGGGCTGGAAGTGGGCATTTTATACACATTTAGTGTATAAAATGAAAAACTACTACTACATTTAATATATTAGATATATTTTAAAGTGTCTGTGATGTTTGTTTAATGTGCATGCACAGCACGGAGTGATATGAAAATAACACAGTTAAGTCAGTATGTGATGCCTGTACCACTGAGACACGAACAGTTTAATTCTACTCTGCTCTGGTTTTCTGCATTGTCATCAATAATACATCACCTCCCATCACATTGATATTTTCTTTGGACCATTCCTTTGACTTAGTATGTCAAAATAATATTAATAATACACCTACACAATATCTTAATTGAATATTCAAGCCATTTTTACACAGGTCACTTTTTGATAAAGAGCTACATAAAAAAAAAAAAAATTGGTTATTACTGCCACTGAGTCACCTGATCAAAGGCAGCAGTTCTGAGGGTAAAGAGGAACTTTAAGTTTGGAGGTTTCTACTGAATCGTATGATCTTCATCAGAGGATGATGGTTGTCATGTTACTGTTGATGTCCAAACCTCTTAAGTGATCAGAGTAATGGGAAGTATGAACAGCTCCATGAAAACTGAGCCAGTATCATTGCCTAATGAAGACCATGCAATGAGGTCGTTTCAAACACAAGCAAGAATATTGGACATTGAATCGATGTAGATTGCTTTATCAACTGCTGTTTCCAATGCCAAGAATAAAGAGATAAGATTACTCCCAAACTTCCAAAGTTGCAACAGTATCCTCTCTTACTTTCATTAATCAGGAAAACCATCGCCTTGCTATCCAATGGTGTTATAATTCTTCATTAAATAAACTAGTGGAAGTGTGTCCATATGAATGTGACAGTGCCTTTCACCCCCTAGTGTGAGATACCGATTAAAACAACTGATCATCTTTGAGTCATTCAAATTTTCCCCAGAAATATCCCAGACATGACAGCAGCACTAACAAGTTATATTTAGACTGGTAACGTGATATTGGATTGTGTTTTGGGGAAAAGTTAACACTACTGTAATACAGTATATTGGCTAGTATTGTCTGGTTAAGAAGCTCATGTGATTGGTGCTGGACCTTTGCTGTTCTGCTCCTCAACTGTGGGCATGCAGGAATGTTAAGAGGTTGGAAATGCACTGTTTAATCCCAAACATCCTCATCAAAGCCTGCCGGACTGCTCTCACTGGACTATTGTTCAGTCTGAGAAGGAAGGGAGAGCGAGAGAAAGAACACTGAATCACTTAGTCTGGCCTTGTGTTATTAAAGAGGGATTATTTGGAGACGAGCTTTATATCAAATAAGTGCACATATAAAGAAACAAACCCACAGTATACACACAGGAGGCTCGACCAGCAGTTTCTGACTGTTTTGTCTCAAAATGAGATGAAACAGTATGTGTAATTTGCAAAACCCTCCTCACATGTTGCATAGTGTCAGCATATGTAGCATAGTGTATTGTTGAGGCCAGAAAAACTAAAACTATTTAATAATCAGACTAAATCATAATTTGAGAAGAGCTGAAATTTTGGAGCGAATAACACAAGATTCTGCTCTGATCTGGAGCTGTTAATTGGCGGTAGGAGACTCATTGTAGACTAAGTGAAGACTCTCTGACCAATCAGTGGCCGGCAGTCTGTTGACATCAAATTTAGTAAAAAATAATGTATCCACCCTTTAACTTTAGGTTGATATTGTTATACAATGCACAATTACACATACACATGCACAATCCACGTTACCGTGAAATTAACTTAGAAGTATGACGTGTTTTTTCTTTTGAAAGTTAGATCTGCAGAGACATTTAGAGTTAGATCACTGTGGGAGCATTATTTTAGTCATGCAACTCCCTGTTAAGCTGTTTGAGCTCATCCACACTTGTTGCTACTTTTGGTTGGAATGGCTTCTGATTCTGACACAAAAAGATCACGTTCTTAATCTTGCCTACAAAGCTCTGATTCCAGTTTTTAACTCTAGAATACAAACGATTTTTAGAAAAAAGGCAGAGAAAATGTAATATTATTTCATGTAGGAAAATGTTGTTTTCTACATTGATAGGTTTTAAATCATCTTGTGAACCCTCAGATTTATCTTGTGACCCCTTAAAGAGGCCCAAACCCCCAGGTTGTCTAGTATAGTATAGACAATAAGACACACATCCGCATGTCAACTGATTACAGTGTGGGAAGAAATGCTTTGACAGAGACTCCACACACACAGACAGCGGCAGAATCAGAGAAACGAGGCGAGGCAGAACAAATTCAAGCCCTGGAGGGAATTTAAAACTAATCACATGGATACAGAAAGGGGAATGATTGAGGACAGACAAGAATAACAAACGTAATAAATGAATGGTGCGGATAAGGGTGTCCATGCCAGCTGTGTGCCAATTTTAGCCCATTCACCTCACAGCACTTTCTGCTTTCTGCTTTCTGCTTTCTGCTCCAGCTACCATATTGATAAAGCCCTGAAATAACATGCCTATTTCTGATAAAAAGTTGCTCCTAAAGGCCACGGACGACTGGCGTCACTGAGTGGTTTGAAATTGCCACTTGACAAAGACACAATGTTCCCCAGTGAAACACCTCAGCCTTGTCGTCGGACACCTAGAAACATCAGGAGCTATTTATAACAACTTCATCCCGTCACTATGAAGGAATATCTCTCTGTCTCCATCGCCCCCCAACCCCTCTCGCTTTTTCGCTCACTGTTGCCATGGAGCTTGGAATCAATGACATCACGGGGAAGAGTGTGTGTACGCTTGCGTTGTGTGTATGTGTGTGTGTGTGGAGATGAAAGCTGGAATTTGCGGACTGAATGAGCACGGCCAGCAAATATCAGGTGACGAGCAGAAGCACAGAGAGCAGGCTTCATGCTGGAGTGCGCACACACAGACAGCACCCTGCACAGTTACACACTAAATCACCAACACACACACTCTGAGCGTGGCATACAGACGTAAACACATGAAGCTCATACAGCCTTCCACCCGCCCACACACACACACACACACACACACACACACACACACACACACACACACACACACACACACACACACACACACACACACACACACACACACACACACACACACACACAACCAATCTGTCACACACAGAAACATGAATGCATTGGGGGAAAAAAAGAAAAGCTAATTGGGTTAATGATGATGACTAAACTTGCTTTTTCAAAATGGCTGCAGTGTTATGTCACAAGATAACATCCGTACACAACTTCAAAGAGAATTCAGTAATTCAGTAATTACACAGTGGACATTAAAAAAAAAAAAAAAATTAAAGAGGGGAAAAAAATGCCTTTTTTTACACAGATAAAAGAGGAAATTACACATATTGCCTTGAATGTGTCTTAAAGGGCCAGTTCACCTAAATGACAAAAATGTGTTTACACTCATTTACAGTAAAGCGCTGCAACTAATGGTTATTTCCATTAACAACTAAACTGTCAATCATAGAATGAACAAAAATAGTGAAAAATGCCAATGATAGGTACCTAGAGTCCAAGGTGACATCTTCAATTTGCTTGTTATCCGACCAACGGTTCAAAACCCAAAGATATTTCATTTTAAATGATATACAGTACAACAAAAAATCAGCAAATCCTTACATCTGAGCTGCTGGAGAAAAAGAATAATGGATCATAAAAAATGTTTCATGATGTGCTTTTACTCACACATCAATGGTGTTGTCTAACAAAGTAGATCATTTTGATTTTATGTGCAGTGTTTTTGAGATATCTGTGTCGTTTTTTAATGATAGTTAACGGGATTTTGTTTCTAGTGCCAAACGCATTGAGCAGCTAATTAAGAAAGCAGAAACCATGTCCTGGCACACATTTTATAAGATTTTAACTGGAACTATACTACATTCAAGAGAAAAAATAGTCCCAAATAACACTGTTGACAGAAGGATCTATGCATTATCCCAAGGAACTGAAGAACTGCCTCCGAAAAACATCCATTATATTGGATTAGTGACAGACTTTCCAGAAGCTGATACTGATCAAACTTTATCAGAGGTGAAACAAGGGGACCCTTTGTTTCTGTATTGTTCAGCTTCATAAATGATTTAGCTAAAGAAATCAAAACATTCCGGCTGTTTGGTGTATAATTTACTTCTGATTTGAAATTATGTACATGATTATATAATGACTGATGTCTTTCTTTTGACATATGGCTGTCTTGTTATCCCACCTAGGATGGACCAGATGTTTGGCACGAAATTTAATTTAATTTTTTAGGTTAATTTTCAATTTATATACCGTGAGGTAACCTGTTGTGAGTGACAGTGGCCTCTCACTAGCAGGATGCTCTAGAGTGCATGGCTAAAGGAGCAGAAAATAGAAATCACTCGGAAGATACAAGAGTTATGCGATAAAAGAGTCAACCATAAATAATCTGCTGGCATGCCGGCCCCAGAGACTGTCCACACATGATGACTACTGTACTGTGAAGGATACAGTGTGTGGAAGAATGTGTGACACAGGCCGAAAGTGTGTCTAGTTTGGGTCTCACAATGTGTCCTGTCCGACATGTCTGCAGAGCTGATAAGCCTGTCTTATCTTTGTTGCAAATTGCTGCCCCCAGAGAAAGTGTTTGAGGGGAGAGTGGACAGTAAACACAGCAATGGAGCAACACTGAAATAATGGCTCTATTGTTCCATCTATTTACACACTCCTTCTGTCCCTCACGCACACACACACATGCACCACACACACAAACATCAAACATCCCCCCTCCCTCTGTTTATTGCAGAGAGAAGCCTCAATAACCCATATTGCTTTTGCACTGCTACATTATCCCCTTGTTCAATCTGTCTTCTTGTCTCTCTATGCACCCGCACTCACATACCCACACTTCGACTCCTCCAATTGGCAGCACCCATGGGAGCCACCCCTCCCCACACCTCTTCCGTAGCTCAGAATCACCAGCCTAACGCTCTTCTCTCTCATTTGTCTCTCACTCAGACTGCTTCCATGTTTCTGCCACGTCACAATAGAAGCTCAGACAAGGGGATGCCTGAGTTAATGCTGCTGCACAGCACCCATGCAAATCAGCAGTGTCCATGCCTGTGCAAACAACCCCACACATACAAAGTATTGTGGTGCCCAAATTGCCTAAAATGCAAACTTGAAAAGGGCATTCCTCACATCAAGAGAGAAAAGAGAATGCTTGAAGTGTAGCTTTCCTTGAACAAGAAATCCTGAAACTTTTTAAAGTGAGGCTTATCCAATTGTAGCTCTGTTAGGTTTCAACCAACTCCTGCGGGAAATATTGGTCTCTTTAGCTGGTAATTGCTCCATTATCTGCACCAGCTGCTTGCAAGCTTTGTGCTCATGCTGTTTGGTGCTGGGTAGGTAGAATCAGTGGGTTTATCAGTGTTTTTTTGGTGAAAACAGCTGCCTGGTACATCTGGAAATGATGACATTTGTGAGAATGAACCAACACAGGGACGTTTTGGGCCATAAAAATAAAACAATGAGCTGAAAGATGCTAAAACACTCCCAAGAATTGCGTTTGCCAATGCAAACTTCACATACATGTAATCATTTGAACCAATAAAAAGATGGATTTTAGTAGCTTCAACATAATTATATATAGTTTTATGCCACACATTACATTACTGAAGCTGTACCCTTTCTTTTTTATGGTATATAATAGAAATCCCGCCTTCCAATGTTTCCTCAGTAGAGGTATTGTTAGAAAGGGAAGCCATCACTGATGATATAAGCATGTGACGTCATGGCACATTTACTATGCAAATAGAGTTAAGGTGAAACACGTCAAAGATACACATAGACCAGTGTGGAGACAGCCTTTTGAGTATGTTACATCACAGTCATTAGCAAATAGGAAAATACGATTACAGTGGTTTCTATATCAGTACAAGGAAGTCAACCTTTCCAGTGTAGTCAAACCTGTTCAGGTGTGATCAATTTCCATCCATGCAAGCCACTGCATTGAGTAGTACGGCACATAAAGCAGCCTAAAAGTCTATGGAGGGATACGAATGTGATGGAGGTGGTGTGCAGACCTGACAACATTGTCTCTAATTGCCTCTGTGGGATTTCCTGTTCAGAGATAACGAGGTACCTTGGTTCATAAGAAATGCACAGTGTGTATAATAGTAACTCCCCATTCATAAAGATATGAGGTGGCATACAGTCCGACTATATGAATACAGAATCATCAAAGCATGTCTCTCTCTAAGATAAATATGTGGATTTTTCATATGAAATGCAAGACAGAGAACAACTCATCTTTGAGCATATTCAAATTTACAGTTTGTGGTTTGTACATATGAGGAGAGCATGTGATGGTAGCGTGACATTTAAAGGAAATATCCAACTTATCAAGCTCTGTGCATTCATGGCTAAAATAATAAACTGCTTTGTTTTAGTATTAAAGATACATTCATATAATGATACAAGCAAAATCATATGGTTTGTAAATGGTTTTTATTAGCAAAATAAGGGAGATGAGTCTACAAAGATTCTCCGTCCGTGGAGAACATACACATACATAGACAGTTGTGGCAGTTTCTTTATATGAACAGATCCAGGACCATGTTTGTCGCTTGTCTTGGCAAAGTAGTACTGATCATCAATCATAGACCAAGCTCTCTTGACCATCTTTGTTTCCATCACCTGAATGAAAGGCTTCATGGATCCTCAACCAGTGCCTCTACTCTCAAACTGTTGCTAGATAGGATCCAAGAACAGCGTCTGAACAGTTCAGACATCCTTCTCACCTTTCCAACCATCTTTTCTGTGATTCAGTTTTTTTCTTTTCAACACCAAAAACTTTGTGAACTCTCCTCCAAATACATTAAAATATACAGTAAAATGTGTCAACTCTGGTCTTTGTACTTTAAAACACTTGAGCGTATTATCAGCTCATCAACGAACCATTTTCCGAATGGTTGGAAAGAATGGATATTTTATACACTGTTTAAAAACCAGAACCCCAGATTTGTGGGGTAAATGTAACAATATACATCTCAGTATTGTACTGTGTGATCGGCCAGCGAGGCCATTCATTGTCATGGCAGGTTGGGGATGAGGGGGGATGGGTTAGGGGACTGTGGAGGCTACATGTTGGTCACCATGGAGACCCATGTACCTTTAGACCAGAGAGAAATCTTCTTCCTCCTCCCGATAGCTCAGTGGTGTGCACATAGAAGATAGCAGGGACACTAACATATGAAAACAGTTTACCTCTTATGTTTAGAACAATTCAGCAGGCAACAGAACAAGCATTGGGACTACGACCGCAGTAAAAGGCATGCGAAGGCACAAGTACCAACTAACTGGACTCATAGTTGTACCCCTTTTCCCCCTTGGTTGTAGGGAAGGGGGAAAAGAAGCATTTCCACCAACAGCAAAGTTTCCTTTTCCAGAGAAAGCGGCAGAAGGAACAGCGAAAATGTGACCTCCTCCTTCTCCTCAGAAAGTAAAAAAACAAAAAGAATTCAAATAAAAAAAAAATAAAAAATAAAAAAAAGTGTGGAAATTTGCGGTGAGGCTTTTACAATGAGACTAACATCCTACACAAATTTCGTAACGCTAGTTCAAAATGTTCCAAAACAAAAACATAAATAAAGCTGTTAAAAGTGGCATATAGTACAGCACTGGTCCGTGACTGATCCTCCCGACTCTTCTCATCTTCCCCATCAAAGATGCACAATAAGCTGGCTCCACTGCCTGAGGACGGAGAGAAGGAAGAAGAGAAAAAGAAACATGAAGGAGGCGAGGAAGGATGGGGTCAGCCTTCTACCATTACACAAACATCTAAATGGAGCAGAAAATGTATTTAAGCCTTTGATAAAAGAAGACACTGATTTCAGTGATTCAGTGATTAAATTATTCATTTGATTATGATGGATTATGCTGCATCTTTGTGGTCAACGTCAGCTGCGCTCCTCCGTAATTCTGCATGCTTATAGCTCTAGAAACAAACCAAATAATTAAAACCCTTTGGAAAGAGAACAGCTTTAAACCAGACTCCTACGACTTCCTCATCGACTCCCGCTGGTTCCTGATGCTGCGGTTAACACTCATTCAGTCATAACCTTGACAAGTGCCCTCGTCCACGATGCAGAGCCATGCACATGTCCACCGCGTGTTAGCCAGGCGAAGGATGCGGACCTCGGTTGAGCTCTGGTATTAATCAGTCAATGAAAAGATTAAGGGAGGGGCGATGAAGAGTTCCTTACCGAGAAAAAAAGGTTTGTCGTCTTTGTCGCCATTGTCTCCTCAGAAGAGACCACAGTCTTTCAGGTTGTTCTTGATGATGACATCGGTGACAGCGTCGAAGACGAACTGCACATTCTTGGTGTCTGTGGCGCAGGTGAAGTGGGTGTAAATCTCCTTGGTGTCCTTCCTCTTATTCAGATCCTCAAACTGACACTGGATGTAGGCGGCCGCTTCCTCATACGTGTTGGAACCTGGAAAAGGAAACGAGGAAGGAGGAAGTGAAGAAGACACAGCATAGAGAAACGTGTTTAAAGTGTGTGCTTGGAAAATGTTGTTGCCGGCATAGATTTTTATGCCTTGTTTACTAAAAACATTGTGGAGGGAATTGCTGATAAATTTCATTGTAAGTTTTTATGTTGTATGTCTCATCATAGGAGGGCCACCTGAGAAGCCCTTAAAGGTTTCATTGGGTCCTCCTGCACATTTCTCTTTTGTTAGTTATTGTTCTCTTTTCCTAATCTCAATGTATGTATGTATTTTTTTCTTTTACGTGCAATAAATTTAAAAAAATAAAATAAAAAATAAAAATTGCTTCCTTCTGCACCTTTTCTATAAAATGTTGCCAGTCTTACCTGCGTACTCTGGGTAGCAGATGGTTAGAGGACTCTTCTTGATCTTCTCCTCAAACAGGTCCTTCTTGTTGAGGAAGAGGATGATGGAGGTGTCTGTGAACCACTTGTTGTTGCAGATGCTGTCGAACAGCTTCATACTCTCATGCATTCGGTTCTGAGGGGAAAAAAGAAAAAGGGGAAGGTGACAGCGGTCGTTGTGCTTTGCTCACTGATCCATAAACACGGACACATCTTGAACAGAACACGTCCTTTATTTCTCCTTCTCTGACCCATCACGATTCCACTAGGCCTGCTGTGTATGAAAACACAGAGCGCTGGCTATTATTTTTCTCCGGAAGCCAGCGGCTGAAGCACTCACCATCTCCTCGTCCTCGGCCAGCACCAGGTCATAGTCACTGAGGGCCACGCAGAAGATGATTGCGGTCACGCCTTCAAAGCAATGGATCCACTTCTTCCTCTCAGACCGCTGACCGCCGACATCAAACATTCTGGAGGAACACAGCAAACATGTTCTTCAGTGTGCTTACATACAATACAAGCAGTGTTTATGAAACCCAAAGGCAAAAACAAAGGTCAGGAAGAAGCGCTGCCGTGTCAAATGATGACAGTAAATGATAAAGGGGAGTAGAAAGAAATGATTTGTCTGTTGTTACATGAATAAACGATGGAAAAACAGATTGAGAACAGGAGCAGACCTGGAGCTGTTGTGCTGTATCCTATTTCTCAGCCAAAAGGCAGGAAGGTAGCTGACTTTATTGCTGCTTTCAAATGTCCAATGTGAGGCAATAAACAGACACCAAAGTGGCAAAAACTCTAAGACAGTCAGACATGAATTATGTCTTTTTTATACTTCAGATGTTCAGGAACTACTACTAAACTAGGAAATCCAATTTAATCTAAGAAGGTAAACTGGATGAAACAATTCCAAAAAAATGCATGCAGCTGAGGCATGTCAAAAGAAACAACCCCCATCCCCCACCCGCCCTTTTAGCTCTTATTGGTCCATTTAAAAAGGAAAATAGCCAAAGTCTGGAGAAACTTTGACTTTAAATGGCAGACTGTTGATGAAAATATCTGACATATAACTAGTGCTCAAAAGCCTGTTATTCTCAGTACATTAACATGTCAAAACATGTTAACCCCTTACATCCAGTTTTGTGATTAGTCATTAAAATGTTATTATGACATAGCTGTTTGTCTCTGCTGTGTGATTTTAATGTTACAGAAAGAACTACTTTAATATTTTATAATGTACAGTATGACAGTGAAAATGATTATGACAGGCTGCATAGAAATGGACTGAATAAACAGCTGTGTGTGTTTGTGTAATCTCCAGAACATTTTTCTCTTAAACTTCTGTTACCATGACATAATCAGGCCTACTGCCCCCACTTCCTGTCTGTGTTTGCTAACCCTGTGCCACGACTTAGTCATCGCTGATGCGTACAACACCTTCGCAGATTGTGTCACAATTTACAGCTGTACATGTACAAAGGGAATTTCTATGAAGGAGAATGAGTCAGGGACAGGAAGGAAAGCTAATTAAGCCATCATGTAAAGCACCACAAAGGCGTTTTAGTCTCCAGCCAGTTGTTCAAGTGAAGAAATTCTCACTTGAAGTGCAGGTCCTTGAATGTGAAGTGCGTCTCCACGATGCCTGTGGTTTTGACTCGGGTCCTCAGGACATCCTGCTGAGTTGGGATGTAAGTAGCCTGGGATATCCTGTCCAAATCGTTCAAGTAACTGAGACGAGGGAGGCAAGGAGGGAAAACAAAAACAGCAGAGAGAAAAGGGAGAAAGAAAAGACAGCAAGAGAGGAAAAAAATGTGAGAAAATGTGTCAGAAGTATCAAGATCATGTGTTTAAACAAGTCCCAATAAATATAAACCGGTTTCACATTGAAAACAAGTCATGATTCCAATGTTTTGTTGACAGTATGTTCTGTGAAATTCAAGTACTTCTTTCATGAAATTTATAGTTACAATACAACTTAGTTATCCCACACAGATACATTTTTCAGATAAGAAATGAGTTAAATTTAGATATGACGCCATGGTGGCTTTGTGGTTAGAACTGTTGCCTCACAGCAAGCAGGGCCTGGTTTTAATCGGAGCTATGCTCTTTTCAGCAGGGAGTGTGCATTGTTTTCTCAGTGTTTGGTGCATTCCCTCTCGTTGCTCTGGTTCCCTCACAGTTCAAGGATATGCAGCTGATTGGATATTCCTGTCTCTGTGTTAGCCCTGTAATGGACTTGCCATCTGTCCAGGGTGCTGGCCTATATTTTGCCTAATACCTGCTGGGACAGGTTCTAGTACTCTCATGGAGAATAATAAGGGGACACAAATAATGTGTGGATGAATAAAATGTATTTATAAATGTCTAGAATAAACCATACGCCTGGATGCATTTCTGTATTTTTCTTTCCCAACAACTAAATGTGACTGTAAACATTATTCTTCACATGAAAGTAGCAGATTTTTGACATGTTTCTTGAAATTTTGGAAATGTTCTCTATGTTGCATAAGCATTAGTTATGAATCACCCATAGGTGTTGTTAAGTGACGTCTTTCCCACAGATCTAAATGCAGATGTCACTTCCTATTGAAACTGCGGCCAGTTGAGCAGTTTTTTATGACTGACACTCCAGTCGCCTGTGAAGCAACAATCAACTCTCTTTCAAAGTCACTAAAATATTTTCCTTTTGTCATCTTCATACAAAATCTGAATCAACTGGGCCTGCTCAGCATTTTTTACACATGCCAAAGAGCATTATTGGATGTTAATTGATTGATTGTACCAAGCAGTGCATTTGTGTGGAAGCATCTGCATTCGTTATGTTTCTCCACTCATTTATTCAGGTTTTTCCTTTAATTTGTCATCCATATATGAAACTAAACAGAACATCTTTGGGCGTTTGACTGTTGCTCTGACATTTTTTGGACCAAACAAATAATCATGGAGAGTATAACCACAGGGTGAATCACCAATATAAATAACAGACATGTGCAGCTTCAAGACAAAGTACAGCTAAGCACAACAGGAAATTTCAAAACATTTAAAAGAGAGATGTGATTGCATCACAGGAATGAAAGTGCAATTTGTAGAATAGTGCTGTCTAATCCAAAAGGACGGCAGATTAAGTTGTCAGTTTAATTTTTCATAGTAGAGAAGCGTCTGACTTTTACAGCTCTTGAACAAAAACCCCTGAATATAGAAATCCTTTGTTTTGGATTTCATTTCCTTAAACAAATTCTGAACAAATGCTAAAGCTGTTTAAATCTTGTGCTTATACAGGATATCACACATAAATGACATTTTTCACACACACAGAGTTCATACCTCAAGGTTATGATAATATACAAGGTAAAGAGATTAGTGACCTCTAGTTGCTGGCAGACAAACACAAATAATCTCCCTTTCATGCACACAAGCCTTTTGTTTGTCTTCCAAGGTATTAACTGAAGAAAAAAAAAAATACACAAGGCCTGGCAACAGTGTTTCCTATTCATGAAAAGCCCCTGGACAGCAGGTTTAGAAGAAACAATTAGAAAATGGCCAACAACTGCAGCTCCCTCGGCCTACGATGTAACTGCTGATGTTCGTTCTGCAACCAGGCGAATGGCTTTACTCCCAACTAAATACAGGAGCTGCCTTGTGGTGATATCATTTGTTTCAACAGCAAGGGCTCTTGCACAATATATACTAAATAGATTTATACTGGTTAGAAAAAATATTACGCAACAGTATAGCAACTTTTCTGTATTTGTGTGATTTCGTTTTTACTCTTTAAGCATGTAGCAAATGTTCAGTTGCTGAGGCGTGAGGTTGGAGATTAGTCTCTCCAGCTACCGCTCTTAAGGCTCGGTAGAAGAAAGCAAATATTGACAGTCTAAAAGTCCGGACAAATGCACGGTAGCTTTCTGCTCCCTGAACATGACTAGGACAAGTTGTGTTTGGTAAGCTGTGGCAGCAGCTCTCTGAGTATTTGCAGTGATCCCAGGTCATCTGATTTGGAAGACTAAAGTTGTTGACACACATTGGTGTGTGTAGGACCATTGAGTCTTCTCTGTGGATGACTCACAGTTTAGGTGAGCCATGCATGTTACCTCTGCTGTATATATGTGTGTGTGTGTGTGTGTGTGTGTGTGTGTGTGTGTGTGTGTGTGTGTGTGCGCGTATGTGACTCACTATGCTGCCGAGTCGTTGAGCTGATATTCGCGGGAGCGGCTGAAGCAGGCTTGAACACCTCCGTCCTTCCACAGTCGCTTAATGACACCTGCCAGCTCTGCTGTCATGAATCCTTCCTCTGCTGAGCCCGCCAGCACAAACAGCTGCCGTGCATCATCCTGGGAGAGGAGTCAGGTTGGCTTCAATATCAGAAATCAACCAAAGGCATTACACAACCAACTTTGTTAACATGTATATGCTACCAAACTGAAGAAAAACATTTAAACTCACTTGTAGAGAACTTTAAATAACCTCTGAAATCATGAAATCATGACCACGAGTTTGCTTACAAACTATTCAATGTTGGCGCCTTCTTGTTTTGACCTCAGGTTTACACTCTAAACCAACCAAATTACATCTTTCTTTCACTCACAGCTCTTGCGGCATCGCCAAAGTCAATCTTGAGGCGCCCCATGGCTCTGATAATGGCAATGATGGACTGGATGGTGTTGCTGTAGACCACGGCTTTGTACTGCTTACATTCCTCTTCTGAGTAACCTGCCTCGTGGATGATTCTGAAAAAGAAAAGGTGGGAAAAATGTGTCAGCACCGGAGCAATTTTCCTAGACTGTTACAGCAGAGACCAACCGAATTGCTCCTTAATGCTACCGTCCTAGATGAAAACTCATACTTTACAGAAGTAATTCGTGTCAAATTCCCCCCATTGAACGATGTCTCCTCTCCTCAACTCTTGTTCAATTTCTTTTTTTAATACTCTGACCTTAAATCCTCACTGTAAGAATACTGTCAGGGCACAATGGCCCTGATCTCATGCTTCTCATTTTAGATTGCTTAAAATACAGTCATCCAGGGAAATTAATTCTTTTTTTTTTTTTTTTTTACAGTTTCACTCTGTGTAAATTACTCTGGATAAAAGCATCCACTGGACGTATGAAAATTTGAATAATTAGCTAGAGTTCAACATTTATTTGACCTTTACTGAAGAGATTTGATGAATAATTTGTTCTCTTGCTCACTGGTGCTCACAAATATTTTCTAAAATCTAATCAAAAGACCAAAACCAACAATGTAGAAAATTGTCTCTACTGAACTACTTTCAGTCCCAAACCCTACTAAAGATGTACTTTTTTAAAAGTGGGTCACAAATATATGCTTTCATTTAAAACTAGGGACACACTGCCTCGTGGTTGTATTCCTACAGCAAACAGATTGAATTACAGTTTATATATGTCTGTGCAGACTCATATAGTATTTGTAGTGAGGACTAGGAAGGAATTTAATAAAGTAACATGCTGTCACAGAGGAGTGGAGAACACAGGACTGATAGAGAGCTTCTCAAGCTCAGTATCAGCAAACCAATGAGAGCTTGTGATGGACTACCAGAGGAACAGGAGGCGCCCCTGTCCTCGTTGTCATCCAGAGAGAGAAAGTGAAGTAGCTAGATTCAAGTACTTTAGGATCCAAATCAATATGTCATAATTTTATCCTTTAAGACATTTGTGTGAAGCTTTTTCATAATTAGCGTTTGAACTTTTGAGTTATGGACAAAAACATGTTTTGCCCTTCGACAGCCAAATTCTAATCAGTTCATCCTTGAGTCAAAGTGGATGTTTGTGCCAGATGTAATGAAATTCCATCGAGGCGTTCCTGAGATATCGGCCAGGGCTGTCACCGGTGCGGGGGCATAAAAAAGATTAAACCATTTCATAAAAGTACTCGGCGCTGTACAAAATGTAACTCAAATGGGAGTAAACGGTGAATTCTTGTTGGAGACAATAGTGAGTATTTACTGCACTTGGACAGTGAGTCAACAACAGAGGCTATGTTCAGTGTAATTAAGGAACGTGTTACCCAGTGCAACAGAGGGGCTGTTTGGTGTGTTTTAATAGGTTTTGGGCTACAGTAGAGTTCTTTAGGAGAAGGGTATAAGCTGTATCAGGTTCCAGCTACACATGTAATGCTTGTTATTAGGTTGACTTCGGAAAGTTATAGAAATTGCTGGGGGTAGGTATGAGGACAAAGGGTTTCAAACGCTGTTCAACCATTTGACAGACAGCTCTAATTAAGAAGTCTTGAGCCTTAACAATTTAAAAACCATAGTAAATCAATTTATTATCAGTTATGAAGAACAAATTCAGCAAATCCTCCCAACTGAGAAGCTGGAACAGCAGCATGTCGGAAAAAAAAAAAAGACAAACGAGTATTTGAAAATACTTGCACAGTCAACTCATCAGTTAATTGTTTTAGTTCTACTTGTTAGTAGGGCTGGGAATCTTGAGAACTATAATGTGATGATAAAATGATTACTGATGCATCTTCATACACCATTATATTTATGATTTATATACATGATTTTTTTCCTCAGTTCTTAGTCCACTGAAAACAATATGACACATAACTGGCAGATAAAAGAAATAGTCCACAGCCGTGCTCTGCTGTGTTATTAATGTCACATCTCCAGCAGTGGAGAGCAGCCTCTTTGCTGCACCGTTAGCTGCTGGGAAAGATACCGCTGTCCATCACACTGAGCGGACGCAGGGTTTCTTAGATGCAGAGTTATTTCCTTCACCTCAGTGGTGGTTGAAGCTACATTGTTTCATGCTGCTGTGTGTCTGTTTGTTACTGCTGGAGTTCGCTGCTCCGCTGCGCTAACTTGAGTCTCTGAGTGACGGCGTAGAAAGTATTTAATATTCTTCACGTTCGTCTTTCAAAGATTTTGATTTACTCATTAAATAAAAAAAATTCTTGCAAACACTGCATTTTGTGAAGATGAACCCGAATCAATTTTTACACCCACCCCTACTCATCAGCATGATTGTTCCATTGTTGGTTTGCCCTTTTTGGCAATAAGAACAATAAAGAATATCACTTTCATTATTAGAAAAGGCAGAAAGTCTATACAGTAATAGTCACCAGCTAACAACATTTGAATCTAATCTGTCAGCTGTATTATAAAGTAAATCACACAACTTCTCTCAGCACACTGTTGTAGCAGCAGATTCATGACCTGCACATCTTTCACAAATAAATAAAAGAAAAAGCACAACAACTGCTTTAAAATGTAAAAGTGCCATAACTGTGAAGTGTGTCTGTCTACTGATACATGAGTGTATCCATAAGGGCTGTTATGAAAAATGTAATTCATATGCAGCACACACAGACACAGCATGTGGATGATGTATGGACTGTCTATTGTAATAGATGCTGCTGGGTTGTCTTCATGATCCATTATGCATGGCATGGTACCTGTGTGTGCTGCGATTCACAGAGCGTAATATTACCCAGAGAGACGATGGATAAAAGCATGATTGGTGTTCGACATTGTTTGTTGTGGAAAATGAATACTCTTTGAAATAAATATCTAGTGCAGTGCCGTTATGCATATCTAATGAGAAGGAAGTCATTGTTTATATACTGGAAGAAGAAGAAGGAAATAAAAGTTTGTTTTTATTGTTCAGTGTGTAAAATGATTAGATGTAACAAAAGAAAAATAAACTCACTTCATCTGCTTGACAATTGTACTTTTCCCTGATTCACCAGCACCTGGAAAAGACAGAAAAAGAAGTTTATTAGAGAGTGTTAAAAGTATTTTGCATCTAATTGTTCAACAAAATCCCATGACCAGGAACCATGAAAGAGAAACCTGAATCAGAACCAAGTGTGTGTGTGTGTGTGTGTGTGTGTGTGTGTGTGTGTGTGTGTGTAACTTCAAGTCTGTGTATGGCTCAAGTGTTTAAGTAAAAAGGAGACATCAAGTCTCTGGTTTGGTCTTTGCTCCAGGCAGTTCCAGCATAGCGTACTGATACATTGGTGTTGTTTAGCTCAGTCAGATGACTGTTCTGTGGTCAAGCTTTGGTCTAGCTTAGTGTGAAGAAACCTGATATTATATTAACCAACTGTGTGTTCAGAACTTCATCAGCAAAGACTTCACATCATCAGTGTGAAGGCTCATGTTGTTAAAGTGGCGCTGGACTAACGATAAAATAGATTATTAATGACAAGGCTGTGAAATGCCAAAACAACATGGTGTTACACTTCAGGATGGGAAAGGCACTTGTTGCTGGAGACTAATTAGATTGACGGCAGTGTAGTTGACCGATGAAAGAATACTACGATGAAAAGAACAAGGGGGGGTGAGGGGGGCATAAAGGGAATCAGACCGTCGGCACGGCTTTTTGCTTTGCAGATCTCTCATACGTCACAGCGCCATGGCAACTGCTTTATATCCAGGACATCTCCAGTGAGGTTAGTCACCTGAGGAGGCTTTGTGGTTGTGAGTGTATGTTTGTGACATGCTGGCTTTGACCAAAAAAACATGATGTATTATGCATCTGCTGCTCGTCTTCCTCGACTGTACTTGGTGCTCTAATAAACAGTTACTTGGAAGAGCCGCTTTTATCAAAAATATTTCCTTTACCAATGAATGCCATCTGTTATGTCCTCATGAACCACATTCATTAGACTCATGCTCATGAACTCTAATGGGTATTACCACGAGCTACATTAGATATACTAATGTCCACTCAACGTCCTCATATTACAGCAGTGCAGACGTGGTTATAGCGAGGCAGTTGGCCAGTTGCTACTGACGTAACGCTCCTCTGACACTAGGGAAGATTTTTCAAACCATTGTGAGCGGCTATTCCCCAAGTCGACGCCCCCAGCTTTTTTCTTAGCTCTAGAAACAGAAAAAGGGGAAGTGAAATAATATCATGAACTCTACCGCTATCTGTTACCTCGTGATATGGTCAGCAGAGGCAAGATGGTTCACTCTTGCAAAATAAATCATCCGCCCTATCTAGTTCCACTTTCCTCGGTTGCTAAACAAAAAAAATATGATTATATGCATTTTTGACACATGCCACTTGTTGTTGAGTCTGCTTCATACTGTTCTGCTTGTGTGTTATTAATAAAAAATGGGACACAATATAAATAAATACTGTATATATGCATCCTCATGCAGTGTAGACAGTATCTGCCTGAATTCCTATAAACTTTGGAAACAACTACATGCTGATAGTATACCCCTGGCACTTCACCTTCAGTATAATTGGATGAGATTCACCTGAGGACACATTATTTTAATTACGTGTCACCACTCGGGTGCAGGAGCACCCTGGAGGGAGGTGAAGGTACAATGGCAGCTCCCTGTGCTCTAAGGCCAAACACTCAGCTGTGTGAATGCCTGTGTGACCTGTAGGCAGACATTGGCACAGTTCATTTTATTTATTTTTTATATAAAAAGGGACAATGTACTGCAAGTTCATCAGCATTCAAATAGATGTAAGTGTACCCAAAGTTAAGTTTTGCCTTGGCCTGTCCAAAAGCCTTTTTCACAATGCCACAATGTCTTTCAATGTGGGTCGCTATTTTAACACTAAAGCTTCCTCATAAAGGCAACTTTTGGCTAACTGCTACGTAATGTGACTTCACAGTGGTTTCTGGGTGTTTTCCACAGCTGTGTTTCCTAAAAAAAGAAAACAAACATTTTAAAAGGGTGATCTAAGCAGAAAATACAGACCTCACAAGAGCTGCAATGACTAGTCTGATCCATTGATGTTCAAGAAAATAAATTGCCAATGTTTTTTTCTGTATTTATAAGCAACATATTCTGATCCTTCTGTCAGCTTCTAAAATATTTTATATCATTAAAAATCAAATATCTTTCAGATATAGCTGGTTCCAATTTGGATCTGGTTCACGGTGTGCAAATATACCCGTGATTTAGTTTATTTTGTTTTCTTCATTCATTTTTTCGCTGGTGTAAATGACAGACATCACCAGCAGCAGATTATATCAGCTGTTGCTGATTAATGTTAATCCTATAACGTCTAAAATTGAAAGTTTTGGCTGTTCTCTGGCTAATCTGCTGCCTGCTGTCTGTCACTCTGTAACACTGCTGTATGAGAGCCAATCGACTGTGTGTTTTGTGTCGTTTCACAGAGTGTCCCGGTTAAACTGTAATTCATATCATATCAGCATTTTAATCAGTTCTGAATCGAACCTTCAATATTTACACACAGCAGCTGTTGAAGCACAGTGACCTATGGTGTAGCTGTTAATTGAATATGTCGGATACATTTCATTAACATTTCCTATATTATGCAACTCATCTCATTTTCAGGTTGTAGGTACAGGTTGTGAACATTAATTAGACTGCCACTGCAGGCTGTAATGTCTCTGCGTCCTCAGCTTACAACTTACAACAGATAATTAGACATCTTTGAGTTGTTGAGAGTTATCATTTCCTTTGGTTACCTGCAAGTGTAAAGCTAATGGGAGTTGATGATTTATGAGAAAGGATTCAGTGTATTTGAATTTGATACTACAATCAATTAATGAACTGCTTTTTTTTTTTTTTTACAATTTCCCCACATAAAAAGACAACATAAACTAATAATTCATTTCAATTTTCTATGAAACTGAGACGAAATTCTCTCAAATTCATGATGACAAAGCTTCTTCTGATTTTGTGGGAACTGTGACTTAAATCACGCGAACTGACAACTACTTACAAACCAGTTTGTACCAGCCAAAATAAACACGGATGTTTGATGAATCATAGATTTTACCGTATTTGCAAAGAATGAAGAAGCGAGTACTGTTTATAGAAACAAAACACACATGACTGCTCCTGTCATGAGCCTGCTCACTTTTTCTATTCATTCCAATGGTTCAAATTGACAAATCCCTCAAATTCGGTGTCGACATGTTCGTCTATATGTTCGTCAGAGTCAATGAGACATGAGTTATGTGTTTATGTATGAAACTTGACTCCCAACACCAATGATATCATTAGGGTGTGGCTCTTTTTAAAGCTTCAAGGCCTGTGGGATACAAAACACCTCATCATTATTTTGACTGTCTCTCTCTAACAGTCACACTCGGACACACACACACACGCACATGCACTTACACCGTTAAGGGTTTTGCAGAACCAAAGGCCTGACCTATCGCTCTTCATGCAGAGTCATATTACACACCCACTGCTTTGATACGCCCACCCTAAAACAGCTACGGACTCAAAACCACTGGAGCAGCTGTTTTCTGTTTCTAGCGGTTGAAACTATTTTAGGAAAATCCATGCTAACCCTTCCAGTGAAAATGGAGGTTTTTTTCCCCCCTTTTCTACTTCTCTTCTTCTACAGAGAACAGAGGCATTTCTATCAACCCACCATGAACACATATTTCCTTTTGGAGCTTCCCCTGACCAATTTTTGTAAGAAAGCACGGCAGAATGTTCTATAACAATTGCAGCATGGAGAGAAATGTGATTAAAATGGTTACCAAGCCTGGGCCTTCTCCATTTGATAGATTAACCAAATGTTGATGCTAATTCTCTTGGAGAATTAGATATGAGTGCCTGAATGCCAACTGACGTGCACTTTAAAATGCACTTCATGATGTCTTCAGGGTTCGATTAACGGTGTGAGGATAGATTTGTGTGGTTGAAGAGGTTCGGGGGCAGGTTGGGCAGCCAGCTTAACGCTTTCACTTTGAGGTGGGTAGTTCAAGGACTTGAGGAGGGCTTATGAAGTTTGGTAGAATGTGCTAACCACATTAGTGACGCTACATTAGCAGCACGAGCCCAACCCCAACATCCACGCTTCACTCTCTCAGTTTGCCACTATTATTCTGTTATTCTGTTGAGTACATCTCTCTTCCTCTTTTACATTCTCCTGCAAGTCTCCTGCAGTCTTTTTTTTTTTTTTTTTTGACTTGATGACGTATTCTTCCTCTCCCTCACTGTCCAATTCCTCGTTCCTTTTTTTGCTTTCCCTCTCCCTCTGGGGGGGGGGGGGGGGGGGGGGGGGATTTAAGTATGAGTCACTCATGAAGGATTCCAGGAGGCTCCAAGCGGTGCTACCCACAAGAGGAAATTACCACGTTAAATCACATGGATCAATCTGACAACAAGCACATCGATAGCTAAAAGATTGTTTCCTACACACTACGGCACTGACTTGAACTACTCCAGTGTTTCCTATAGGCTGACTGAGGGGTGGGGGTGGGGGGCACTGAGCCAAACTCAAGAGAGACTCAGCAGCCAGACATTTCTCCTTTTTGTTTAGGAGTGACTGAGACTGACCAGAACATGATAATATCTGGTCCACCTTAAGTGAACCTAGTCAGATTAGGCTAACCTACTGTTGCTAGCGTCGTGGCTAACCTCTGTCACTTTTCCAGCAGTTGAAGAAACAACAGATGAGACTTTTCTTGGTCTTGAGAAGCTGCAGCATTAAAAGCTTAAAAGGAGCTGTGTTACTCTTATAAAAGTACCTTTCATGTAGATGTTCTTTGAAGAATGAAGAGAAGGAGGATTCTTGGATTTGATGCACTTGTCGATATCGTGCTCACACAGTACACAAGTGAAAATCATTAAAAGCTCATTGATACTAAAGATTGTGTGAAATTTTAGCAGTGGCTCTCTGGGGAATCTGGGGTCTATTGATGCTTACAGTGAAGGTTTGAATTGCAAACAATTTAAATACATTGACTGTCCGTATTTATCATGAGGGCCCTGCCATCTCTAAAATGAATAACTCAGTCATGCTCTGCTACATCTTTGACAATGCTAGAAATATGGAAAACGTGAACGAGAAGACAAAGGCCAATGATTTATTAATAAAATCTTCCCACAGTTGCATGACAGCTATAGAAGGAGTAATTAGGCTGAGGAGATTGTAATCTTATTTTAGCGTGTAGATATGAATAGTAGGATAATTGGGTCCTGGAGATGATGGAAATAAAATGAGAGCCAAATACAGGCAAAAAGCGAAGTGTGAAATATGTTCAGTTTTTAGGAATGAGATCACGTTCCCTCCCTCTGCTAAAGACACCTGAGTGTACCAGCTGGTGTGTTTATATATACTATATAGTTTTTTCGTTTTTTTTACATCAGTGGATTGATTTCATGCCAGTAACTCAGAGCTATGATTAATATTTGAGCAACCAGGTGGTCACCACATGAACCTGCTAAAGGTTTGGTGTACGCACAGATATCTACACAAAGTATCATTCAGTGTGGGTCACCTACATGAGGTAAATAGACTGTTATCTTCTAGTAGCATGCAACACATTTCTACAGCCCTGTCAGCCTTTTACTATCATACCACATGCTTTGTTGACAGGGTGCGTTTAGAGAAAAGTATACCTCAGAACTGCTTGCAAACCAAAAACTCAAAAACAGTGTCTTCTCAGTGACAACTCAAACTCCTAACTCAGGCGCCTTGCTTCAACTGCAGTAGAGCTTTTTCATTTTTAATGCTACAGTCATTAGTGGTGTTCTCATCTTACTGGCCCCTCTTTTCCTTTCTCCCAACGTCTGTTTGTGTGTCCCTTCAGGCAGTAACCTGAAGAGGCTGAGTGTGTTACCTGGCTACCACGCTGAGTGGATCAAACACAGAAAGGCAGGGAACGGTGCCAAAGCAGCCACACGTGTGGGCCACACGACCTGGCACGCAACTATCACGACAGCCACAGCCATCGCTTTAAAAGTTGGGGCAACGCGATTCTACCTAAAACTGAGAGGTGCCGCAGAGTTAGTGTCAGAGAAACAGTGATTTCAGCCCTACAGCAGCATAGCAGAAACTTGACCTAACTTGCTCGCTTTCAATCGGCAAGCTGCATCTGGCCTCTGAGCACCTGAGGAATGTGGTCGACCTTTAACGAGGAAATATGTGCAATACCTGCTCGAGCATAACAATGCTAATATCACACCAAGAAATGTGTGTAAAGAACGTGTCCTGTTATGGTCATTTGTAATCCAATGAACAGCAATAAGAAAGGTAGAAACTGTGCTGTCAAAGTATAAAAAGAACATTGAAGAAATCATATTTATGTCACTTTGTTTATTGGTACACAGAAGCTGTTTGGGGCGCTTATTCTGTGCTATCCATTGGTCAGGTGTTTGCTTGCTATTGGTATTGGATTCAGACTTTGTGTACTGGTAACCCACATTCCATGTGTGTGCATGTCAACATTTCCCAAAGCTAGCCACCTCAGGGGTTGATGGAAAAGTTTTCACCTGCAGTCTCTATTTACAAGGATAACAGTGCTTCCCCACATGTAAGTAATGACATTAATTTTCACATGGGTGGCATTCAAATGTGAGTAATTCAACATTATTGCACAAACAAGGACGCTTGGACGTGACTAAACACATGCAATGAGAGCAAGAAATGATACAATAATGAAGTGTGCCAGAGTAATCCATTCCTGTGATAGATTTTTAAAGGGATATATCAATTTACCAGAAGTAATGGCCTACACTTGGTGGATTATTTTAGGCTATAGTTAAATACCAGAAGGATATGGTTTGGTATTCAAAGGTCAATCAATATTAGCAATTACTGAAAGTAATGAAAGGGTCATGAGGCAACTATCCCAAAATCAGCACGGAATGTAATACAAGCTGCTTAGTTATTTACGGTGAATAATGGCAATTTGGTTTAAATGCCTGCTATTTTCTGCTCATGTTTCTGCGGCTTCCACCTGGAAACTAACTCTTAACGTACCATTATTGTAATTTCCTGCTTATATTCCGTCGCCGTTTAAAATACAACACCTCTGTACCTGTGCTGTTCGAAAACTTGAGATGAGAACAAGACAACAAGTCATACAATTACAACTACAGGAGAGCTTTAAATCCATTCAGGAAGCTCCAAAAAACAAACAGGTAATGAACCTTTAAGCATCCTAAAATGACTGGCCTCAACAAAGTTTTCAGTCACATTCAGTTAGGCCTGGGCCCCCTAATGAGACATAGGCCTATTTTCACTGAATTGCATTGGACTAGACGAGGGGAAGTGTGCCATTGTTGAAAGGATTTAGTCAATACAAATGGTCTACAGAGGTGGCTGAATGAATCTATCTAATGTCAGCAGCAGAGGGGGAATGGAAAGAGAATGTGACTAACATTACAACATTGACGTCAAACATAGTTAAAGACAACTTGTGGGGAGGGGGTATATTTCTGACATTTAAGCCAGGAAACAGACCCATTATATTTGAGCTTGTGTTATGTTGCATTCACTGACCAGCAGAGTTGACAGATGACAATTCACTGAAGCCAGCAAAGGAAAAGGAGACTCTTTCACAGTTGACTACTAACAAAACAGAAACTGAGTGACCACCAACACCAGTGTAGGGTTTATTATGGGCCGACCCCCACCCACACATACCCCACCCTCCCATCTTACCGAGCAGCAGCAGCTTGACCTCCCTGGCTGCTTTCTCCCCGTCGTCCCGCAGATTCCTGTCGATCATTTTACTGCGCTCCACCGCCGCCTTGTCCTCTGTGCTCAGTGTGCATCCCATCCTCGACTCTGTGTCCTTCAAGACCCAGATACTGTTTAAAAAATAGATATATACCTAAAACACCATATATATACCTGCATTCAATGGTTACAAAAAAACTGCCTTCACTCCGCACACACGCCCTTTTTTTTTAAATGACAGGCAATCGAAAAATAGGTGGAAACGATGCGACTTTCTCAAAAAAAGAAAAAAAAAGTGTGGTGTTTTCGGGTTAAATTCCTCGTTGTATCCGAGAGAAAGCTATTTAGATAGAGAAACAATTCCTTGGTGATGCCTCTCCCACCCGTCCGCCTCCATTCGTTGCGGCGACTGTTAGTATTGTATGACTGAGGAGAGAGAGAGAGAGAGTGAGAGAGAGAAAGAGAGAGAGAGAGAGAGAGAGAGAGAGAGAGAGAGAGAGAGAGAGAGAGAGAGAGAGAGAGAGAGAGAGAGAGAGAGAGATGCTCCGAGGTTCCGCGAAAACAACCATACATCCGGGTTTACGCCTTCAGAATAAAAGCTTCATTTTTAGTGACGGGAATTCCGGGGATTTTTTTGTTTTGTTGCAATACCGAAGAGAGACAGCTGGGGAAGTATTGGCCCAACAGAAAGAAAAGAGAGAAAAACAGCTGAGCTGATGCAGCTGTAACTGTACAGTAACTGAGAGGAAGAAAAAAAGTTTAATTAAATTACAGTTAGTTATGAAAATGTTGATGATTACAAAGGGGGTTACACCTGAAGTCAGAACTTTTAGATTTTGCTCAAGAGGATGGTTTTTTCCTATTTTTAATTTTTTTTAACATGTTACTGAATAAATAAATTGCAATACTTTTTTATATTTTGTAAATAAATCATGACGTGGGCTTATTTGGAGCACACGTGGGCTAAAATGGTGTCACATTATAATACCAGTTAAGCCCATGCCAGATTTTTGACTTTTTTCATAAAATATCTTTATTTCGTATTCCAAAATCTACATGAACTAATGAATACATTTTAAAATGAGGGATAAATATAATAATCTCCCTTATAAATCATGTCAGTATCCATGAAGAACACCTGAACTTAGATTTTGGTGGACTTCATGGGTACACTTACCCTGACAGTTGAAAATATTTGATCGAAAATTAGAAAAGTTAGTTAGTTTAATTAGTTAATTTATTAAAAACATTGCTTTGGTCAAGTAATTGAAATAGTTACAACTTATTATCTTTTAAGTAGGGCAACTAGTAATCTGTAACCTATTAAATTTCCACAGTAACCTTCCAAACCCTGGCCATCAGCCATCAGCCTGTACAACACCACACCTCCCAGCACCTCCCATCACCTCCCATCACCTCTCATCACCTCCGAGCACCTCCCAGCACCTCCCATCACCTCCCATCACCTCCCATCACCTCCCAGCACCTCCCAGCACCTCCCAGCACCTCTCATCACCTGCGAGCACCTCCCACTCCCTCGAAAAAAGACTAATGCTGTCCTTACAATTCCAGTAACATTGCACAGAGTATAATCTCAGTAACTTTTGCATATTGCACATTTCTATATTACAGATTTATTTACACAGAGTGTTTACTGTATATTTTATTTCATTTTTTATCATTTGAACCCTTACGCTGCTACTTTTCCCCCCGCTGAATTGTTGTGTCATTTTGAATATCTCTTAACGGATCAATAAATATATATCTTATCTCATCTATCTTATCTCTATCCAGCTCTTATAATACGTCCATGGTTTATTACCACCTTTGGCTTTATAAATCAGCCAAATATAGCAAAGGTGACTGGTATGTGTGCACACATATCACTTAAATTATTCAACGTAATTAGTAAACCTTATAATTTCCAGAATATCATTATTTGACATTATGTATTAATGTATTGTATTAAAAACCTTAAATAATGTAAAAGGGCCAGTGTTAAAAATGCTAAGTGAACACACAGGACAGCTACAGTCCCTCAGAATGATAGACCGTCAGGCCTCACCCTCACCTGCTTTTAACCTGATGGTATGATGTCTGTCTGTTATCACAACATACACATCAACACAACATTCAGTCAGTGCATGGAGTGTGCATGCCGGAGTAGTGTGGTGAAAATATCAACTTATTATTCTGTCTTGTTTTCATTTGCATAGAAAAAGAAAGAAAAAAAATCCACAAACCTACTAAAAACACTAACACTTACTCCACAATAACCAAGCTTCTAACTACTCTATACTATTCTATACCCTGCTGTTGAAATGCCCAATTTAACTTCAAAACAGAAAAAAAGGTTTGATTTACAAGGTACAAGGAGTATTTGACTGGTAATGCACAAAATATCTACTCCATAGTACCCAGGCGTGCATTAACACAATATGGTGCCCTAGGCCTAGAGTGACCTCCTCCTTCCACTTTACACGAAAAACAGTGAAATTTACTATGAGTGTAAACATACTAGCCAACATAAAAAAAATGACATACCAGCCAATTTCTGCTTTAAAACAGAGAAAAGGTTTGGATTCTACTCATACTACAAAAACATGTGACTGGTAATGCACAAAACATCTACAGTACTCAGTGCCCCTGTGGACCTCTAATTTAGCAGCACATTAACACTTAAACACACGTAAGTGGTTTGAAAACAAAAATCACAACAGGACAACCAAATGGTACAAGTGTGACATTTCATATGCAGGCCTGCATAAGGACATTACATAATAGGCCTTCATGAATAGACACAACACATTAACAATAAGGATGAATTGTTACAGTACTCTCAAGGGCTATTTTCAGTCTATGAAGCTTTTGCTGGTAAAACAAAATAAATAAAATAAAGAGACGTTATTGTATTTTCCATAGAATATAAATCAGAGCATTTGAAGTGACAGTTTAATACCAAATTAGGTTTATTACTCTAATGCCTTTATTTTGAAGTTAGACGCTCAAACCGGAAACGTCTTCTTGATAGCCGACCACATTTAAAACCTGCAGCCCCACAACTTTACTCACTGCCACCCAAATAATAGCTTCTATGAGTTTCACGTAATACATCATGTGACGTTACAGTGAATCTGCTAATGATTTGCCTTGTAAGTATCAATAGTTAGAGATCACATCCAATTATCCAATAATATGTGAAATATATGAATGTATTTGATATATTCACAGTGTTATATGTATGGGCTTCCTGTTCATTAATATCTGCTCATTTGTTTATTTACTACTACTATGTACATGATGAGCATGCCTTGTTCCCATGGGAACCAAACCTCTAACATTGTCAGTGTTAGTCCCCTACAGCTGCACAGGACCATTGTTTGTGGTTTAAATAATTTAGCCTGTTGGACAAAGTCAAGTGTGTCTCTCCAGAGTCAGCAGTCAGTCTAAAGGGCTGGTTGTGGTCATGTCAAAAGTCCCTGTGGCGTAAACAGTATGTCCCTTTCTTTCCATGCAATTTTCATTTCAAATGTGGCTTTTTGAGAGAGTACATGCAAATTTGCGGCGGTGACCTTTCCATTCTAATCCTATGCCTGGCTGGAGGTATCCCTCTTTGTCACACGGGCAATCTTCCAAGTTTGAGATAACAAGAGACAGAGAATGTATTCCCTTGGCAAAAAAGGTTATGTCATTTTATCTGCACAGACAGGACATGGAGCGCGTTCAGGTTCTCACAAAAGGACAGTGTTCCCAGTTACACAAGATTTAGCTCTGTTTATACTTACACATATTAAAAGTACTTCTATTTCTTTTAACTGTACAACTATATACATGTACAAATAATTGTAAGGCTATGTTTTACGCTTATGTTTACATAATGCAACAAAGTACAACAATTGGAAGCTGATATAATGTTTTCATAACAGTTACGTTTATGCTTTAGTCCCTCATTCAACAATATGATTAAATAAACCCTGTCACCATGTCTTTTGTGTGCATGGAGATGGTCTCAGATGAATTAGAAAAACTGGTTTGTTAAGCACACATTGAGCTTGAACCAAAGAAATGGGCCTTCTCCACTGAACATGCAGTGAGTGGTGAGGAAATGGAGGGGCTGCCCCCCAGTGGTAGTATGTAACCTTACAGTACTGCAAAGCAGAACAATGTATTTAAGTGGTAATGGGCTGGCAATATATTAAACCTAACATCATTGTATGATTCTGTGCAGTACAGTGGCATGGGCTTTGGAAATATTGCCATTGTAATATTATTTTATAGATGGAAAGTCATGACCACCTATCAGTCTAGTTTTGTTTTGCACACTGGCTAAATTAAAAGTGGCAGTAGTGTAACATGCAAGGCTATATTATAGCTTAGGCAGAGGACTAGAAAACAAAAGTTACCCAAAAAGTTAACCCAAAAACATCTGGAGATTGGCCACAAGCACTGACATCTTTTTCAAGAGTCTGGTTACTTAAATCTTAGTAAAGAGTGTGAAAAAGGACTGCAAAGAGTTTTACATCACTCAAATATTTAGACACCCAATGTTATATTGTCTTCAACTAAGTTCCAAGAACCCACGTGCAAGGAACCCATTGCCATTAAAAAAATGAATCAAGATAAGAAAGATACGAATGCAATAGAATTTAATATCTCTCATGAATGCAATCCACTTTACTATATCTCATGTTACATCACTGCGATGACCAATAAGCCTTTTTAACTGTCTCTGCACAGTGAGAATATGCTTAATCATGTATATGTTTCTATGTTTCTGTCTCTGGTACGCTTGTGTGGTGTGTACTAAGGCAGACGAGCAGAAATTGTAGAGGAGACAAGAGATTAATAGACAGAAAAGGGCACATGCTGTGAGAAACAGAGCAGGGAAGAATATAATAACATTTCTATGAAGATTTTCATCATCCAGGTCATGCATGGAATATTTGGTAGTGATATCTCACATCCTCATAAAACCTCTTTAATACTCCAGTTGGTTTCATCGCATTCATCATTTTAAAAAGCTAAATAAAAATAGCAATAGCCTGGGGTTATAAATTAACTTCACTTTACACTACCTCTCTGCTACCTGCTCTTTAACCTTTACCCTCAACCCATTGTACCTGTTATCATGTGGCCATGTAGTCCTTACTGATACCTGAAGAGCTGTATCTCACATGAACCTTAATTATGTAACTTCATTTATAAAAGGTGCCTGTGTGACTGAGATACGTGTCAGTGCCTGTACCTGGCCTCGCCTGCTCCTTCGTCTCCTCTGATGGTACAGCCTGCCTTTGCTGCTGCTGCCGGGACACAAACACAGAGAGGCTGCACATAACAGCACACTCCACACACACACACACAGAGAGACAGAAGGAGAACAGGCTGCCAGGCGGACAGACAGACATACGGTCTCAAACGGAGAGAAATACACTCAACCATGGGCTGCTTTAACAGAAGGTGCGGGCTGATAGCCGGAGCCGTGTTTGGGGCAGTGGTAGCCATCCTGGGAGGCATCCTTATTCCGCTGGGGAACAGCATCATTGCAGGGACAGTTGAGAAGGTATGGTGCTCAGTTTCACCCTGTGTTAGAGGATATAGAGTGTGAATGTGTGCGCAGAGATCAAGGTGAATCAGGAGAAATGAGAGGCGTGCATTTTTGAAAATCTGCTCAAACTGGCAAGCAAAGATCTGTGCAGAAAGCCAAGTGTGTCTTGTTTGCATCCTTCAAACGATCAGCGTCTGTGATTTTTAGCGGCTTTAGAGAGAAATTTAAGCAGTAAAGATCAATTGAAGATCATCTACCTTTTTTTTTATCTATCAGTAAGGCTGCTGGCCTGCTGGCAGTCTTGAGGCATGTTAAAAATAGACTGTCTGTGTGTCTGTTGGGTTTAGGAAGCCGTCATTGAGGACGGAACGACAGCTTATGACAACTTCGTGGCAACAGGGGGAAAGGTGTACAGGCAGTTCTGGTTCTTTGACGTGACAAACGCCCAGGAGGTTTTGCAGAATGGCGCATATCCAGTGGTGGCAGAAAAGGGACCTTATACATACCTGTAAGGATGATTTTGTTAAACTCTTTTATATCATTTTGTTTAAATTACAGCCTCTGAGATTTAAAATTTTAACCAGTTCATCATATTTATTTCATAATCTACTCAAATCTAATTACTACATTTTCCATTCCTTTAGGACAAGATACCTCCCCAAAGAAAACATCACATTCAACGCTAATCACACTGTGTCCTTCATGCTGCCTTATGGAGCCATTTTTGAGCCATCTATGTCAGTTGGACCAGAGGGGGACCAAATCACCACCCTCAACCTGGCTCTGGCTGTACGTGAGTGTCACCCCACTGTGCGGTGATTTCTGACTTGACTCAGCTCCACACACTGTAGCTGTGCTGTTATCTACCTCTTTTGCTAAGTCATGACAAGCTATGCCAGATCAAGCTGGGCTGCCTTGGTATGCTTTGGTATGACATGGTCATCCCTAACCTTTTTGGCTTGTGACCCCTTGTACTGTAATAGGCAGAATATACTGTATTTGTCAACTATGTAATGCCTGATACAAAGAATGATTTTCCTTTTCCAGGTTGATTCTTTTAAATATTTTTTTATGGGCAAACCTATCCAGAATCAAAGATTTGAAGAAGAAAAAAAAAAGTATTATAGAAATGAAGCGTGCTTTTGGGTTGTTGTTTTTTTTTCAATTTTCCCAACTGTCATGTATTGGTAACCGGTGCACTGTATCATTGCATAGCTATTTTAGAAGAATTTAAAAACAAAAAACAAAAAGTAAAGAAAAACTAATTTAGTGATAGGATACTATAACAATTTGAATACTTTTTCCAATATTATACTTTTCGTGTTTCTTTCTACAAAACCCAAACCTATCAAACAGTAAAGGAAATTCTAAAATTCAGCTAGTTTGGTTAGCCGGCGAGTTTCCCTGGATGTAGTATGCAGCAACAACTGCTAATGCTAGGGTGTTGTTTCTGTGTTTGGACTCAGACACTGGACACTGTTTGAAATAATTAAAATCAAATTGAGGTTTATTTGGAAAGCTTAGAAGACTTGCACTGCTTTCTCCAATGTAGACATTTTGTTAGAGTTAGCATTTCCTGAATATCTACATCAGAGGTAGCTAGCACAAAGTTAAGTAAACCCACAGTGAAAGCAGTCACAATTATAAGAATAACAACCAGGTTCGAAAATACTAGAATTTATCTTTAGTTATCCAAACTCGAGCAGCAATACTAAGACCTTGCATTAATAAAATATACTAAAATGGTAAAATGAAGATATAAAGAAATTGTCAAATTGAACAATAAGTTAAGAAGAGTATGAATCTAGCACTTCTTTTTTGATACTCTGAGTTAAACAGAACTTTGGATGGTACTAAAAAAGATTTAAGGTTTGATACCCAGCTCTATGGTGACTGGTGGTACAATAGAGCAGAGAATTGGCACAAAGTGCATCAACAATTAGGATGTCATAATATACGACAGTCTATGTTTATCAGTACAGTATAGATGCCTTCAAACTTTGATAAGGCTTTAAAGATAAGTGTCAGCAAATCTAATGAGATCCTCTGTTTATTATAGGTATTATGTAGTATCATAATCATATAAGAGGATCCTTTTCTGGCTTTTCTCGTGAAGCAACAGCAGCAGTTGTGTGCACAGCAGTTTTGCTTGTGTAATCATTATGAAGCAACGCCGTTACTTTGTAAAACTGACACCATCACTGATGAAGAGGTGATAATTTTTCAAATGTAAAAATTGATGATTTTTTCCTTTTTGTTTTGTTTGTTGTTTTCAGGGAGCCTATGCATTAGTACCAAAGTACCTGCATTTTATACTGGAGAGACGGATAAAGGCAACCAACTCCTCCTTGTTTCAGCGTCGTACAATCCAGGAATTGCTGTGGGGTTACAAAGACACCCTGTTGAATGATACTATGGGCCTATTTTCACCTGTAAGTAAACACAGGTATTTTTAATTAAAATAAAATGAACAAAATCCATCCAGTGATACTTCAGTAATGGCACTATTTTATCAATTTATTAGATGAAATGTCTTTTCTTCTAGTACAATGATACCTTTGATGGTTACTATAATGTCTACACGGGAAAGGATGACATCTCCAAAGTGTCAACGATTGACAGGTGGCGGGGACAGAGGTGAGTCTGATAATCAATAAAGTGTCTGGAGTTGAAACCTGTTCATGCAACAATCTTTTAATCAGGTTGTACAGATTTTGACAAGTGAGAATTCTGATGATTATGTAGTATTTAAGACAGTTAAATCGAGTTTATCTGACAAATTCAATTTTGCCCAACAGGACCTTAAATTTCTGGGACGACAAATACTGTAACATGCTCAATGGGACAGGTGCGGCTCATTCAGTATTGTGTATTATTTAAAAAAAAGCTGCATGACAATTTTTGTGAACCTCACCAATAACACACTTCTGCAGCTCTAAATGCAGAAGAGTCACCTTACTGATCATATTTCTCTTCCTCTCTTTCTCAGATGCTTCTTCCTTTCATCCATTTGTGGACAAAAACGAGCCTCTCTATTTCTTCTCATCGGACATCTGCAGGTGATGAAGGGTTTCATTTTCTGGGAGTTATTTCATCGAATCTAGTCTGACTGTGCTTTGCTAACATTAAGTAGGCCATTAAATGTCAGTGATGGGAGATTTAACACATAAGTGCAACCTTTTCCTCTCAGTAACCACCAGAGGTCAGAGCTTTCCAGTGCCAAAACTATAATCATGTGCCGTATTGAGAAAGACTGAACAGAGTTGCAACACAGACCCACAGATTAATGATACATGCAGGTAGTTGAGGTGAGACTCTTCATCTAATCTCTTCATCTTCAGGTCTGTGTCAGCAAGCTATCAGGAAACCATGGATCTGAAAGGGATTGATGTGTACCGCTACACTCTCCTACCATCCACCTTAGCCTCCCCTGATAAAAACCCAGACAACATGTGCTTCTGCAGAGATATAGTGATCACCAAGAACTGTACCGTGGCTGGAGTATTGGACATCAGCTCCTGTCAATCCGGTTAGTTAATATTTGTTGTGTTGTGTTTTTTTTGTTAAATAGAGACTACAAGTTCAGGCACTTCTATTGTTTTATCAATCAGCTCAGAAACTTTGCATTTTTAATCACCACTGCTGCCATTTGAACAGGAAGACCTATCTACATCTCCCTGCCCCACTTCCTCTATGGCAGCCAGTCCCTGCTAGAGAACGTGCGGGGCCTCAATCCCACCGAGGAGCACCATTTCACCTTCATGGATGTAGAACCTGTAAGTTCCCTTAAAGTTTCATCTTCAGGATTTTTGACTGTCTGGAACCTTAACTCTGATATTAGCCTTTTTTGTTGATGTATTTTTTCCACAGACAACTGGATTTACCCTAAGGTTTGCTAAGAGAATTCAAGTGAATATGATGTATGGCCCATCAAATGTTATCACGTAAGTTGAGTTTAATCTTTTTTTTAAACCAATTTTTTGTACAGTACGCTTATTTGCTGTCTCTCCAAGAATTGAATGAGAAGATTGATACCACACATGGTGTTAGTGGTACCGATCTTCTCATTTGACCCGCTGCAAGGATGCAAATAACCATTTTCCCCAAAGTTTAAAACTATTCCTTTAAGGAAGTTTTTTCGTGCACTGCATTACAAGTAATACATTTTCTCTATGCAGGGTGCTTAAGAAAGTCAAGGATTATACCATATTCCCTCTTGCTTGGCTGAATGAGGTAAGATATAATAATGGAGTCATGCCATCATCAAGAGTAAAGTCTTTTATCTTGGGTTTTACTAATCAAGTCTCCCTTTCTCTGTCTCCATCTTTGTAACCAGACGGCTGCACTTGATGATGAAACGGCAGAAATGTTTAAAAAGGAGCTTATCTCCCGTATCGACATGCTGGATATCATACAGAAAGCACTGCTGGGCTCAGGTGTGTCCATCTTCCTGCTTTGTCTTATCCTCTACTGTGTGGTGAGGAGGAGGGATAACCAAGGCAAGCATGCATGAATGTATCATGCAGATTTGTGTCTGATTTGTGTGAACTGCAGAGCACAATTCAAGCTGCTCTCGGACATTAAACCTTTTTATATAGACTTGCACTTTTTTGTAATTTCAGTATTATTTATAATACTTATACTGTGATTTTGTAAACAGCTGTATTACCTTACCTTATTTTAATTGCAATTATCACTGTAACATTTGAACTCAATCAGGGATTTCTAAAGGGAGAGAAAGTGGAGACCCCTATGAACTGTGAGGTTATTAATTCTTTGAATATCCACACAGAGAGAAATTGGTTTGTTCGACAAGCTATGAAAGAACATATAGTATCTAATGCACATTTAAATCTTGTGCAAATGTTCATATCCTTTGCAGAACTAGTGTCTTCAAAATGAATAAAAAGCTGAAAAAGAGTTTTTCATTGGGTTTCCTATTCCTTGTATTGGATTGTTCTTAGCCATCACCAGTGTATCAAAACTATTGTATATCCCCCTGGACCCAAAATACAGCTGAGACTGCTCTGCATCTGACACAAACCTCTGCATTGTGCACACTGAAGCAAGAACGATTCTCTTCCCTCTTTACCTTGAGTGGCCCATAAATCAAAAAGAGTAATAAAAATAAAAACGGGGGATGATTATACTGTGGTTATGAATGGTACTCAGGTTTGTTTGGTGAGAAAGCAGTACTTCTGTCCAGCAGGAGGCCTTTCTTTGGTTTTATGGGTTTCAAATGACCCTCTGCAGCCCCATGGGTTTCTTTGATTTTACTGTTGAGTGTGAACCTTATATGTCACACATACAAGGAAATGTTTCACTGAGATTAAAACAGACAAGCTACTTTCTGGGGATATTTGCAACTGTGGGCTATCCCAGGCACTGTGCAGGTTTCAGGTAAAAAACCTGACCCCTGACAAGCTTCTATGTTTTATTAAACCCATACATTTTCAAACTTTCCTAAATTTTCTTATGTAATAATCTTGCAATTTTGCAGAAGACAGAAAAAAGTTGTATTAACAGAAAGAGAAAGTTGTAATTTAGAAAATAATCCAGACTCAAAGATATCGTCTATTCAGATGAATGAAAATTGATTTTATTTTTCTTCTGCAATACTGTGAGTGATCATTAACAAGCAGCAGCAAGGCTGAGTGGTGGCACCATATCCAACTCTCTTAATACATCCATGGTAAACAGGCACAGCAGTGCTTAAATGCTAACGTCAACATGCTAGCATGCTCACAATAATAATGTTAACATTCTGGTGTTCAGTAGGTTTAATGATTACCCTGACACTGTCATAGTTTAGTGTGTTAATATGCCAAAATTAGCTAACTAGCACAAAGTACATACAGCTGAGGTTAATGGAAATGTTCAAAGTTAATGGTTTTGACACATTGAGATTATGAACTGATAACTGTGTTTAATGTTAAGTTAAAGGGTCACCAAAGTCGTACGATACATTATCTGGGTACCATGTGTATCTGTACAAAATGTTGTGCCACTCTATCAAGTAGATGTTGAGATATTGCCAAGAATAAAATAAGTATGAGCTGCTGGTGGTATGAGAGGAAAGGCCAGAGGATCACCAAAGTCAAACTCTACTAGCATGACTAAAATGTATTCTAGCAATAAATTATTTGATATTGAAATTCATCTGAACAGATTTATTCAGGCTATCATTACATCAATAAATAGAAATACATATGTTTCATAACACAGTACAGTACACTGGCATGAAGTTGACATGATGGTGGTCACACAGTTTTATTAAACATGGAGCAGAGATCTGTACGAGGGAAGGTACAACTAGGAAGTCTTTTCTCAAAATGAAAACAATACTGTATATCTCTGCAATTTGCAGATACAGTCAGTTAGTTGGTGAAATATGTTGAAATTATATACACAAAGAAACAATTTCAAAAAACATTTTCACAAAACTCAGCACAACTTTAAATAAAAAAACAATGAAACAAACAAAAAAAATACTCTGTACACAAGCGACATATAACCTCTATCTACATTAACTATGCATCTTGAAAAAAAATCTATTCACATATGTCAAATTGTCTATCTCACAGACTACCTCACTAATAATTACTATTTCTGCATTAAGTATATCCATGTTGCTGTGTAGATTGTGGAGATTTGGATCGGAAGAAGGAAATTGTACCTTATAATCTAGAATCCATATTTCCAAGTATTACATGAACATAAATTATTTAACTGAAGGCAAAAACTAAAATGTGCGTATCTGCTTGTTGTTCAAATGTAATCCAGGAAAGGATTAAGAATACCTCTACATTTATGCAATTCTATAAACATGCTTCTGTGCTAGAAACAAGAGAAGTACAATACAATATGCAGCTGAATTACAGTGAGGCCCATTTTCTTACATGTGCGTCTGAGTAATAGGAATAAATACAAGAGAGATCATGTAAGATGTGTACAGCTCACACAGAATTTCATATTCTACTCAGTATTTTACTATTTCTGTTTGGGTGACATCAGCACTGGATTTTAGGTTTGGCCTTTGAAGTAATAACTCTTAACTCTTGCAATACAACACTTTTATTGGGGCTGCTTACCATCTGTGCACTGTATGGGCAGCGCTATTGTAGACAGTGCGTTCACAAATTGACTTTATATTACCCCACATGAGCACACAGAGCCCTGTACCTTTAAATTTAGAGAGTACAACTTTGTTAGTCAAAAAGTAAATATATATAAATGTGGGTAGAATCTAATAAAATACTAGTATAATGCCAAGAGAGGGCATTCACTGTCAAACATGCGTCTGTCTCCCTTTTGTCCCTTTTCAATCTCCACTATTAGTTATCATGATCAAATTACCTCCCTATTTTTTTCAACAAAGAACAACTCCATTGTGAGCCAGTGTACGGCCGGCTTAATTTCCCCTCTAATATTTAAAATAGGATAAGATCAACGACAATAGCTGCGACTCAAGTCGTATAATCGTAAGCAATATCAGCTGAGACCACAGTTTATTAATGGCACTCAGAACAGGGCCACTTCAGTTTGTGGTGTGACTGTGACAGCAAATGAATGGCTTGTTGGTGCCTGTGCGTGTGTATTAGTGAAAATCACAGCCATCTGGTGCCATCACAGTGCCTCACTCTAGCAATCTGTCGAAGAAAAAGAGATATTGCAGAATAACAGCTTTCCGCACCCACCTCCTCATCTTACTATACATCCACTGTGGAGCTCTGCAGTTTGAGATGAGAGTTGGAAAATGAGGATGTGTAATTGCCTGGAAAGGAACAAAGGAAGAAGTGTATATCAGCTGCCAGTCTCCCTGTGTCAGACCTCTGGGAGGTGATTGCGGCGGTTGCGGCTCTTCCTCCGGTCAAGCAGAGGCTTCAGTTTAGCCAAATCCCCTCTGAGAGGTCCAGGTGGCTGAGGCTGCTTCGGCCTCTTTTGAAGGTTCTGGAGCTCCTTCCTCTCTTTGCAGTATTGTTGTACAGCCAGGCTCTCTGCAGGGCTGAAGGCTTCCAATAGGGCCTTAGGGTGCAATGAGCTGGCCCACGCCCATGGCGACTGCTGCTTGTCTGTCAGCACGCTCACCATGGCCTCACTTAGCACGCGCAGGCGGATCTTGGCGACGGTGCGTTTGAAGCCATTCTCTGTGGTGAGGCAGTAGTAAAGACCCTGGTCAGACAGCTGGACGGAGCGGATGAGGAGGCCGTGCTCGCTGGAAAGGACGCGATCACTCAGTTTCACCTGTGGTTGGCATAATTAGTTTGTGTCATAAACCCATTCACATATTGTACCAAAAAATACAAACACGCTGTCAAAATCTAAATTAAGAATATAGACATATGACAAATCAAATCAAAAAGCTGAGGGGTCACTGAATGGTTTGATGATTTTTTAAATATGACCTTTGCAGTCACCAGATCTCAACTTCCTTCAACATGTTATACCAGAAACCAGAGAACTTAAGTTTGATGTTAAAGAACTGGTATTCTTCGCTTTTACATACTATGATGACTTACGTGAAACGTCTCAAGAAACTTGAAAAATTTGATGCACAAATGAATGGCTGTGTACTTTATTTCCCAAAATTTTGAATAAAAGGTGAGACGGACCATTTAATTACTCTTTCTTCAATTGTAGATTTCTCTTATATATACATATGAAAAGGCAACATTTTCTGAAAACATTTTATATGTGCTTGCTACTAAAAACTATAATTATTGAAAGAAATTCAAATAAGCACTTAAAGGAATTGAAGTGTTAATTTAAGTGTAATTGCTTGGTGAAAAATCAGTTCAAGTTAAATCGCTGAAAGGAGTTGAAATAGTTGAAACCAAAAAGTGTAAGTGATAGCTAAAGTGGAAGAAATTTGTACCAGTTCAATAAATAGATTTTGTTGTAGACCAGAATGTCTGAATGTCTTAATATGCAAATAATGTGAATTTGTATTCTTTCTTTTTTTCTCTCGGATTTTGCAAAGTAGGAATTAAAATATGTATATGTTGCACTTTGATGCATATTCATTCAGACCATACAGTCTCATTAGTTTAAAATAACTGATGCTAAACACCCTTAATGCATTTGGGTTTGGAAAAGACTTCAATGATTACACACTAAAAACATTCTTTATTCTCTTTTTTATTCTCAAGGGGATGGGTATAATGACCATTCTATAAATATAGCAGTCAAAGCTAGACCTATAAAAGATGTGTCTTTATCATGCAGGTGCTCTTTTTTATAATCTGTCACAGCCCTTCAAAGTGCTCTTATCATTTTATGGTTGTCAAATATTTGTGAAGTGTTTCCCTGCTGACAATCCAGGACATAAGTCAAGTTTCTTCATCATGTTTGATATGTATCAGTGCTCATTATGACGCTTCAATGCCTATAAGTGCACACAGTGTCATTCCTCAGGCGATACAAGGCCAGATCAAATGTGTGAGCACATTTGATTCTATGAGATGTTTAATATTTGATGTAATGTTTAACCAAACATTGAAGCAACCCCCTATGGATCAAAAAGAGGACATTAAATCAGTTATATCTCAAGGGTCCTTTTCTCCACATTAGGTTGTCATATATTACAACTAGAGCTGCCTGTGATGTTGAATTTTGACCTCTTTAGTTCTCAAACTGACCTCTTTTCTTCTGTCATTGTCCCTTTGTATAAGCCAGCGGATAGAGGCCTGGGGAGACTTGGGCAGACACTCCAGGAAGGTGGTGTTGTTTTTCACGCCAAACTGCGTCATCTCCACTGCGTTCCTGTAGGCTATCAGACACACCAATACACACACACACACACACACAGAGTCAATGGAGGCACATCAGACTTGCTGCAAGAAATAAATCCCACAGATGGATGCAAATCTCTCTAAAGTCCCAACAGTGGGAGTGAAATGTTGACACAAAGCTTAGTCCAACACCTGCAGCACAACCAAACTCCACCCAGATTTCGTCAGTTTCTACAGACAAGCAAAACAATCTTCGATGCATCAGACCACCTCAGATTTGTCTCATTTACCGTGTTGTTTTTGTTGCAGCTAAATGGTTCATCACTCAGCTGGATGTATGACAGGCCTGTGACTAATTAGTGGAAATGGCCATATGGTTGGTTCCCCAAGCTCATGTTAATTTAGAGATGTAAACTTTTCATGGATATGGAACACACTGGGGTGCAAATCCTCTTCACTGATTAAACTGCCGTGTGCCAGTGGACTGAGTGGATTTTGGTGAGGAATGCAGTACCTGGACTCACAAACAGGGCCAAAAACCCCTGAACAGGTGCATGAACACATAGACTGACACACAAACTAGTAGAGCTACAACCTCAACCTCTTGCCATCAAAAATATGTTTATTTTTCCAGCCCCAGTGAATTTCTGTCTGTTTAAATGTGATCCGTTGTGGCAGTATACAACAATGTCCTGCAATTGTCCTTTTACAAATAATACATATCTTAAGTTAGTAAGTATTAACTTGACATGCTAACACCGTACATTTGGTATGGCTAAAACGTTAGCAAACTGTTTCAAACATAGCATAATTTGGAGTTGTGTTTCTGTTTGACAGATGTATCGCCACTTTTGTTTTAGCTCTGTTTTGGTCTCCACTAACTCATGAGAAAGATATCTGACTTTTCAGCAACTAGCCATTTGGTGCTGGACAGAAAGGCTACACTGGATTTCTTGGAGCTATACCCTAACCCTAACCCTAACCCTGAAAAAAGCTGCCTGCTGCTGTGGGGCTGTTGAGTGCATAATTTGTGGGCCATGAAACCAACACAACAAGCTAAAACAGACCAAAAAGCTGTGGAGAGCTGAGAGGAAATGCAAAGTGGTGAAACATTTTGTGCATTTGTCATTATGTGGATCACTTTTCATGTTATACATAGTCATTTAGTTGTTTTTAATTAAAACAATATTGATGAATGCAGCTTTAATCACCTTTGAGATTGAATCCTCTGCATTGAGTGAGTGGATTTCCATGTATAATGTCCTGCCTCCTGCTCCTCCTAAAAGGAAAAGAATGACTGATAGTTATGGACACACTGTTGCAAAATGCAGAGTTAAATACACAATCATAACAACCTCCCTCCTCATACGTTCTTCTGATAACTTAAATGTGGAGGGAGTAGTTCTGTGCCAAAACAATGACGAAAGTCTGACTGTGTTATTCCATCAGTGGTGCACATTCATGTAGAACAGCTTGAGGAAAAGAGCACGTAAACAGCTGACACATTTCAGACACATTTCCTGGAGGAAAACAAGGTCTGCACTTTTTGTTCTGTGACCAAACTAAACTAAACCGAGTTTGACTGAAATTTCAAAAGAAAGGCAGCTGGTCCTTAAAGACACCAGAGAAGTATTAGTTTAGAGGCGAGGTGTCGCTCATACCTCGTCTGTGTTATGTCTAGACAGATAGGGGAAACAACAAAAGCAGAATTAGTGGCGACTTACATTGAAGTGTGCACTGAAGGACTCCAGTCATGTGATCTTTTTGCCCTCACAAATTGTGAGCTGTGGCCAAATTTACAAAGTTAATGCCTCTTAATTACATTTTTATTAATCATATTGTTGAATATTAGCTGGCCACATTCATCAACATATTCAACACTTAAAGATAATTTATTGTATAAGTGATTAATACAACTTTGGAAGCCCAGAACCTCTATAGATTTTCATGGCAAATCTACAGAAAAACTACAAAAATGTGCACCATGCAATTATTTAACAATTCTAAAAAGTTTTGACCAGCTGTCCCCATGAATAGGCTTTGTAATCAACGCCTGTCGACACTTATTAACACTGAACATGTTTTGCTTTAGGGCTTAGAAGTGCTTGCAAACCATTAACAGGCTCCCAAAAGAAAATTCTTTAGTGGACGCTAAATACTTCTGAGCATGACATTTAAATACACTGAATAGTGGCTAAACACCTCAGTTATGAAACCAAAAACTCTAAACCTTTGTATACCTTTTGCCGGTAGGATAGAAGCGGGAGCAGCTCAGTCCATCCCAGGCACAATAGGGGTCTCTGGCGAGGCAGCAGTCAGCACAAGCCGAGCCGTAAGCGTGACAACGATGCAGGGAGACCTGCGAGACCCCGAACTCAGAGCTGACGTACAGCTGTTGCTGCAAAATAAACAGTTCAAATGTCAGCCGCCCTGTTTGTCTTAATAAGTGGCCGGCTGACAGGAAAATGAGGCAGAGCCCCGAAACAATTATGGCTTATTATTTCCTTGCCTTTGGGAGGCTTATTATACACAGTAGATTTCTGTTTTGTGTGTTTCATAGTAGCCACAGACAATGAATAACATATTAAAACAATACAACTGTACTAAATAGATGTGGAAAAAACAAAGTTAAGAGAGATACTTACTTTTTTTGAGGATATTCTCAGGTTTGTAACAGGAGCTTGGTTCTGGAAAACAGTACATGCAAGCAGTTAGTTCAGAGCTTTTAGACATAACAGTTATCTCTACAAACATTTTAAAAGAATAGTTTTTTGAAATTCACTTTGATCCCACGTTCAAGATTGATCCCAAATTGATCCCACGTTCAAGATTGTACACTAAATATAAAGTGTACAAGGACTAGAAACAGCTAGTTAAAGGTAACAACATTTTCCTACCAGCATCTCTAAAGGTCACTAATAAAAACATTATATTTCTATTAATTAATCCATGTAAAATAAATGTAAATACAACATGTCATTTTTACAGATGCTAGCTTTGGATTTAGTGGTATCAATCTTTTGATCCAACTCTTGGCAAGAGGGTTTCCCAAAATGTGTATATTTGAATATAACTATTACCCTTGCGAATAAAATACCCTTTTTGAATAAAAATAGTCACGGCAGATGAGGTGCAGCAAAACAGAGAAAATATATTTCTTTGGAGGAGTGCTACACTTGCACCTGATCACAGGTAATCACATTTTTAGTGATTTAGGACACACCAGCAGGTCAAGATAAAACAGTGTGTTCAAAGGTTCAACACAGGGCAACAACCAGACTCTTCCAGTATGTTAGCATGTTTCCCATCACTCTGTGTTGACTACACTACAGACCATCCATCTCCTGATTGCCACCCTGTCTTTGTCTGTCTGCCTCTGGCCTTTGTGCTGTGGCCAAGTGCACCCTCCTCCTCCCTGCCTTTGATTACGGTAAAGAAAAGGGATGAAAGTGAAAAAAGAAAAAAGAAAAAGAAGAACGGGTGGAGGGAAGACGGACAGCAGACCTTAAACACTTCCAGCTCCTCCAAGATCAGATCTTCATGCAGGGACTGATTGGTTGGCAGCACAATCACCTTCTGTATTGTACCTTTGTCTGGGGGCAGAAAAGAGACATGTCAAATTGTAACAAGACATTTATTTAACAACTATGTGAAACAGATATGGCTACACACACTCGACAAAGACTGCCCAGAGATGTGTGCTGTGAGTGAATGACAAAACAAAACAAAACTTAAAGTCCATTACCAATGTTTGCTTTTGAATAAGCATGATAGTAATGACTAGTTTTTTACAGCGAAATCAGCGATGGCAGGAGTGGGAATAGAAGCCCTTATGCCTGCACAAGGGAGGACAAAGGCCATGAAAATTGCAAAATTCAACACTACCACCATCAATAAAGCTGCCTTATCCTAGGAGTTGGAGCAACAAAGTGGGAAGACGGAGTTACAGTAACAGCTCCTGGAAATGCCTGATAAGAGTGTCTCCCTCATCCTTGAGACAAAGCACTGTCTCAAGCCACAGCTACGGTTAGACAGCACTGGCTTCTCTTCAAGAATTCAGGCAGGAGAAACAGAACAGAGAAAGGCTGCCTGATAAGCACATGCAGCTGTGAGAGAGAATCCCAGGCCTGCTCACTGAATGCAAACATGTGCACAAGTGGACAAGCACAAGCACGAATGCACACACAATAATGTGTGGACATATATCATTCTGTTTAACCATTGTGTTAAGAGTATAGGCAGATCCACACAGGTATATTCTACACGTTTTTTTGTAACAGTGTTATGCTGTCAATCATTCAATCTCTCTTTAAAAGCACAAGGTGAGAAAAAGGCTTTCCAAAAACAATATGTTGAAATCACTGATGTCAAGTTGGTATTTGATTAGAAAAAAATCATTGCAGTACAAGTAATATTAATTGGTGCCACCAGCAGATTATTTTTACCTGATTAAAGAACATCAGACCATGAAAGCTCAAAGTTCTCTTTTCAAGGACTTGTCCCTCTATCTTGGACCGATATATGGCATAATTTATGCTACATGTTATGTCCCGTTGTTTTTTAAATCAGCTGCCAAACCCACACTGTAATATCCCCACTGTTATCTGTTTATCTGATAACCAGCTGTGGGAATGAGATTCTAGTCAACAATCATATACTTGCAAAACATTTCGGTGGAAACTCATTCAAATAAAATACACTGTATCAGTCTGTATCAGGTTTTGCATGTCACTGTAAATGACTAAGCATAAATGAGTTTGTAAATGAGGTGGCTTAAAATTGACCTGCCTTTTTACAGGATTATGGTGACTATGGTAGCATTATAGGACTGCTAATGCCCAGATGCCATAATGCAGGTTGTAATTCATTCATTTTTAGAATTGGATATTGTAATAGCATTTTCCAGTGCAGCTGTTTCTGAATTTTCTGCAAGGAAATATAAATATGTTTAAATACAGTATAGATTATTTCCTTAGTATGAAGATAATGACCTGATAATCACTTGATTTGAAATACATTCTTGAAACATCTCTATCTTTTGGAATCAATGTGGATATTTTTGCCTTTGTCTTTAAGCGATTAGGTGTGATTTTAACACATACAGTAAAGCACAGTTTGTGAAATGCACTATACAAATACTTTATAAAGTAAACAGGGATAAAGAAACCCGTTTGTGCTCTCCTAGAAAATGTAGAACCTGTGAATATTCATACCTGTGCCTAGGAAGAGCACCTGGTAGTTTCCGTCTGCAGCCATGACCTGGTCCACAGCCACCGATGTATATTTGTAGTCTGCGTTGGTACGAACCACAAGAGGTCTCCTCCCCACTGGGTATATGGGGTTAAACATGACCGGATGGTTCCGTACGAAGGTCACCACATCATCTGGGAACTCTTTGGTTGTCTGTATGTCAGGTGTGAAGGCTCCACCAGGGCACTGGAGAAACATAGGTGAAAGTGTGTGAAAAACACATTCTTATTATTAAGGGATATGGATCGTTTTTGCCATCCTGAATTTTAGACCTACACTGTTGTCTGCTAATAATGAATATGAATGTATTAAAGTTAAATTTGATTTAGCTGATTGTGTTGTAAATATAATGGTCAAATGTAAAGTTCAAAGTGTTATGGTCAAAATGCTTTCTATGACAGAGTCTTCGCCACTCTGTCAGGGATAAAAGTCTGGTGGGGAATACCAAATTTTTTTTTAGGTATTTACTTTTGCTGACATAAAACTAGTAATATTTTGATAGAATAACTTTTGAGGAATAATAATAGACCATGAGTGTCCTTGATAATTTTTTGAGGTACTTCAAAATGTGTACTGTTCATTTATTCTTCCATATTCAATTCCAGTGTGTAAATGAAAGGTTTTGTACTGAATACTTTCTTTTAGAGCTAAAACAGATTTTTAACTGAAAATCTACACTGATGTGTTTTTCATCAAGTGGAGTTTAACTAGAATCTTTTTTGAAACCACTTCAATTTTTAAAAATATTTTTCAGTGTAAGCTGATTGCCACTGATTGTGTATGAATGTACTTTCATTTTGTGAGGTTGTCATTTTTTTTATAGCAAAATATTGTTAAAACATTGATGTTATTTATTCACTTTTTTAGAAAGCAGCAGGTAATAAAAGATTGTCCTTCTCCATACTCCTTTTCAGTCTTGAAATGTGTAAGGAGTAAGGGTTAAGATATATATTTTATATGAATTTTGCTTGTGAATCATGCACTGAAATAACTAATGAATTAATTAATGGATGACCTAAATGTGAACTCACAGTTCCAGGCCTTGGATAAGGGATGCGCCCCTGAAACGCCACCCACTGAAAGTTTGGCCCGTCTCTGTGAGCGAAGGGCCCATTGAAGACGGTGAGGATGTCGGCCATGTTGTACACACACACTGCGGACCCTTTAAACACGGAGCTGAGGAAATGAGATGCATACCTTCAATGAATTATAACAGTAGGAATCTGTAATTCACATCCCTGAGACCCACCCTGCTAAAATATTCTGCAGTTGTTTATTGAGATCACTGTTTCTAAGGATGTGCGAGTCATACAGTCTGGGTGGAACTGCTGCCACACTCCAGTGGGGACAGCTCACCTATTGCCCCCTAAATGATCTGATGTGGTTTGGCCCAGCCATTTAAAACCACACTGCCGCAACACATAAAAGAGCTTTGTTGAAAAGAGGAACAGAAGGATATTGTGCAAAGTGGAGACGGAGGAAGGAACCCAGTGTGGAGATGGGAATAACACTGAGCCTAGAGTCCTTACGGATCTCACTGTTTAGTTTGACTGTATTCTTTGAGCTAGGATATACTACTGTAGCCATTTTATGATCCTTAAGTAACAAGTGGATCGAGGGCCTGTGGCAGTGTCGACCTAGGTTAACCAGATGGACTCAATTAGAGATCAGAACAGATGGATCAAGTGACCATTCCTTTAAACCTCCAAATTTGCCATGCAATCCGGCCAGCAGTGACTTTCTGCTGACTGAGAGTGGTTTAATCGGTTTATTCAGTGAGGTTTTCTTCAGTTACCATGAATGTTCACACAGTGATAAACTTTTCTTTCCTTAATTTGTTATGTCAAAGATAATGATGTTTAAATTATGTTTATTATCATTTTATTCGTAAAAATCTAATTAGATTATCTGAGATTTGATAAAATAGGACAATTATAATACCTTTCTATGAGCATTATAATTACATGTATCATACAACTTAACAGTTACAAGGACTGCAATGTCACATATGTAATAGTAAGGTATACAGTGAGTATCTGCTGCCTGTAATCATAATATATTGTTTGGGTTTTAGGATAAAATGGAAGAAAAAAGATAACATACTCTTACTGTCTTTCTCTGAAAACTCTAAAACAGGGTTCAGGTTGCATCTGTCTGACAAATGCAGTAATGAGATTCACTTTGCACTCAGACATCCTGCTGTTTACTCTGTCAATGCATATCATGTAATGCATAGTTTATATCTCTTGCAAAGACCGAAAAATAATGCACTTTGCTTGCGATCATAAGGCAAGAACATCAAAATGAAGGCCATATGTTGAAGCCAACAGGATGCTGACAGTTCATCACCTGAATAAGCTGTTCTGCAACATGACACATGACATCTCTATGTAACAGGCCCTTTCACAGACACGTCCCCTCCCGCTGATATCCAGTCAGTGATTAACATAACCATTGAGGCCTGCAGGAATGTTACAGTTGGCTTCATCGTCTCTGGTCTTACCTTGTGGATGTGAAGACTCCAAACACCAACAGGCCCTTGGGATGATCGGATTCCAGCAAAAACACACTTTCTGTAAGGGGAAACACATATGTGAATACAAAGATAAATGTACATAACACAGAGATAGGTATGTTAACCATCAACAAATTCCCTATGTTTTCTATCACCTTATCCTCGCAGGGACGATTGCCAACAAAGTGATGAAAGTATGAATTAATAAATGCACATGTTGACAGATGGATTGATCTGATGACCTGGATGGAAAAGCAGGTCTAGAGCTGATGTTTGTAGTTTTCAAAGCTGAGGTTAAAAAAGGTCCGAAATAATATGTTCATAAAGGAATACAGTGTTACTAAAAGCAACAGAAAACTGTTATGAAAATTGATCAAGGCTTACAGTCCTAATCCAGGCTAAACAAAGGAAGTTCCACAGATTGTTTGTGGAGAAAGCAATCCCAAGAAACCATGGAACAAAAAGAGCAAGCTGTCGGGAATTAGGATGGTCTTTGGTTTTTGGCCACATATTTTCTAAATGATTACGTTTGCTTTAAACTTGTTTCATGGGCTGTGAAAATAAAATCGATCTTGAAAGTCACGGACCAAATAGAAGAAACATAAAACAAGACAAAAAGCAAAAACACCACAATAACAGAGTGTATGAATTAAAGTATGTGTGTCCTCTGTTTGACTCACCCAGTTCATCAAAGTGTGTCTCGGTGCCGTCTTCCTCCAGAACTGAACACACCATCCGGGCTTTTAGGAAGGTGGTCCACTTGTTCACCAGACTCCGCTGTCCTCCGATGTCACTCTGCAGACAAAAGCTGCTCATAGAAACTCGAAACCACAAAATGAACTATATTGATCTATTAGGCAAAAATAAGTGCACTTACTGGACACACTCTGGCCACCATAGTGTGGATATTTTTAGTGTTTCCACTGTTATCCGTTAGCCTTTCACGGAAGAAAAAGTATAATTTGGCATCATTGGGATCCGTTCCATCTGGTATCAAGTGGGCATCGATAAAGATAGGCTCTGAATGAAAGAAACAAGTCTTTTTTAACATACATGTACAAATAAATACATAGATTAAAAAAACATATATTGTGTAAATGGATAAATAAACTGTGCATTTATTCTAAATCTTCATACAATGTGTTCCTGCTCACCACTAAGCCACTTGGAGTTGTGCTGGTCAGTCCGCACTGCATTTCTCTTGGTCAGGCTCCTGAAGATAGCAGCATCTGTCCCCATGAAGTCAATGTACATGCCTGAGAACAGCTCCTGGTCTGCAGGAGCGCAAACACACACAATACAAAAGATTTTATAAACTCTGAAAAACAAGCAATGGTCTAAAGTATTTCGGGAAACAATGGATATACTGATACATCCTCACACACCAGACGAGGTCAGATGAATACAGCCACATTTTATTCCATGAATGATAATTGTTCTATACATAAAAAAGACCACATATGTTTGCAGAATTAATAGCAGGCTTATAGTCTGTGTGTGTCCTGCTGTTGTATGCTTTTTATCTTTCCTTTAGTCTCATTTGATTATCCCATCAGTAGACCATGTGTTTTGCAGAATGTGCGGTAAATTTGGAGAGGATTAGGGTTACGTGGCCCGCATCCAGGCTGACTTGCTAAGGAGTGAGTGTCGACAGCACTCTGACGGTCACAGAGGGCATAATACATGAGGACGGGGGGATGCAGCACAGATTTGATCGAGCCCAGACATCCCCTCTCACTGTCCTCTCGAGTGGGAAAAGCATGGAGTGCTGCGTCATTTGCTTCAACAGTATTAACTTTGACCTCCACTCTATTTCCTCTCTACACCTTTAAGTTATTCCACCCTCCTCTCTGAACCCCTCCTGGGCATCTCTGAAGGCACTCAGTAGCTGGCAAAACTGCTGCTGACATGGCTATGCTCAGGTGTCAGAAAGCAGAGCTGAGGGTGCAATGTGTTGCCTAAAGCCGTGAAGACAGCAACCCAACACCCTTCAACCAATCAGAGATCAAAGGGAGAGTGCGGCATGACCTGAAGGCTCTGCTGGTGTGTGTTTTATGTGTGTTTTTTATGTGTATTGAAGTCACACTCGAATTTGAATTCTCAGTTATTATGTAAGACAATTTGAACTGTAATGATGCAGTCATTTACAGATGTACTGTACATACATACGACAGTGATGTAATCGCCTGCCTTAGAAAAAAAGACACCCATGTAGTGGTGTGTAACTTTAGCAATGCCTGTCATTTTATAACATTAAACATTCTGACATATCTTGCTGTTCAGTTTGTATTTCACTTGGAAAATGAAAGCTAGCATGTTAGGTTACTTAACTCATCTTTTAGTCCACCAATGGATCCACCTGGAAAGTGGAAGCTTTGTAATCTATGTCAACCATGTATACTGATTTCTTTGCAAAAATGAATCTCAGCTCAGTTTTTATTTATTCAGGTTTTTTAAGAGGCTGATATCAGGTCAGAGGATTTAGGAGGTACCTACTGAGCATGACAGAAACAGTATTCACTTGAGGGTTGAAGGAGCACCTCCCTTTTCCAGATTCGGTCCTCGAGTCAATGTGAAATACTTGCTCCTGTCATAGAGAAAAAAGGCAGTCAGAGATTTTAAAGACATTTTTATATTACATACCATAATAAAAATGCACATATGAGTGTACCAAATGTCCCCCCCCCAAGGTTGCCTTGCTCAGGTTTCTCTCCGTTTTGGTTTTAAGGAAGCACAGAAATGGTCCTAGTCTGGTCTACCTTAACTGGCCCATGCGGGACAGTAAAAAGAACATTCCATTTGGGAGGAGAGGAGGAATTTCCCTGCTAATGTGTTGGATAGCCATCTTTCCATCTCAGGTGCAGAGACTGCCAAGTTTCAACCCCCTCCTTGTGGCGGACTGGACGCTCCAAGCGCCTTTTACAGCAACCTGGGTAAATTATAGTCTCCTGTCCCATCCTATTTAGGTCTGGCACATGGTGGTGATGCTGCTTTCCTCAATGGGGATGCAAGTGACGTTTGCCAAAAAGCATTTTTCCAGGAAACTGTCTGCTCATCTCTGTCTGTTGAGGAGGACTGCCTCCATCTGGTAGGTGGCTCTGCAAAATATATCCACCTTAACAAATTGATGTTGCACTGCATCTTGAATGTTTGCCCTTCACTGAGCAGAAATATGCAGGGTTTAATACTAAAAGGTTGTCGCCAGGTTCACCTGCTGAAGATAGAAAGTTCTGCTCTTACCTGAAATCTCAGTTTAAGACACGTATCCACAAGTGTGACTTCGTAACATAACTAGTTTGGAAGCCAACCACAGTTGAACATATGCAACTTACACAAGTGTGATGTGGGAACACATATATCAGATACATTTTTATTCAAAGCAGAGCATTTTTATATGTGTCTGGAGGGGATTTTTAAAATAAAAATTTTCTTTGAACAAGTGACAAATGTTTGCATTGAAAAATGTTTCTGGGCAAGTTCATCCCATCCTATAAAGATTTTAAGACTGAATAAAAGAGTAATTCACTTGCTAAGATAGACATTTATTGCTGTGTACAATTGCTTCTACAGAGCGCTGCTGAAATGTATGACACCAAAACACAACACCAAAACACGACTGTCTGTTGCAGTCATCCTATTGAGTTTTATAACAACATAATAATTTGGGACACGTTCACAGGGCAAAGGTCTACACTGTGAACTCGCCGTCAACTTCCCTCTAAATCAGCTTGTTACACTTAACAGACCTCTTGTCTGAGGCACTGACATGTTTGAGCTCAGAAGTTGCAAACAGAGCAGTCTGCCTTTCAAACAAAAACCCAAATGACAAAAGGCACCGCAGTGTGGAGAGAGCATGGTTGCAAGCTCTCTCTTTCTCTCTCTCTGTCTGTGTATTAGTGTTTGGCAGCAGTCGGCAGTCTGTGGCTAAATGTTGTTCACTTACTGAGCACTTTTCTCCTGGAGGGATTCCCCGCTCTCACTTCCAGAGCTTTGTGGCCGGAGATGAGAGCAGAAAACATCACTTCATCCTTGACCTTTTATCCTAAGCATCTACTCTAATGTGGCATCAAAGTGAATACCATTGTTTTTATAATGTTATGGGGTCTCTAACAACTTTTTACCATATGGTTGCACTTATAAATTATTAGTAGACAAGTAAAAGAACTTGCTATTATTAGAAAGTATCTTTATTTGCTGCTGCACATGACGTTAATTTCAGGGGAAGATAAACTGTGACTAGATTATAACAATTTTAGCAGTTTCTTTTGCACTGGTTGTCATCCAGTTTATATATTTCCCGATCTGAGTTATGTCTGATTTACATGATGTATTCCCTCCAGCAGAAAGTGGTGTAAAGAGATTATATTTCACATTATTGCAGCTATCACTTAAAGCTTATTTAAAATAAATATATATTCCTCACTCTAACCCCCTGAAGCTTTTTTATGATTACTTAACCTGTCACACACTAAATGAGTTGAGTTTACTTGCTCTGGGTGGCAGTATTCCCACTAGTTTGATTTTATTGAGCTCATGGGTGACATCCACAGGCAATGCTAACACTGTTTTTAAGGAAGTAAAAACGAACTGCCCCCGGTGAGCAATAAACAACAAAGTTGATTTAACCAGGTTTGTTTTTGAAACACCCACAGAGGAACAACTGCATATCCATCATTTGTTCACTTTGTTTTTGAGCTTCACAAAACCACCTTTACATTCTATGGAAACTATGAAAGTTATCTTAAATGACTCAAAGCATCATTTCAATTTCAACATTTCTTATTCTAATTCTAATATAATTCTCTCTGTCCTCAAAGGTGGGTGGTCTATATTGTTATATTCCTATATTTCCATGTTGTAAATATATTCATAAAAAAGTGAGATGAAAAGTACTTGTAGTGTAGGGTAAGATGGTCCTATTTTCTCACAGTTAAGTGGTGTTGTATCATTCAGTAGCCTGCAGTAAATGGCAAATGGACTTGTGCTCTTCTAGTCTACCAACCACTGAAAGTGGTTTACAACACATGCCAACATTCACCCATTCACACACACTCACACACCAATTGGGAGCAATTTGGAGTTCAGTATTTTGCCCAAGGACACTTTGACATGCAGACTGAAGGAGCCAGGGATTGAACCATTGGCTTTATACCTCTTTAGCCACAGCCACTGTATAGTATTCTCAAGTATTTCATGCACAATCAGAATGGATAATCTACTAAACACATTTTGGTTTCTATCTTCTCAATACTAGCAATTGTAACCATTGTGGTGTTCATCAGGGCTACCGCCTCAAAAAAACTGTTTATACCCTCAACAGTTTGTTTCTTTATTGAAGTGAATCTGTCATCGTGTGCCCACCTCTGGTCTGCGGCCCCTGTTGATGTACACACAGACGGGACTGTACGCTCCGCTGCCACACATGAACAGATGAGTTCTGTTATAAGGCTGCACCACGCGGATGAAGTTCCCACAGCCGTGCTGAGAAATACAGATAAACAAAGAGAGACACATTAGAATTTCAACAGCTGAAAAACCAGAATAAAAATGTGATATGGACACATCGTAATGAAATGTGTTGTAACTAAGTCCTTAGAAATTATGAATATTTTATCATTTAAACTTCTGTTTATTTTAATATAGTTAATACTTTTTGAAATATGAAGCAAAGAATAGCAGTTGGCAACAATGTCCCAATACATTTTGCTGCTTTCATTACAGCTCATTAAAAAAAATCACAAGTGTCAAAATTTTTATTTTATTAATGGATCAAGCTTATGACACAATGGCCTAAAACAGACGTGAACTGAGACTATTTCCTGGTTTACAGCCAGGGTAAATACCAAATCCAGAACCTGTTTATCTCTCCTGAAGTATCTTATTCCATGTGAGTGAGTAATTCAAACTTATCTCTCTTGTTATGACGGTTATACAATCATATGCTGCACAATCAAATGATCCCAGAGCTCACAGGTTTGGTATTAAGGCCAGTGGAAAAAATGCGTCAGTGGTATATGTGATATATCTAGGTATGACCGATTACTGATCTCTCTCAATCTCTGCTTCCACTTATCAAACCCGGCAGCACCAGGAGCGCTGGACTTTGTGGGTAATTAAGCCTGAATATGCAGAAGAAAGAGAGAACTGAACAGTGGAAGGAAAGAAGTGAGGAGGAGAAGAACACGTATCCAGGGAGCAGTCAGGAACTTGGCCATGGCTGCAGGAATGGCAGCTGCTGCAGCTCACGGTCGGTGCACACCCATCTCTGTTATTTAATCCCCCCCTCTCTCTCTCTTTCTCTCTGTCTGTCTTGTTTTCTCCTCACTTTTATCACCCATGTAACTGCTCGCACCCTCCTCCAACCCTCACACGCCCACATATGTGGCCGTATCTAGTTTTATTTTCCTCTCGTGCTTCCTATCTGTACGCACGCACCCTTCACGGCTGTGCCAGATATACAGCATCCAGCCTCGCAGCCTCAAGTTCAAGTGGCGATCAGGCTGAGCTTAAAGTGGAGGCTTTTGAGCGAGAAGCAAACAGACTGCATCAACCTGGTTGGTCTATATTACTCTTTCAGTGCCAACCCTCTGGTGCTAACAATGTGTGGTCGCTCTCTGGAGCCCCTTTTGACCACAGATTCTATCGGAGGAGAGGAACTTAATATATACAGATGGGGAGGGTAACCATAACAGAGGTATGGTGACTCTGATTCAAATGAGAGAGAGAAAGAAAATGAAATATACTGCGGTGAAAAGGAAACAGAGAAAAAACAGAGATGGAAAAAGTGACTGAGAAGATGGGAAAATATAGTAAGACAGAAAGAGAAACTTGTCTTTTTTTTTTAGAAAAGAAACTGGCAGGGCTGAAAGGAAGAAAAGGGATGTCAGGAGGGAGAAAGTGCCATTGAGTGGCTCCACACAGAGATGGTTCACCCAAATATTTGTGGGAGCCTGTCTACAGCAGGCAGGCTGTGACTCAGAGCAGCAATAATCACTCAGTGACTGGAAACAGCTTCTTCCCTAGTACTGTAAGAGCATGTTGTACAAAAGCCTGGCTCTCCACCCCAGCTGTTGTCAAGGGCTGTAGAAATGGTGGATTAAAAAGTTGGTTTAAAAAGCACCTTAGGAAGTTTTCTCCTTTAAAAACTAAACTATTCTCTTTCTATTTTTCCTATATAATGCACTGCAGTGTTTGTAGGAAGCTGATTCTGTGCTTGTACTTGTTTCAGAACAACCCAATTAGAGGAAAACTGAGGCGGAGGATTCTTCCCGGGTCTTGCTGTTTGTCTTCATTAAATCTTGTTACAGCTAACAAGTGCTTCTCAGAATGAGGCCGTGTTATGAAATATTTGCGTCAATGAGCTGCGTCCCATTTGCGAGCTTTGATTCTGGTTTGTTTTTCTACTGCACTCCGTGGCCCTCCTCCCACGCCTCACTCTCTTCCTGACAAGCTGTGCAAGATGCCAGGAGGACTTTGGGCCACTTGACGACCCTGTAGACATCTGCTGCCTGCTACACATGTGGTTGGACCTGACACAAGCTCACAGATGGGAGAGGGAATCCCAGGAGGCAACAGTTCTGCTGTAAGACCTTGGAGGAAAATATTTGGGAACTGCTGACAGAACCTGAAGTCTAGATCTAGTACAAGGACTTTACTATTTTGGTTCTCTCACAAATGTGTTTGTTAATTTATTAGCATCCCATTTAGCTACTGCACAATTACAATATTAGCTATTATTCTGGGGCTCCAATAGTATCAGGATAACATGAACTTTTAAGATAGCTGATGCTGTGTGTTAGCTGGTTATGGCCTATCCGCCATGATACCTGCTTATGGGAGGCCTCAAACCTGAACTGATTCTCACAAAAATGCACAAATACTAGTTTTTGTTTTCATCTTTCGTTATTGTTGTTATATAAACAGATTTCATCTCACAGTATTTCAGAGCTTTTATGATGATTTTTGTGCTTCTGCCACTATGTTATTTTAATAGAAGCACAATTTTAAAAAAAGTTACACAGTAATATACACCTAAAATTGTGCAAACTATAGTACTTGATATGTATATATCTACTCATATATTATTACTTATTGGTTAAACTATAAAAGGTTTCAAGAGCTTGAGTGTAAGGGTTTTGAAGGTTGTTCTTACCGTAGGGTCTTTGCCTGCCATTTGGCATTCCTCTATTTTGCTGGTAGACGCAGGCCAAAACAACTGGTGGTAAAAAAAACAAAAAAAACAAAAAACAAAACAAGAACAAGAGTGAAATTAGTGACACATGGGGAAATGAGTCCAGTAACACCAGTAACAGATTGAGGAGAGATATAACCTGAATATGGACACGCTGAGATTTGACCATGTCCTGTTTACACAGACAAAATGCACAGGGAACATTTTGTGGAAAACGAACAAAACAAATACTCTATAAATTTATATTTCAGTGTCAATGATAACAGCTAGTCTGTGGAAAATGTGTGTGTTTTCAAACCCCAGAGAGGTGCTTAAAGGTCTAGCTCAATGAATATATCAAGCAATTTACTCAGAAAAAATGGATGCGGCTCAGCATTCCCTGGGGGAACCTAAATGCTTTCCCATCTGTTTATGCACTTCCTGCCTGTCAATTACACTGAAGATAACTCCTTCACTGCATACAGAATCAGTTATCAGAGAGCTCGAGCATTTTTATGGCTCTTTTGAATAACCCTGAAATGATTGTGATCATGGCAAATGTACGGTAATTTGCATGCCATTGCAGAGATGATAATGATACCACGGCAGCAATTTTATTACATGCCTCACGTACTGTTATATTTAACACCTTTATTGTCTTCTTTGTGGTGGCTAGCAGAAAGAGATGCCAGTTTTAAACAAAACGTTACAGACCCTAATAAGCATCTGCTGACCTTAAGTGTACTATGGGTGATGTTATTGATGTCCATGGAGAGGACATGGTCTTTGCAGCCCACATACATCCTGTCCTGGTCCTCATCCATGTGCAGGATCCTGTAGTCCATAGCCTTGTCTGACAGATTGTAGTGTTCAAAGGACTGGGAGGCCTGCAGGTCTGAGAGACAATCAGAAAGAAGGACAAAATCAGTATTTATTAACATTAGACACAAACAAACTTCATATCCATGAGATGAGAGAAATTCTCTACTACAGTCCAGTACAAAACTTAATTCAAAAGAAACAACCACATGCAAGCCCACACTAATCTCAATCTGATCAAAACAAGACATCTCCAAATTATGTCATATGCATGTGTCAGATCTCAAAAGAAGAAATCTCATGAGAGGTAGCACAGTAGATTGCAAGCAACAATGAAAATCTGCTCAGTTAAATTCAGATATCACCTTTAATCCCTCTTCAGTATTAAAAACACAGCAGGGCGTTATAGACAACTTAAGTCATGTCTGAGACAAATCTGACTAGTTTCAAAAATTAATAAAGACTGATTACTCATTTGGCCTTGACTCTGTGGGGGTTGAGTCTGAGTCAAGAGCAAGTCCAGATGGGGTTTGAGACCGAGTCAAACTGGAGACCAAAGAAATAAAACAGCGACCAGCCAGTATTCTTCTTACTGTTGTTCAAATTCAGTGAACTTTGATAAAACTTTGATTAATCAGTTCAGTGCTTTGGATTTAGAAAAGCTTGAAATAGGAAACAAGTAGCAGTGAAGTCTTTCAAATCAAATATAATGGATGCCGATTCAACTGATTTAAATCACAAGTTCATATTTCATCAGAAAAACAAATGGAAACATTTACAAAAATATCATTTCATTCTAACTCTGAGAAAAAACTTAAAATCAGAGATAATAAAAAAAAACCCTCAGAGAGCAGACCAGAGACCACTTTGTATGTAAAGTATATGTGGCAATTTTACAACCTTTTAGATCAAGAACATATTTTCTTTGTGACTTTCTCATTGTTCATACATTTTAGGATTTAAGGTTCTTAAAATGATGCAAATTTGCTACTTCTTTGTAAGATGAAATCAGACTACTCAACATTAGAATAAATGGCCCCTGATATTGATCTTGCACTGATTTTTTGCAAAAAAAACTCAACTCATTTCCTGTTTCAATTAACTTTCATCCAGTCAATCAAAGATAAACTGTGACTGAAGCAAACATGCTGGAGAAGATACAGTAAACCAGATGAAAAAGTCTTGCAGAGTCTCTTCTACTCATTAAAAGCGCACATTGTTCGCACACACGAAGTAAACATTCTCAGACAGTTATTTTCAGCTTATTTGCTCCAGAGATAAAGAACTCTCAACCATACCATCAAAGGCCTACACTGTCGAAGCCAAACTCATGCATATTTATCATTTTTCCAATCAGCACTGAGAGCAGGAGGTAGGGGGGCCAATGTAGATCTACACCCCTTGTTTCCTCCCCTCCATTGACCCTCTCTGAGCTCTCTTTGTACTCCCTCCTCTAATCAACAAACAGGTTGCCTGTGCTTTACTTCAATGCCTTGGGGTAAAGTCACATTTTCATTATTGTATGCAATACGCTTTTGAGGCTGGGGCCTTTTATCTTGAAGGAAAGTGGCTTTTCCGTGCCACCCCTCACTCTGATCACAGGCTGTTGTTTGGCACACTCACCAAGTTAAGCCTGGAGTGTTTAACTTTAAATAGAGGCAAGTTAACCACTTCAGTCTCAGGCAAGTTTCCCAGGACTCTTCACTGTCTACATCCACTATGTTTAGGTAAATTTCCTTATATGGTTAATGTCTTGAGCAGTGTATCATTCAAGGCGAGAGCATCATCTGGAGACTAATGAAGAACATGAACACAAATATGACTCTGCTTTTACCTGACTTGCCAGAAAGCAAAGTAAAAGGAAAGGTGTCCTGTCAAGCAGATGTATTTTTAGTAAAAATACACTTCTAAAAGAGAAACCACATCATCCCCATGCTTCAAAGCCAAGGAGATAGCATCACAGATAGCATCGTACTGAGCTTAGTGCCGAGGCAATATTATCCTAACTTTGAGAAGGCTAAAAATGTTACACGCATTACTCTGCCAGAGTGTGAGCCACCAAGGGTGAAAGACTCACTAACAGCTAATTAAAAACACGCAGGGCTCCAAATTCTGCCAACAAAAATCAATTTTATACATCTTTCCAAAACACATGCTTGGAGGAGATTCAGGAAAACTTTTTAGACCAATACACTGTGCCTCATTTTTACTCCTTGAAGTAAACCTTAATTTAAATGCTTTCTAGCTGGAGCGGGAAAGGTGGTCTCTGTTATTAAAGATACAGCTGTTTACATGGATGGTCTGAGCTGGAGTTTTAGTTTTACAATCGTACATTAAAGCCGACACAGGCAAAAAATAATCTCTGCGGTTGAGTTCAGAATCAGTGAACCACAATGTTTCAGTTACGTATAGCCTGAAGTCATGTGAAAAAGTCTGGAGGTGATAAAGCTGTTATGCTTTCTATATTAATTACAAAATAAGAAGCCAAAATATTAAGTTTTTGACTTTGAAGTTCTGACTCCTCCTATACCAAACTAGGGGTTGCTAGATGCTATAGGAGGAGTTAGTTTAATGGGCACAGTGTAATGATCTCTGTAATATCAATGGCTATTTAAAGGATGGTAAAGTTTTATGTCTTTATAATTAAATATAAATTCACTGCAAATTAATTCATCTTCAAATGTTACATTAACCATTGCCACAGAAAACTGTAGCTGCTGATGAGCAACACCAGTCTTTAGTGATTAAAATCTATCAATTTCAAACAGAGTGGATAGTGGTTTATGAACTAATTCATCTTTTTTTAATGGCCAAAGTTTCTTTTCACCATTTCAATTTGTTTGTTGATTTCAGCTCTTAAAAATCAAGGTTCACTGGCTTTTAACAGCCCCCTACTGTTAATTCCCTTCAGCATCGTCTTTTCAGCTCTAACCTCTGACAGCATCCCTCCACAACAATTCACAAGGGGATCAAATTGTCCAGAGGGTGTGGCGTGGGGTGAAATAACTGTTTAATATTATGGTTAACTTTGTATTGTTTTCTCAGTAGGGAGAAAAAGGAGACTTTTATGTTCCCTCGTGAGGGTGCAAGGCCAGTTAAGCCCAGTGCTGTGATGGGAAATAACAGGGGTGTATCACATAAATCCAGCGTATTCACTGCCGAAACCTTCTGGATCCAACATACCATTGGATCCAGTATCTTCCTGGTGCGCTGCTTTCAGTCTCATACAAACATGTTTAATGCCTGCACTGCTTCAGCATTGTAGACCAACATCAAAAGTTCCCATTGCCAGATGGTGCACCTGCTCTGTCAAGGAGAGGCAGGGGGTGGGGTGCTCTCAACAATCGTCATTCAATATATCCATTGGAAGCGTTTACAGAGTCAATGCCAGGTCATAACCTTCAGATCTTTGTAGACTGAGGCTTCTACTAGTGTCAGATCCAAATTCCTTCCCTCAGTGGCAAGGGTTTTTTTGGCAGGGACTTTAAAAGTTTTCAGTAATTTTCTAAATTAGATGTCAATCTATAAAAACACACAACAAAAAGTTGGGGATTTTTTTGTTTTCATCTGTTTGCTGAAGTAATCCTCTGGACCAAATGTGGTTCGTTAGTCATGATTTTATGTGGATTCCTCATTGTTGAGATCACACAACTCCCTGTGAGGGAGGAGTGTCAAAAGTGTTTGTGAACGTCATTACTCAGGCATCGCTAAGCAGCTTGTTGTCGATGGCGTGGTTTGGGGATGCAGATTGATGCATTTTGTGGATGCTGGATAGAATAACAGATATTACAACAATAAGACTTGTGCTCTGTGCAAAGAAAAGAGGATCTGCAGTTTTAGGGATGATGTGTCTTGATAGAACAACTGGGATAACATGAGGTAATGTCTCTTGTGAAATGTCTTATTCTGTTGTTTTGCCTTGCTTGGAGCAGTGCTGTCCTCTCTGCAGGTGGATGGAAGCAGAAAGAAACTGCAAAAAAGAGAGGAAGTAGGGTTTGAGCTTTGACAGTTGGTGGGTTTTCTATTATGTATGTGGGCAGGTGGACTTTACATCTCCCTGTGGACCTCACAGCAGTCCCCAGTGTCCTGCCTTTGACTTTGAGCTTTGACCCATGGTTAGCCCATGGCTTAGACGTCCAACTCACAGTGATCCAATCCACCCTGATCCATGCGATGGACAGTGGGGTTAGTGGAAAGGGCAAGGTGGCGACTGGAGAGCGGAGACTCTCCCTTTGATGTGGTTTATTTGTGAGAAGTGGTCAAGCGAAAGCAGCACAAAAGCCTTTTGTTGGGCTGAGAAATGACAGCAGTGCTCATTCAATATTAAACAGCAGGTTGCTTTCTTTGCTGGAGGCCATATTGTATCAGCAGAAAACATTCCTCCCATGTTGGAGGAATGGCTATATTGCAAAATAGTGTAAAAGAGCAAGTAGATAAATTATCTTATTGTATTGGAAGAAAAAGATCAATCAGATGATCTACAGAAAATCAACTCTGAAAATTAATTAATTTAAATAATGCAAAAATGCAGATCACAGTGTTCAGCTTGTTAGCTGTGAAGATTTGCTGGTTTTAAATCATTGTAAATCACATAATCTTTGAGGTTTGGAAAGTTGGTTAATCAAAAACAAAATTTTAGGACATTTTATGTATTAAATAATAGATTAAAAATCAATTTACAAAATACAAAGGATAAGAATCTATTCAAATTACGGATTAACAATTACAATTACAGACTTTTTAAAACTACCATTTAGTATGGGAAGTTTAAAAAAAAAGTTGTATGCTTCTGTCAACCAGTCAAGTTGCAGTTTACATCCATGTCGGTTTAGACTTATAATGTTTGTAGAAAAGACTTTGAAGGAATTTAATAAAATGTATTAAATGTATATTCCTTGTATGCCTTCACATATTTGACCAATAATGCTGATTCTGATAAAACAAAAAGTTGTAGCCATGACAGTAGACAATCCTTCAGATATGTATGTTGCTGTAAAGAAGCTACAAATACTAAAACTAGGAAGGTGGGTAGCCTAGCTTGGTGTCACCAAATCAGTATCTGAGCAAATGTTAAATATGGTCACAATCTCCCTGTCTGTTCCAGAGTCATTGTGTTGAATAATGACCAGAGGAGTGTTTTAGTAGAACATTACAATGTCAAAGTGAAGTTGACCTTTGACTTTTTGGATATAAAATGTCATCACTTCATCATTTTATTTTGATGCCTTTTAAAAACTGTACATCTGCAGCACAACAACAAATCTAAAGAGCTTCCGATATGTTACGTTCATTATTTTGTGTCAATACATCCTTGATTGTTAAACTTCCTTGGTATAGTTTTTAGAAATTGCATTCGTTTAGACCCTGGCAGCAGTATTTGCATTTGGTTTGTGCTTTTCTACAACACTGCAGAAAAGATATCTGAAGTAACATCAAGCTGTCATTGGGGTGGGTAATTCAGCATCCTGCAAACTGAAAGAGAATTGATTGTGCATGGACAGAAACTCAGGGGTATTATATCAGAGGGACAGCAAGCTACCAAGTTCCACAAAGTAAAAAAAGAACATTGTTTTTTATGTAATTGCGGTGAAAAGCCAAGTAGAAATAGAAAGAAATGTGGACAACAATAAGGGATCTGTCATTGGTTTGTCTGGCAACAACTAATGTGCAGTAGAGATTGCAGTGCTCACTTAGCTGCTTCTCAGATGAGCGACAGCTATGCTTTCATTTCCATCTGTTGTTATTATATAGCCAGGAAAGGAAAGACAACAGCCACAAGGAAGCTTCCCTTAGGTTGTCAATCCGTAAGAGTTTCTGACAGCCTTGGCTTCCAAAATTGTTTGAATGATCAAATAACCAAGTTTCGTAGCAATGCTTCAAAACAACGCTTCCATGGTTTCTGGTCTGGGATGTCAAAACAAGGAGCGGTTTGTTGTAATGCAGCATTGTAAAAAAATAATTAGAGATTCACAGTGGCTGGAAAATATGTGGGATCTTTTTGAGAGAGGCAACTGTACTTTGGACAGCCCGTGACTGAGGTTTTAGGATCCGGTGCCAAAAGACTGAGCTGGCGTTACTTGAACAGCCTCGGGGGTTCTTCTTCCAGTTTGGTGGGAGATAACATGAAGTGGCAGAACACATGGCATCATGAAGGGAAATGGGGCAGGAGGAAAGTGGTTAACACTGAAAAACACAGCTGTAGAGTGCATGTATCCCCTACTGTTTACCAGGCGAGGGACTCACCTCATGAAAATCCATCTGCAGAGTTCAGACACTTCTCTGTTTACATGAAAAGGTTATAAAATCAGCATGGTGCAACAATATGGGATTATTTTGTCAGAACATTAGTTTAGCCGTTGCGCAGCAGGAATAAACAACTTTAACCAAATGGATTAAGTATCTGAAGTGTTGGGTTTTTGATTAACATCAGTGTCTGAACACAAGCCAAAAGGTCCCTGCACCTAATTAACACTTCAGGGGTGGACAGTGGGCCAATTACAAACCAGCTTTAGTGTCTCCCATGTAAATCAACCCTCATCAATTGGCTCTCTACCTGAAAGGCCAGCATGAATAAATTAACTCCATGCTAATGAGACTCGCTTTCCATTCAGTTTAAGGAGCAACCTGTTATATGGTTGTCAGGGGTAGCCGGTGGGAGGACCCCAATCACCCGTCTTGATAAATATTGAAGCAGGGACTTATACCGCCTTCTTGCAATTCATCTCTCCTCACAAGATGGAGTGGGTTTCATCACGGAGGCCTGACTTCAATCCCTGTGCCAAATGCCATCGCTCTTTGTCTGGACAATGCTAAGAGCTCTTTGGGTTGAGTTCTGGATGACTGCACTTACCTAAGACAGTGCTGGCCCGCTTACACATACTGCACCAGTGAAAGACTTTATCCTGGCAACTGACAGCCCTCTCTGGAGATAAAAAATGGCTGTTGCCCGAACAGGATAGCTGTCCATTCTCCTTGGGGACTCAGCCCAATACTATACAGTAATGACTGGTGACATATACATATCGCAGAGGGGAAATTAAGGTGTCGTTCAAGTGCAATGAGACCACCCAGGATGACTTACGCAGGCTGACAGAGTCGTCTGATTGTCTGTCCAAAACACATACCCCACATTCCCAGGCAGGCAGCACTGCGCACTCAAAGTGCAAACAGCATGTACAAACTTACTGTACTGCAACAGGAGCCAGTGTTGGCTCAGTGAGGGAAAACCTCATATCTACTGCGTCTCATTAATGCTCTGATTGTTGTCTGTCGCCAATTATGTATATCCAGACCCTCGTAATGAGAATCATATGGCTGCACAGAATGCCTGAGCTCTTATGTATGTCTTCGCTCACATTGGCTTCCCGAGGCAGACGCCATATCTAAATATGACATGTGAGCCCGGAGTATATTTTCTCCCTTGGCTGTGTGTGTGTGTGTGCGTGTGTTTGTGTAGAGTGATGTTATCCAGCACCAATGTCAACTGCCGGTTTCATTGCATGACTGACCTGCTAAGGTGTTGGATTATATTCCCTGTAGGAGATGAAATTTGAGATGACAACCTGTCCATCATGTCAACCCGCCAGCCAGCTAGTTTGCAATCCCAACGCCCCAATTAGCACCTGGCTTCCCTTTCACATGTCACTGGTGGTAACCCTCCCTTACACAGAACCAACCCGTACCCCCTGCCTCTCCGCCCCTTAGCCCTGACCTCTCACCTGCCCACACCAGGAGCCTCTAGTTACCGCTCACCTTCTACAGCCAGTAAATCACTGCAATTCTACTGTCAGGGAGGCTCTTGTGGAGTCTCCCAGGTCTAGAGGGGGGCTTGCAGGAGATATGGGTCAGAGGACTTTCAGAGTTGATGTATTTACTAGTCATGGAGGGCAGCTAAAGGAAAAGGGAAAAAGAAATAAACCAGGTGGGACTCCTTTCCTCTGCCATCTTCAAGGCTGACACTGTGTCATGTTTAAAAAAGTTATATTTCCTCAGTGGTTTGATGTCACAGAGGTCGAGAGGTTTGTTTCTGTGGTGGTGAGAAAATGTAAAGACTCATTTTAAGGGCAACAGTGAGTAATGCACCTGTTGAATGTTTTCCAGCTCTAGAAAAAGATTGTTTACATACTCTTTGTGATCCAGGCGCTCAAACTAATTCCATTCAAGTTGTAAAATACTTTAAATAATGGAAAAAGGAATCTGCCTTAATCCACAGATAGTGGATGCCCTAAGCTCTGCTCAGCCAACAAAAAGCTGTAATATGAGCGGTTATTGAATGATTTAATAACCTGTGCTTACATAATTGCACCACACACCAGAAAAAGGAATACAAACAAACTTGAATTTATAGTTTCAGGTCATTGATTTGTGATAATGCCAACCTCCAGCCCAAGGATTTTCCAGCAGACCTTGGCTATCCTTGAAGAGATGCTGTCTTTGTTTATATTGATAGCCATTGATTACTTTTCAACACGTTGTGCAGGAGGAATAATAAAACATTGAACAGGCTAGCAATGTCAGACTCATGAATGGCAAAACAGGCAGGCAGAGAAGGGCAGCTGACAGAGGAGCTGTCAAACATCTCACACACTGTCAGCCCCAAGGCGGTGCAAGCTGGAGCTCCCCACACTCCTTAACCCTCCTGCAGAAAATGTCAATGCTGCAATTCAGGCAATTAGATGGACATCTTGGGACATGAGTCTGGGGAAAATGCATACACAGAGAGAGAAACAGCTTTCCCAGTAGTCAGACAAAGAAAACACACATGCATGGTTAACCTATAGCTATTTGTAGCATGTCTGTATGCCCTTGCTGACAGCTTTGACAGGGCCGTGATTTGCCCTGCCAAGAATTCCCTATAATCACAGGCAGAGTATCACTGATTTTACTTCACAGGCTTGATTATGTTTACCACTGAATAGAGGAGATGCTAATGTTCAGGTCTAATGTAAAGCAGAGACTGATGAAAGAGCTGTCCTGTGTTATAAAAGAATTAACCAGAAGGCAAAGACATAGACATCCAGGTCTGCTTCTCGCTACTTGTCTTGACCCTTTGAACTTTTGTTGACCCCAAAAGACTACATTATGTTTTCATGTCTAGCATCTATGTCAATGTATTTTTCTTCTTTTCACAAGCCATATAAAGACATATCCATTCTTTACCCTTATATTGGATTTAAATCTGGGACATTACCTTACAAGAGATTAATGTAATATTGGCTAACTTGGCTAATACCCTTTTGAAGGAAAGAAAACACAGTGAATAGTTTTCAGATTGTCTTAAAATAGTCCTGGTGGTCTTGTGCTTCAGGTATTTTAAGTATCCGCTGAGGAAAATAACTTGTGGACGTTTCACAACTTTATGGAGCTTGTGACGCTGAAGAAAACCAGATTCTTAAAACCACATACTTTTAATAGTGATTCAGCAGAAAGGTTTGCCACCGAAATGCAATCAAGTGAAGGAATGCACATTAAGGCACTTACTGCACCAACAATTCTCTTTTTCAGACCTGCTCACACACTCACTCCTGCAATCCCTCAACACCAAGTAAACATCCTTAACAGCCCGACATCCACCTACAGTGTATGAACAGTATCATTGCTGCATGAATAATGGGGGGTGAGTGGAGGTAGTAATGAGGCATGATAAAAGTAAGGAGTAATCTGTGGAGGCGGAGGGATCTGGTGTATCCGCTCTCTGATGCCTAGTTCCTGATCTCCACGCCTGGTTCTGTTCAGGCTGCGAATGAAGCCCATGTGGCTCATACCAGTCTGAGGGAGCGCTCATTAAACCACAAACATCATCTTAATCAATCCCTCCTATGTCTCAGCCAGGCTCCCAGCCAAACATGTGTGTGCAAAATCTACATCATCCACACGAAAGCTTGTGCAGGCCGGCTCACTTTCAAATAAACACGTCTCACGGCTTGCCATACATACTGTATATATTTCTAAGTTAATACTGTATTGAATGCTGGAAGTTTGCCAGAGCAGGGTGAGACCACTGATGAGGTTAAATGATCCTGATCATAAACACAGACCCACTGCCCCAACTGGAGGGATAAAGGCTGAATTTTGATCCCACCATTCATGGAATGGCATTTTGGCAACAGCAAAGCCACCGTCTGATACAGTAGCAGAGGCAGAATATTGAATGTGCTGTTGTACTCAATTTACATCATATGACAGCAGTACGAGGATTATTTTAATGTCTGCAGCACGTAATATGGTAATATTAATACACACAAGAAGTCATTTTGTCCTTGCAGTCGTTTGTCAGAGCGGGTATTACACAAATTGAAACTTACCGGCTTTCTTAGTTATTGGACCAACCTCGAAAGCTGTGTGACAATGTTTAAAATTAACAGCAGCTGTGTGATAATCTTGCCTGTTATCTCAACACATCATAGGTATTCACAAGTTACTATCAGAGTTATTTGGCTAGAGCTTTCCCTGTTGCTTCCCTTGTGGGTTGGGTAGCATTTGACAATTTTAGATAACAGCGTTGATACCAAAACAGCAATTTAAACATATTTTCAATACCTCAGGTTGATGAGTACAGAAGTTTATTAAAGAAAGCCAAAAGTTCTGAAATGTTGTCTGTGCACAACTCTTTGTGATCCAGATGATTATGCACTTGATCAAAAACTGAATGCCAGCATATTCAATCCTATGCTCACATTTTAGATTGCACCAAAAAAGGCATTAGGTTTGATACCCAGCCCTAGAGAAATACTGTTTATGTGTTCCAGAAGCCTGTTTGTTGGAAGTAATTTGTAAGCACTGTTTAAACACACATCACAAATGGTGGCAAAGACCCATCTCACAAATGTCACTTGCAAACTGCATATAAATGTCTGAGTCCTACATTCTTGTCACATCTTCATGCATGGGTGGCAAGTTTGGGGTTTTGTTTGATTATTCAAATGTGTCAAAATCAATAGGAGAGGAAATAATCTCTTGTTGTAAATTGCATCCTGCATGTTACAACTTTGATCCAGGAATTAAAAAATAATCTTAAAAATCTTAAAAATGACAAGCCTGTTAAAGGCAGCACGCAAGGTCACACATCTGGCACTCTCAGCCGTCTCTCTCTCTGTTTAAACACAGCGCCTTGTTTTCTACTTTCACAAGTATTTGATACAGATGATGTGATGTGTGGATGTGGATTGATTGGTTCTGGGATTTCATTTTATGTAGGAAAACTGTAAACTTTGCTTCCCATTTTCTGTAAATTGTGAGGTGATAAGACCAAATAAACTATGACAATAGTATCACTGTAGATTTTCAAGGAGTGTTTTAACATGTGTGTATAATTGATTAGTTGCAGTTGTGACATTTCTATGCTTAACTTTTTCTTTCGAATCTGTACAATATACAGAATATCTATCAGGCATGCCACAAAACAGGCCAAGATAAATGTTGAAAGAACAGGCTATATTTAAAGCAAATGTAAAGGAGTAATTATCTTTTATCACGCAGGGTATACCTAAATAGTTTTGCTGTAAAGAAAGGGGAGGGGTTGTGTTTATTATCTGAGGCTCAGCAGAGAAAGGCATCGCTTGAGAGTTTATTATTTGGGTAAGCTGCATTTTTCACTGTTTATTATGCAGTTTTAATTGTGGTCTGGCTTTGTTCACCTCGAGAACACAAGCGTAAGCAGAGTGAGAGCGAGAGGAATGTCAGAGACAGCAACTTCTCTGCAGGACGTGAGGCTATACGCCGGGAGTCCTGTGAACCTGCCTTACCCCTGGATAGGATTTCAGCAGTGACACGAGCAGGAAAAAGGGGGGAGGATATTCCAGTGTCTGGATCTATGTACAACTCCAACGTCTCATTTATTGGTTTATTTTCTTGGTTTAGTTAGTTCCAGCCTATAATAATTAACAGATCTTCACATCTGGGAGCAGAAGGATCCAGCCTCCAGGAATGACCTTTTGGCCACCCAGCAGGTGCCAAACCACCTGCACCTTCTCTCCCTCTCAGGATACTGCTCATCCAGTCTTCTTCCACGTCTCTTCATTCATCTTTCTGGCTGCTTTGGATGGAGCCCAAACTCCCTGAATTTTTCCCTCAGTGAGGACTTCCAGTGTTTATGGGAGAAATGAGCCTCCTTGGGCCAAAGAGTCTCCCTACATCTGGTGCTAACCCATGCGAACCCTGTCCTGCTTTTAAGAGGGAGTTATGACCCTATTCCTCCACAATTTGAAATGATTTCTCAAACAGACACCAAGGTGGATCTACTCATGGCTCCCTGATGTCTCAGGTCAAGTGCTATATGTAGCCATAAAAACAATGTCTAAGGAATGTAAATCCACACCTGAAGTTGGCATTTTAGCTTGAATAAACATCCTTCTCTTTCATAACCTTTCCTCTGCTGATCTTTCCTCATAAATTCACCTAAATGTATCCCGTTACCATTAAGAATTAACTACAGAGACTGCTGAAGAATTAGTGCACTTTAGATAAGAAAGTCAAGCTCTCTATTTATGGTCCTCCCTGCGGCTAAACACTGCTACAGTGAGTGACACAAATCAAATCTAATCCACACTCAGTAAGGCAATCGGGCACGCCAGGATTATAGGGATTGGCTCATTTTCAGGATGGCCACCTCTGACCTTTTAAGCTGGCTATTTGCAAACACGGAGGAGAGAGGAGTGAGGGAGTAATGTGACTTGAGTGGTCAAAACTAAAGCCTGTCTTTAGTTTGTAGGTTTTTCCCTTCTTTTAGACAAGGGTTTTGGTATTTTTCAATCTGCCTTTCATATTTAACAAGTCACAGAGAATGCAGAGGAGAAACAGACTGGATGTTGACTGCTGACCGGATCAGATATTTGGAATAAAAACAATCATCAGACAAACTTGAAAGCGTGAGTGGGGAAACAAAGACAGAGGAGGAAAAAGTGAGACCAAATGTGAAACATGAATACAGGAGGTAAATGTGGTAACTTTAGTCACAGTCACAAAGAAACAAAAGAAAAAGAAAGCAAACTATGCCTGCTTTAGCCTCACACTGAAAGTGTTTTCCAACTCTCTGAGTAAAGAAACTTTACTGACGGACAGCCTCAGCTGCTCCGCGCTGCCTAATCCACAGCAAGAGGTAGTGAAAGGTGATCAAACGTCTCCTTCAGCCACTGCACACTATCCAACCACTGAGAAAAGGTTACTGCACCACTCGCTGCGCGAGGGCATGAGTGATCGGCCAGCTCATCCACACCGACTCACGCAAGCATGCACGTATGCATGCACAAACACACACACACACACACAAATTCTCCACCCACACACAGCACGTTCTCATTTCAAGAGAGCATTAAAAATTCATAAAATAATCTATGTCAAAGAAATTAAATAAAACAGGAGTATCAAAACCAGAGGCAGCAACAATACCCACAGGCCTCCACTATGGAGTGATGTGATTAAAATTTAACTAGGAACAGATTCAGGGTAGTTCTGACAAGCAATGCCACCTCCTACAGAGGTTTGACTTCTTGCTGACACACAGCAGGATGGACAAGGACTGGATCTTCAGGGCCTGAGGTGTGTGATTATGTACGTTGTTGGAAATGTTTCTACCAAGGAAGGATTATTCTGATCAAATAAATAAACAAACAGCCTGGTTGCATGAGATCTGAAAAGTCTAGGTAAGCCTCCTCCATAATGACGCAACCAGGCTTGCCTTGATTACCAACCATTTGTTGAGCATTAACGCAGTAAACACATGGCATTACTGCAACCTCATTTCATCTGCAAGGAAACTAAGACAAAGGCCAAGTCAATGGTTTATATGCATATCTTTCTTCTTACCTTCGAAGGGAAGGAAGACTCTTGGCAGGGGCTGAGGGAGGCTGGAGACCCCAGTGGAGAGGAAAGAGAGAGCCAGGAGGGAGAGCGCCATAGCTGACACCAGAGGTGGCCTGGCCAACCCCTCTGGCCTGCCCATGACTGCGCCGCTCAGAAACCACGTCCAGTCACTGCAGCCTGTCGTGAGTAATTGGAAAGAAAAGCAGGGATTTAGAGTGTATTTATCAGTGCAATATGACTACAAAACAAAATCCTCCATGTCTTGGGTTCACGGTGTTTGTACTTTTGTCAAACCATAACGGCTGTCACTCTTAAAGCAAACCAGAAACTTGCTTCAATCATTATTAGACATTTAGGTTACTACAGTACATGCTAAAATATAGTGATTCAGACATTTTTGGCCACATGGGGGCAGCAGAGCAAGCTGTAAACGCAACATTAATGACATATTATGACATTATAAAGTTGATATGGTGAATGTAGCAAACAGACACAGAGCAACATTAGCATTAATTTGCAGCCATGTTTCTGTCCGCTTTGTGAATTAAAGTCAACTATTTACTCCCCTTTTAGCTCTGTTTTGTCTACATTGACTACAGAAGGAAATATCTGGCTCATAAGCTACTAAATGCTTAACTATGATCACTACTTCGCTGCTAACTGTGTCTGCAGTTTAATGCTGAACAGGTGGTCATTGAGAAACAAAGCTCCTTACAGCTGAGATTGACACCTTTCACATTATACAAAATCATTTGACCCATTATTGAAAAACTATTTAAATGTGTTTACACTGACAGCAGTAAACACTGTAACATTAATGTGGGAAAAGTGACAAATACTGTAAACAAAACAGATTTTTTTCTCCTACAAACATGCGATCAGAATTTATAATCTAAAAGATGCTATAAACAAATTAATAAAAAATATTTTTGAAATTCTATACATAGTAGTTATAACGTACTAAGCTCAGCTGAGGTGTAGCAGTTTTCAAGTGCTGGGTAGGTCAGGTCAATTAATATTTAAAGCGCCAAATCACAGCAGTGATTATCTCAGGGCACTTTTCACATAGAGCAGATCTGGTCCGTCCTCTTTAATTTACCCAACATTCCCCCCATGAGCAAGCACTAAGAGAAAGCAGCAATGAAAAACTCCCCTTTAATGGGAAGAAACCTCGAGCAGAACAGGGCTCTGGGTGGGCGAACATCTGCCTTGATTGGTTGAGTAGGTAAATTAATATGTTAACTTGTAGATCATTACATACATTTTTTATTCATTTGATAGAGCCTGTGCTAATATGTGCTCAAATTAAATGACATACCATCAAACAATTACCTTAAAACAGTAAAAGAAATACATCAGCAAACAACACTGACTAACAGGATTTAGTGCAGTCGGTCTGACAGGTCCAGAAATACTGACATAAAGTGAAGTGTTGCACAAGCTACAGTGAGTAAAGACACAGATGAGAGGACTTGTCAGTTAAATCCCATCACTTACTATATCTTTGCAGATGCACCTCTCTTAAATATGGATGAGTTAAATCTGCACAAAAGAGCCGGAGAAATGCTTCCCTCATCCTCCTCCTGTTCCTTTTCTGTTAACAGAGCAGTTCAATTATTGATAGAGGCAGGTACTGTACTGCCTGTGGGGTGCTAACTCCTGCAATGCAAAACTCCACTGCTGGAGAAAGACTTGGCTGTTTTTACCCAGCAAACTGGCTCTTACACTACCTGTGATGTACAAAACCCACATTGTTCTTGATGTACAAATGACCCTTTTAAATGCAGAAAAGAAAACACTTCTTTTACAAGACAGTGGATCTTTGCTCTCATGGTGTATAGATGGGCAATAAAAAATTGATGGCATAGAGATAAGAGAGCTGCATGATTGCTATAAAATTTTCAGTTTGGTGTGTAGTGTACAAATAGGTTGAGATATGGGTGTGTGTGGTGGAATGAAGCATGTTTTACTATTCAGGTACAGAAAGACAACATATGGAAAAAGAATGAGACCTATTTGACTGCGCTCGAGATAAGTAAAACAGCATGGTGCCTTTCTACACAGCCCCTGCCGCTGTCCTTTAGCCGCTCTGCTGCTGCATCATCCACACCCTCCCTCCACCAGAGCCTCCTTCAGCTGGGGCTTCTCCCCTCCAAGTGGACTCCAAATGGCTCTGACCCTGTCCTGAGGCTCAGCCCTTGTCCTGGTCTGGCCTTTGTTCAGCCAAATAACAAAAAACAGGTGGTGTCTAGCCATGCAAATGTGTTCTGAGATATCTGGCTTGAGCAAATTACAGTTCTGTTGAAAGTTTTTCAAGTATCTGAATGCTGACCTGTCAGCATTTTGAGCAATTTGTTTTTCAAAGCTGTGCAAAGAGCTGAAACCAAGACCTTTCAATGCAGACGTCCAATAATTAAATATTCAACGTGTGTGGCCATCTCTAGTCACTGTCTTTACTTTCTTACTGTTGCAGGATTTTACCAGGCCAACACTTGAGACTTGAGTATTTTTGCCTTCAAATATCACGTCTTTGGAGTGTAAAGTTTCAAGTAAGCCCAAAAGCTGTCAAGTCCAACTCTAGTGTGACATGCTCATTTTTGAGACTTGAGTCTAAATCGAGAGCAAGTCTCGAGTCTCCAACTCAGGGAATAGGGAATTTCTTTGGTAGAAAGTTCAGTGAAGCATATATTACAATCCAGAGCAGCATTGTATCTGAAAAATGCCATGACCACCTTGAACTAAATGTCATAGTACTGACAGAAATCTGAGAGTGCCAAAAAGCTCTCTGGATGGCTAGATATCACGAGAGGAAAGTGGAAAAAATGTTTTTCTTGTAATTTGGGTGAAATGGCCCTTTAAATTGTCCACCTACCCCTCCCTTCACACTTTGAAAGAGGGCTCTGGCCTGGAAATGTCGGTCTTACAGCTGCTTATGTCATTGCCAAGGGAGTTAGACTCCTTCTGTGCGTCCTATACCATCTCAGCAGGTCAGGCTTAGACACTTCCTTTGCTTCACAAAAGCCGCTGTTTCTGTGATGATCACCACACCGAGGACACGAATGAGCTCACTACCAAACTTCCCTCGCACTAGTGGGAGCAACGTAACGCTCGCCTGGTTTAATGGGTCTCCCATTAAACAAAAGGTGCATTACTGTTTGTTGCCATGAGTAAAAAAAAATACAAAGCAAATAGATTTTGTTATGCTCTTCAAAGTCCAGAAATTCCAGGAAGTTTGCCAGGAATGACTGCGATGGCAATTAAATGTCTCCACAAAGGAGGTCAGCCTGAGTGAGTTATATTTCCAGTGGGGTGTAATGATAATTGAGTTTATTGTGCATTCCTTGGCTGACAGCCTAATTAATTTTTTATCCCACTATTTCAGAGGCACTGCTAACTAATATTGATGAAAGTATGAAAGTGATTGTTTGTCTCCCATCTGCTCCTGTTAATCTTTTAAACATATTAACATAATATAGCCACAAGAAATTGAGGGAGGAGGTCTTCCCATCTGGATTTAGGTTAGACAGATTTGATTATTTTGTATTTTTGCCTAATTCTACATTGAATAGAGAAGTAAAACTAAAATGGTAAACAAGTTGCTCACTCTGTCCTGTCCCGCTTCTAACCGGACGGTGTGTTCATACCACACCCTGTCATTCAGTTTGTCAGCCTCTCTGTTACAGCCACACATTCCCGCACAAATAGGCACACACTCACACACATGACTAGCAGGCGCAGTTCAGAACAGCAAAGTATGTATTTCAAGTATTTAAAGTAAAGACTTTCTTGTTAAATAACATAATAATTTGTGATTGCAGCATTCAAACCCTGCAATTCTGGTCAGTCCTCTTCACAGTATTATATAAGGACTTTATATAGTAATACAAAAAGCCTGGTTAAGACTTTAACCAAAAGAAAAACCTTTTAAGAGCACTAAAGTTATACAGAAATATTTACCTGGCTAAATAACCATTCTAACAGTTTCATTTTCTATTTTATTAGCTTCTGAATAACGCAACAACTGCAACAAAGTCATGACTCATGTCCTGGAAATTCATACTGCATTTAAACTAGAAAAATACACCCACAGCAAGTGAGGTGAATAAAGCATGTCTGGGTAGTCTGATGTAATACTACAACGAGGTTTACAGGGAGCAGTAGTTGAAAATATGATATCTAAGATTTGGCAGACTCTACATCAGTCAGATTGAGTTTACTTCAAAATATTCTCACCAGTTCTCACTGGTGGGACACTGCACCTGTTAGCCTCCTGACTACCACCTCCTCTCTGCATCCAATATGTGATCTGCCACACTACAGTGCAGCGCAGTACAGCCAAGCACAGGACAACACAGCAGGTAGACTTCTTTACCTACACAGACAGGATCAGGACCAGTCCCTGGTCCAGAGCTCACCTTTCAGGAGCTTCCTCCAGTTTTGGTGCCAATTGAACGAGCCGGGTACCAAACCAGACCTTTGTTGTATTTATCCACTTCAAAAACACCTTGTTTCCAGTCTCCCCCAGTGACACCACAGAGGAAAAATGCTGCTATTCCATTTAAGTGCTCACAGAGCAGGCTTGACTGAGAGAGAGCACAGGAGAGAGGAGAGGAGAAGAGAGAAGGAGGAGAGCGAAAGACAGAGAGGGCTGGTGTCCTATTACCCACTCTCCACTGAAGTCCCCCTCCTCCTTCTCCTCCTCCTCTCCTCCCCTCCTCCCTTCCACGATCGTCCTCCCTCCCTCTGTTAACTAGACAGCAAACAGATCACTTTAACATGTTCAGCTCAAAACATCACAGAGAGGGAGAGAGAGGGTGAAGCCAGAAAGGTCAGACACATTCAGGACCGACTCTGCTTTTAAACTGTAGAGGATCAAATGGCCATTCCAAAGGTATGAATCTCCCTTCCATGATATGAATGAAATCAGACGTTTTATATTAATTTCTATTTTGATTTGCATTATTAGCATCATCAGGTTTTCCACAGTGAATCATCGTATAAGTATTTTTGCTGGAACCACTTTACCAATCACCAAGTATATCAAACTATGCAAAGAAAGAAAATATTGCTTAAATATAGAGTTTCATACCGAAAAATTGTAAAACAAACAAACAAAAAAGGACTAAGAATCTACATGCCATTGACATTGTGAGACCACAACATCGTGCTGATATTTAGCAGGTATAATGTTTAGCAGGTTCACTGTCTTGGTTTAGTGTGTTAGCATGCTAATATTTGCTAAATAGCACTAAACACAAATTACAGCTGATGGGAATGTCATTAGTCTTGCCGTTATTTCGTCATGAAGACTGTAAGTTAAAGTTTGACTGGATGAAAATGTCAGGAATTACCAAAAATTATTACAATTCATCCTGAGGGGAAATCAAGTCAAGTCAAACTTTATTTGTATAGCACATTTAAAACCACTGCAGTTGACCAAAGTGCAGAACAAGCTTAAAATACCAAATACCAAAATAAATAAATATCTAAATAATCTACCAGTATTATCCGATAGTTGCCGAGACATTTTGCTTGAAATCACAACTTCATGGTGGAGCTACAAGAAAATCAATCACCAAATTCAAATTATTTAATAGAAGTTGAGATATATCACTGGATGAAAAAAAACGTTTACCTGCTGGTGGCACTAGATAGTATGAAGATATTTCAGTAAAAAAAAAGTAAGGATATCGTCATCTGCTGGGGATCATAAATCTCTGTACAAAATGTTATTCCAATCCATCCAAGTTGTCGAGATATTTCAGTCTGGACCTACAGTAATAGGTGGACCGACCAACTGACCGACATTGCCGTCTTTGAGAGCCACACCACTACAGGGTGCCTAAAAACAGCTGACCTGTTCATTTTTTACTTTGCTGATTCATTCTGTCTCCAACTATACTGTATGGTCAAATCTCTTCCTCTGAGTAGTCTTGCCACAGAAGTGATGGATTTCATGATCAGGACAGAAAGTTAGGTGAAGTAATAATGTAGAACATGCTTCATCCAGTGTGGTCAACCATGAAAAAAGATGTGGATTTCCTTTTGGTAAGAGAGGCACGCTCCGTTTCAAACCCAAAGCACGCAAGCTGAAGTAGAAGATATCATGTTCATTCCATGTTCAGTCTACACTTACAGTTTTGCACAGTGGGGTAAGCGTGGTCAGCATACAGAGAGCTAAGAACCATGCCAAACCTGCATCGACATAAACACATATTTTCCAATACAGATAATTGCATCTCTGGTTTCAGCACAAGCAGAGTTGGGGGTCATGTCTGGCTATATAAATGTTGCAGTATGTGTCACGGTGTTAGCCACAAGCCTTTGATTCAACTCTATTTCCATGCTAAGCTCCAAAGAGGGAAATTATGCTCTGTTTGCATTTTCATGAATGGATGCATTTGTGTTACTCCTGAACTGTCATATGTCACCTAACTGCTGGTATGAGCCAGGATGTGAAGGATTTTACACTAAAGCACTTTGGCTTCAAGGTAAAATTAAGGTTTATTCCTAAAATCACAGATCAGGAAAGGAAAGGAAAGGAAAGGAAAGGAAAGGAAAGGAAAGGAAAGGAAAGGAAAGGAAAGGAAAGGAAGGGAGAAGTGTGTGAGGTAGGTATTTAATGAAAGCGTCTGACAGAAAGAAAAAGTAAACTGTGTAAGGGGGGGAGAAGATTGCTGGTGGCTGCTGAGACAGGAGGAAATAATTACCCCTCTCCTTGACAATGGAGCTTGATTTATGCCTCTCCAATTAAAGTGTCAGGATGGCCCACTAGAGCGATGCAGCTTTTTCATTGGGCCATGAAGGCAAGATTGCATTCTTCTGATTGGTGGTGAGAAGGAAGAATGGAAAGTGGTGAGTGAAAGCAATAGAAAGATGAGGCGCATCCCTTTACTATCCCCACGACGGAGCCTCAGCAGTAAATTAACTTAATGAGACTGATTAGCCAAAGTGAGTGTAACCAAGTGACAAAAACCAGACAGGTGTAGTGTCTGACATCAAACATGATTACAGGGGAAATGAGAGGAGATTGTTGAGTTTCTTTGTAAGCAGAGAGTGATGATAAATCTATAAAGAAATATCTGGTAAACATGTTTGGTCTCAGGTCAAAAATACAGTCTGGTCACGCAACATCTCTTAATCTCTTGCCCATGCACACTGTGCACCTTTAAACAACCCGTCCCTTGTTAGCATTGCAGATGTTATGCACTTGTCACACTGCCGTTTAATCCGTGGGGCAAGGTCAGGAGGAGAGCACATGTATGGACTGTGTAAGCTATTATCTAGTCACAGGGCCAACGGAAACATACTAATGTGCTGTCACTGCTGCTGAAATGTTTTAGTTTGGGTCTCATTTCTTTTATGATTTTGCTTTTCTTTCCCGGGCAGACAGTCTGTGAGAAACATGATCAACCAACCACAGGAAATCCATTTATTTCCGATGAAGCTGAAAAACCAGGAAAGCTGACAAGTTTGTTTGCCAAGAAAAGTTGAATGAGCAAAGTTTTCATCGGTGGTTTTTGAATGTTTCTTTGCTTTCCAATATTTGATTTTCCTCTTAGTAAACACTAAATTGGAGAGAAACGGATCTCAGGCGTGTGAAGCTTTGGCAGGGCTACAACTGACAATTATTTTCATTAATCTGCTGCCTATGGTGCTGATTTGCTGAATAATTGTTTAGTCTATGAAATGTCAGAAAATAGTGAAAAACGGCTGTTATTCAGTCTAAGTTCAAAAATGTTCAAGTGAGAAATCTTATCTAACATTACATCACTGCAGTCCACCGTGTAGATGGAAATTCAACCACTTGCACGGACTACAGCCATTAGACCAATCAAACAAGTTACATGGGATGAGTTTAATAGTTTCTTTAAAGGTTATCTTGTAATGAAATGTAATCCATAACATCCAAAAAGAGCTGTTACAAACAGCAAGATAGATGATGGTAATGATTTTTGAAATATCAAACCAGTAAGTAATTTTTGAGCCTGGTGCATGAGTGAAACACCAACTGATTGATTTTTGTGCCGCATGCATTTCCCTGAAATATTTCCCAGGCATTTTCTCCATCAGGGCAGCTGCTTTCATCATACATATGTTCTTTCTATCTCTGCAGCCGGCGCTTACATGTGGCTGACACTTTTATAAACCCGTGAAAGTGAGGAAAAACAAAAGGCAAAGATGTGAATAATGGGATCACTAATTAGCTGCCAGGCACCAAAGGGCAGATCTGATAAATGCTAAACAGGCACAGGCAGTGTCCTTCACTTTCAACAGCTCACTTTGGGAGATTAATCGAGAGGTTTAGCCATCTCTGCAAAAATGGGGTAAGGAATTCTGCCAGAGTCACGCTCTGTGTCAAAACAGCTTGAGAGAAATCTCCCTGCGCCACTTTCTCAGTGTCTGAAGTCGTCAGCTTGAATCCATACATTACTGTACAAGTACAGCACTGCACGGAGTCTATCCTCCATGATGTGGAGTGACTAGGGCTGAAAAATGAGATGGAGTGTGACTTTCTCTGTGAGAGGGTCATTTCCATAACAGAAAGGCTTCAGCGTTGCATGATCTCATGCTGCAGATGAAACAGAGGGTTCAGTACAGACTGGCAAAGAGAGGAGAGAAAGGGAAAGGTGAAAGAGGAGAGGGGAGACAAATAAGTTAACTTCACAAAGTGGCTCATTTATTTACCTACAAACTGTGTTTCCAATTAATCTTAACTTCCATATTTAAAGCTAAAAAACAACCAGAATCGTTTCTCTGTTGGGTATAAATCTAAAACCCAGATGAAGAGGATGTAAGCCAGCTTTTCCGAGAGGCATGAAGCACCAATAATAACAGCAGCAGCCCACAAATTTGGTAATAGTGCTCTGTTTTATACATGGCGCAAAACCATGATAGTTTATACTAAAAGAAAATCTCGAAATCAAAATGAAAGTTCCCTCAGCCAAAGGCAGAACAGGCAAAACATTCATAACAGCAGCTTTAAATACCTCATGGCACTTCCCATTCAAATAGAGTTACTCATGGGGATGGAAAGTAAAACAAACCCCCCCCAGAAAAGAAAACCACACTTGGATGAAAACATCATCATTTAACATAAAGCTTAATCACCTAAACCTGAACTAAATCTATTACATCATCAAATGCCAGATGTCAAAGTAAGGACGTCTTCTTTAATATATTTATAGATGTTGGAAACACGACACTCGTGGTCTGAAATGGGAGGCAAACAGTGGTGTCCTGCAGCAAAGTCCACCATGTTTGGAGGTGGCAGGTTTGGTGGATAGGAAATGGTTTATGCCCCAAATTATCAGTTAAAGATAATTTTCTGACAATTTCAAGGTTCACATGCAGACATGGATTTTCATTCCTGTTGTTACACATCTCATACATGCGTCTTTAAATGTGTATAATGTTGTGACGTCCTTACAAGGTATTTTAGATTGGAGAAGTGCAAGTATGGTATGGAGTTTTGATTTCTTTTAGACATTTTTCAATATAAAAAAAATAGAAAATAAAAAAGCAGTGTTCTTTGAAACACATTTCAACATATTTTCTAATGTAACACAGTTTAATAAGGCTCATAAACTTGCAGGACAATGACAATTGGTTATGTAGTAATGATGAGATAATTTATTCCTTATACTGTTTTGACAGGGAAATCAAATGCCACAGTTAAAAGATGGCTGACGTGGAGCCCATCTGTCCCTGTTTTACTTGACATGCTATACTTGTTTCTCAATTTTCTTGTGTGTCTCCTCTGCCATCACTGCACATCATTTCCTGCCTGCCACACTTCCACCTCAGTGGGTGGGGGAAATAATAAATCAAATTAAAAGTTCTCTACTCGAGGCATTAACTTCCACAGGGGAACTAATGGAATCTGGTTATGATTTATCCAACTTCCTGCTTCTTGTGTAGCTGCCGTGCTGCATCTTATACTGAGCTCCACAGTAAGGGCTTTTCTACCCTGAGATCTTAATAGATTTTTAATAAAGAGCACCTTTCACTTCCACAAGTTTATTAGTCTGTCTAATAAACTTAATTAACTTACAAGTTAAACAGCAACTTTTACAGTAGTTGCGGTTTTTAACAGAGGCAGCTACACAAACCTCAAATTGGATTTATATGATGTTTTCTGGTTTCTATAAGCAAGATTCCAGATATCAAAGCATCTGTATCAGGACGCAGCAGTGTCCTGATACATGCATTTCAATGCTGTAAATCAGATGTATCTGTCTTAAGGGATAAGAAAGATCACTTCCAAAACATTACATCCAACCTCTTGAATTTTGTTTTAGGTTTCCCCTAAAGCAGCTTCCAAGTAGGGAGAAGCACTTTCCCCACATTCTATTGCAATGACACTGTGTATCTATTTGTTCCAAGGCTTGGTTGAGGCTAGATCATGCCTTTATGAAGTGAAAGTATTTAAAACCCAATCACATGTTAAAAATCTAGATGTACTGTAGTAACATGATTTTAAACTAACTTTCCTACAGTTTCAGCACAGAATTATTAAGCTTGATTTTCTATTTTTCCACACTTTGTCAGAAAGATTGATCAAGAATATACACATTTACATTAGAAATATAAGGATCATGAGACCCTGATATTAATTTTGTTCAGTATAAACTACTATGGGATGCTGCTCTTTTGAACACCTGGTTTCACGGGGTAGCATGAATTGAAGCTAGCAGCTGCTTGTCAAAGTGGATTTTCAGTAGGCTGGACAACATGTAAATGAATAACAGAACAAATGAAACAGTGTAATGAAGAGACTGATGATGGCTGTGTGGATATTTGGCTCATAGTCTATATGAGGCTGATCAAGTCGGGATTATACACAATGAGATAACCGGCCCCAGAGACACTTTAGTTTGGAACGAGTCGTTGGATTCGGGTAAGTGACAGCTGCTGGGAGGAGAGTCCTGGAAGCAGATACTTTAATAATGGACTTGTTGGAGTGGCGAGATGATGTAAGAATGATGCTTGAGAGAGCTGTTGGCCACAGACCTGGACTGCTCAACTGGGGATGCTTCACTGGTAGGCACTGTTGGTGGTTGCCGTGCAAAAGCAGCGGCCAGAAAAATTGGGTGTTTGGAAGGCTCGTAGTGTCGGATACCGTATCAGATGTTCAGCAGCTACTGAGCCAGTCTCTAATGTGAAGAGTGGGTCTGAAGATGAGGGCTGTCATATGAGCCTGAGACAAGAGCTTGGGAATTGGGTACAGAGGGAAGTATGAAGAAGAAATCAGCAATGTTTACCCAATGAAAGCTGTGAGGAAAATTACCTCCTCACTACATGGCATGCAGGCAAGCAGAGATAATGACGTAGTACTCTGGAGAGGCTCGCTACTGCCAGGTAATCTTTGGGGACAGATGTGGGGGCTGGTAGATATCATAAACAATGCAAGTCTGTGGAAGGGCATTTTAAAAGCATTTCAAGGCAGTTTGGTTGAAGGACTGCATGGACTGAGTGGTATGGTGAGAGGGTGTCAAGAAGGTGAGGATAATATAACCCAGAGTAGAACTATAGAAGAGACAACCAGTTTGATGTAGAAGAGAGCAGTACATTTTGGTCTATGACAGACAGTGATAGCCTTTTTTCTAGAGCAGGAAGGTCAAGTCAGGGAAGAAATCACTAGAACTGTGAGAAAAGATGGATGTAGAGCGGGGTAACATCATGCATTGGCTTGCAACAGCACCATCTTTTCCATCTGGAGTACGAATAAGGAGTGCAAGTGTTATCTTTCATGCTCTGGAAACACGCCCTACTACCTTGGACCAAGCCGAACACTAATTTACTGGGAACACTGAGCGGTGCACACTTACACTTATAAGTCTATAAATCTTATTAGTGAAACAATAATTTCCAAAATGACCACCAGCAAACTTATTTAGAGGGCCTGAATTCAGAGCTAGGGTAGGTAATATATTTTAAAAGCAATTTTTGTTATAGTAGTTAAACAGCAATCAATTACTCAAATGCTCTGACAACAAAAAGAAAAGAAAACCCAGTATCTGGCTGGCGCAGGCCTGTAATAAATCCATGAATTTTACTTGGCTCAAATGAAATGATACCTGTCTATCTGCACATGCACAGTCTATGAATTTACGGCCCATGACACAAAAAGTTTGGAGGCCAGGTGAGCGGTGGGATACCAATGGATAACAAATGATGGGACTGCATGAATTGCAGAAGGAGAGAAGAAATTGAAAGCAGAATGAAAAGCAACATGCGATCATGCTATTGCCTGTAAAGCAGGGGAGACTGAACAGCTGAACTACCTATACCCCAGCTTTAACAATTGAGACCATATTGACTGAAACAGATACTGACTTAGTGTTTATAGAGATAAGTTGAGGCTTTTAAAATGGAAGTCAATTGGAGTCAGTGATTTTTTGGAGCTAGCATCTACACTGGCTTCAGCCTCAAACTGTGGTGGTAAAAAAAGAAGCTCCAAATCTACTAACTCACCTTCTCTGTATCTTCCACGCTTTTCACAATAAAGGACTGCTATTCACAGAGTAAACAAATATCTCTTCAGCAGATACTATCAGCTAAATCAGTTATTTTAATGATGAGCATGCCAGAGAGACAATGACAGTCTTGAAGATTGAGCAGTATGCAATGGTACATTATGCCACACACAAGATACTTCCACCCATCCTGTTACATTCAGCTGCACCATCACAGAGGCAAATCCATTTTGGCTTGTCAGCTACAGCTCATTAACTTGCTGTGCCAGTTCCCATCTCGTTACTGTGCCTTCTGCTGCATTTTATTGAATTTCATCCCTCATTTCCCTGAATTGTCACTGTCCATGTTTTTTTTTTTTTTTACAGAAGAGCTGTGCTAAATTCCTTTGTCAAAAAAAACCTAAACAATAAAACTCAAAACAATGACAATAATTTCACTTCTTGTGTCATTTATCATTCCCCAGAATGATAAAAACAGATGTAAAACATGTTCGCTCACTGTCTTGAACTCAGGCACACTCTGCATGGATAAGGAAAGCAACAAATACAGTTTGGAAATGTAATTATGGGCATGTATTATCATAAACTTATGAAAGAAAAAATATTCCTGCCAGCCACATCTTTATTTTACATTACCTCATGTTAGGTACATGTTGATTTAACCTCTGGTTAAACTCTCAGATCACAAGTGTGGCTGATTTGGCTGGTGAATCAAAACACTGATAAGATCTACAGTGATTACTTTGACAGCAAACACCATTGGTGATTGATACTGATGAGATACAACATACCAACTGGAACAAATCCTCAAAAGAACAGGAAAAAGCCTGTTGCAACAAGAACATTCCTCCCTAGCCCAATTTATCATAATTCTCAAGACTTAAGCAGCTAGTTTAGGATGGAGACAGAGATAAAAGTCTCCTTCAGGGGCGAATTATATTTGTTTTATCTTCTTGATCTGAAATCCTGCATTTTGACTGTCACTGCAGATCACCGCTGTGACTTCAAATGTTCATGCACAGGAATTTCAATCAGGCGGAGGATGGATTCTCCACGGGGCTTTTCTTCTCAATCGGCTCAAAGCGACAAGGTCACCCAATAGTTGCCATTGTGTTTAATGTGGTTAATGGCAAGTCGCAATATATATTCTGTGGGCGTTCCCAGCTCTAAGCAGATCATGTCAATGTTAATTCTGAAGGGTCCTGATTGCCCGTTTGAGCCTTCATTAAAGGTCAGGGGTCACCTGTCTATCACTGTCATGATGTCAATCAGATGTTGACCTCTGTGACCGACTTGAGAAATTGAGAAGATGCAGATTTTCTGCTGTCGCCACAGCTTCTTCCACAAGTCAAAACAGAGTGAAGAATAGGTTATCAATTTTTCAATTTCATCTTTAAACAATGGTCAGGTCCTCCATATGAACATTGAAACAGGTTTTGATGTTTACAAGGTAAGTGATAGGGGACAAATTCCACAGTCTTCTCTTGGAGCAAAATGTATTTAAAAATGTATCTGAAGATAATATGGGGCGTCAGCAGTCTGAGTTAGTCAAATAACATGGATATCTTCCATAGTTGCAGTGTTTATAGTGGAAAGTTCCTCTTTTTTGTTTTTTTCCAGAGTAACACAAAGAGGGAATTTGGCTCTAAATGACAACTTTGAAAGATATTGGATGGCCAAAGCTTCATATTAGCTTCAAATGACTGAAATGAGGGCTGTGGATTTGTCCCACATCACCACTAAAATTGCATTAGAAAAGGATCTTCTATAATAGTGAGTATGAACAAGAGGAATCGTTACAGCAAAAAAAAAAGTGATTGTTCATTTTGGCACCTGACTGTTTTTTTCAGGACAGACTTGACAAATTGTGATCTTATCCTTTAATGGTGTCAGTGGTTTTAATCAAGATCACTATGAGGGTATATGGAAGTCTGGCATTACAGAAAGTCAAACAAAAAGTAACGTGTCAAAGTGTTTAAGCTAAAGGGAGATGGCGTCATCCATCTTAGACGATGTAAACACCTGAAGCTCCCTAAAGGCTCCTCTTCACGATCAGTTTAAACACCGGTGGACAGCTAAATGGGACTCTTCGCAACAATCTTGGCATTGTTTGAAGTGTGAAGATGAATGGATACTGCATCAACTGGCAAAACATAACCTCTAGATGTGGTGGCATCTCTCAAGTGTTCCAGCTATCTCTGAAAGTATCTAACCAGGCTTATTTGGGGTTTTTCAAAGTTTAAAGGTGACTACTTGTCTGCCTCAGAGTGGCTAAAATTCAAAGGACATACACCCTCATTAGGCTGAGAGCCAGGTTCTCTCAACTGGCTTAACAGACATCAATTTATATACATCAGCAGATCGTTCAGATTCACGGAAGCTGCAGCCCCCACACGCTACCTGCATTATGAACAGATGTGCCAGGAGCCAGACCCCCTGATCCAGCGATGCGTGGCGAATGGCTGAATTTCACCAAAGGCCAAAGGTCAAGTCGTATCCCTTACCCGACCCTGGCATTAGACACAGATGCATGATGTCAGTTGCCATGTGTTGGACTGGAAGCTGACTGCAAAGCCTTTGACACACCTAAGACTTCCCTACGGAGCTGCAATCCCGGTAACCACTCACCATGAACCGTGAACCTTCAGTTCCCAGATACCCACCTCAAATTATGTGGTCTCGGAGGAGCTGTATGCTTTCTTCTATTCACCTTCACCCGCCCATTTCTCTCCACCAACCGGCCCCAAGACACCCACCAAAGCTGTTCACCTGTGGAAGGAGGCCCAAAGTACAAGAGGAGGTTCAAATTATGTCTCAACCTGTAGGTCATGGTCTCTGTATGTCCTGGTCTTGTAAATTCCTGGTGCACAGCAGCTCCTTTTTAAAGTTATTTATTGAACACTTACACGTTCTCTCCACTTTGTGAATATAGTCCTCAAAAAAGGCACTGCTGCACTCTTTCTATTCCACTAAAATATTTTCAGAAAGATCAAAATTTGACCTCCTTCAATAGTTAAATGGACTAATTCAGCAAATGCTGGTATTTTGTGTTACAGCAGATGGTGGATCATACTGTATTCAGCAGATGTTGAATTTAACAATGTTATCTGGATCATTACTGGATAGAAGCTGATTTCATGCAGCTGTTTTCACACTGGAAGCACTCTGAGGCTTCACACTAAACCACAATGTATTGCCAAAGATGCTGTCTTTCCAAAAATATTGTGGCTTATTTTCCATTTTAGTAAAACATTATGGTTTTGCCTTTTCTCTACAATGGTCACAACTGTATTCACCATTCCATTTGTGGACCTCAGAAATACAGTTTTGAAAATGTGTTTGTCTGTTTCCAGGATGAAAAACATACATAACTCCAGGTCAATGTAACATTCTGCACTTTCAGCTAATGCAGCGTCTGTAGAGTGTTTATTCAAGCTCACTGTTTAAAACATCATCCATCAAGATGAGTAACAACAGGGCCATTTGTGGCTCTTTACAATGAATTAAAGCTAATCGAATTTGAGTATGGCGATGACAGAATGCTTTCAGATGTTGATTTATCTTGTGATTGGTCATGCTCGTCAGTCGACCCCTGACCTCAGGAAGCATATAAAACAGCAGGAAGTTTACACAAGCTCTAATTTAAAAGTGATGGGTGACACCGGGCCAATATATAATATACCCTCCCTGTTCCTGCCATCAAGACAGTCCACTTTAATCTAATAAATGGGCCTTTGTTTCACGTTAATTTATGCATCATGTAAGTGTGATGTAATACTGCGTAGACATCTATGCTGAGTCTGTATATTTATGGAGAAAGGTCAGTAGATAAAGTCATACGTTGTATGTATGGCACTATTTATCATGAGAATCCATCAAAAATGAACATAAAAATGTAATACATCACAAGATACTTCATACTACTTCATGTTCTGGACTTTGTGCATTTAGTTTCTGTTTGGGTTGACATTCTTTAAATCTATTGACCTTTTGGATATCTGTTCCTTCAAAGTGTCAAAAGTGTTTGAATAGAAAGCTATTTTATAACACATACACCATAAAAGACTTAATAAGGTGATTTTATTTTAACTGTCAGACACTAGCAGCATGACTCTATAAGGCAATGTGGTCCAGACTGAAATATTTCAACAACTGTTTGAGGGATTGCGGTACAGACATTCATTTTACCCTTAGGATATGCTTTAAACATTTTGGTGACTTTTCATCTAGCCGAATCATCTGGTCAAAATTTTATGTTTACAATACTTTGGTTTATGACCAATTACCTGCACAATGTATGACATTTCTATACAGCCTCAGCTGTACTCTATATTTGGCATGCTAGCATGCTAATATGTGTTTTTAGCAACTGTGTCAAATGACATACAAGCTCACAGAGTTGCTATGGTAAAGTGATAATATGTCAATGTTGTGTTTTCAGCTTGTTCTTCTGCCTAAAGTTACTAAAAATAGCCACTATTTCTTGTTCTAATGGAGTTGAATTTAATAAAGCAACATAAACTACAGGATGTGGCAATTACTCTCAATGTAGTCATTCAGGTGGTTGACATGCTTTACTAACATGGTTCATTGCTCCAGTAACCATAATTTATGCTTGCCAACATTTCAATCTGGAGGCCCCTAAACAACAGGCTATCCAAACCTTGAGTGACATAGTGATTGGGGCTCAGACAGTTTAATCATTATGCTCAGGATTAGTAGTAAAATGGTGTCATCTGAATAACTGCTACCTTTAATTATTGTTACTGCTAGGCTTGCTGGAACTAGGCAGTGCTTTTAGATTAACCATCTTGAGTTTAAAAGGAAAGTTGAAACAGTGCCAAGTCTAGTGTCTATTCTATCAGTTAAAAATAAAATACCATAAATAAATTATATTAAGTTTTCCTAAAGGTATTTACTGGAGGTTTCAAAAAGTCTCAAACTATCTTTCAGGGAAATTGAAGATCCAAAAATAAAGACGTACATCATTGCCCCTGCCAGAGTGATACTGTAGTGAGAGGATAATGCAACACTTTAGAGTATAACCGTGAAATCAGATTTTCCACTTTTCTTATCAGTTTTTATTTGAATCACTCACACTGCTGAAGGTAATACCTTTTAAGCTTGAAACTGGAATCGCATGGACGGCAGATTATATTGTAGAAGGAGGATAATGTAGCTATGACTTCATTCTCTCATGAGGGAACTGCTGCTGTGTCCAAGGTCAGTCCTGCTTCATCACAAGGAAGAGGTTCATCACGTCAAACAATCAGGCCATCACAAAGATTATACACAGTATGTGAACAGCAAGGGGCAAAAATAAGGTATAATTTGGAACTTGGAGGTTATTCAAGAACAGACACAAATATATCCACTTCAGCAAAATCACCCATCACCCCTCAATTTACAATTTCCAGCACCAATTGTTGCTTGCCAGTGAAAGATAAATCATTCAAGTATAGGAATATCATTTAAGGGTCTCCACTTTGACCAGCCCCTCCACTCTAAATCACTTTGAGTTGTTTGCTGTTTGGCCTGCCTCAAAAGAATTCAATTACAATGAGGTTTACAATCTGTCACTCCTAATTTTCTTGATTACTTCTGCAGGGTGACCCCCTACAGACTTCTAAACATTCATGCGGGATGACTTCAGGTCCAGATCAATAATCAAATCCCAGTACACATCTATAGGCCAACAGTACTGCCCCTCCATCCCCCCATGGGGCCTCCCAGACTTAAAGTAAATGAGAAGGAGGGCAGCAGAAAGGGGCCATATAAAGCCACAATGTTTAATTAGTCCAACCCTGTGAGTGCCATGGGATCGTCTCAACCCCAAATAGATGAATAGCGCTAATTAGCTGAGTGAATGTCAGGAATACGCACAGGTATTTCTAGTCAAGGCTCTGATTGATTAGAGGGCTGTGGACATCTTTTTTTCCAGATTGGCTTTATCTACCATATGTTGGTCCATCCATACGAGAGAGAAGCAATTACTTTGCTGTATCTCCACATTCAGGACCTCATGACAGGCACAGGGATAATATACTGTAGTATTATTACATGTCAGTCACCAAAATTACATGGAGCAGATTTGTGAGGTGAATTCAGAGTAGAGCTAAAGTGATTACATAAGGAACTAGTAATTCGACTGGTAAAAGTCCTGATTCGTGTCATCATGGTATTACTGTGCAGAGAACAAGTGAATGGACAGTGTGAGTTGAAAGTGGATTAAATAAAAAAGAGGAGAGGAGGTTGTCTAGTTTCAATACAAGATGTTTTCATAATTAACATACATTTTTGTTATTTTCATAAAAAATGCTTGGCTTTAATTCCCGAAGTCAGTCAACCACAAGCTCATTTGTGGGAGAACAATAAAACCAACAGCAGCCTCATAGCTTATTGATATTTGCCAAGAACACAAACACAAACTGAACCGTGCCAAGACATTGACTAATGAGATGCCTATTTTGTCACTGCAGTCCGATGCTGCAGAAAGCAGGACAGGAAGCAGTCTGCTGCGTTTGAGGCTGATGCTGGCAGTAGCAGCAAGGAGTGTAGCACAAGGATTATTATTCCTTTGCAAAGCTGCCCTGCGGCAATATTTTAGGACGGGTCACAGGTGAGTTTGCTCAAAGCTTGAGGCTTATACCACCCACAGTGCTTAAACATGTTGAATATGTGCTGCAGCCAGGTATTGTGTGAGCAGTTTTTCCTTTGCTCCATATTATTAGCTTTAATAATGACTCAGCATATATCAGGATTCATGAAGTGACACATTCAAATTCTATAATATTGACCCACTAAAACTGATTATTTATGGCATCACTTTTCCTTTTAGTAGTCCAGGGCATCCACATTTAATCTACATACAGTTGTAGCAGTATTGACGATTCTGTATTGATTGCATATTTCTGCATAGCATTGCTCCTGGCACAGAGCAGCCATGAATAATATTTATGGCTCACAGTACTAGAATGTAAATGAAGTACATTTTTATGAGGTCAATGCTGAAAACAAACCATCAAATTTAATGTTAATTATTCAGTTAGCTAACATAAGCAGTTCTGGTTTTGTTGTTTGTGCTAGATGATATGCAAAGTATTGCTGGCAAATGAAACACACATGAAAGGCAAACGTTGTATTTCATATGCTCTGGACTCTGCAAACCTGCTGTCTGACTGTGGGCAACCCAGGCACCATAATCAGACAAGGATTTCCTCTGTAAAGTTGGCCAGATTTGGTTAGAGGGCAGAGGACAAAACTGGAGGAATGCCATCATATATGCTGTTTTTTCTGAAAGGAATGCCCACAAGCCATACATACCTCACCTAATTAAACATCACTCAGGGATTCTTATGGGAGAAAAGTTTCTGCCTGTTCACTCACTGTGACACTGAGGTGTGAATCTGAGTTGACCCGAATTTGGACCTATGGAAAAAACAACGTACATTCACTCACACACACGTGTCAGAGCGACTGAGTGTCTGTCTGCTGGGTGCACTGAGTGGAGCTTTGCGGCAGGAGACATCAGCCCAACTTCCAAACTGAAAGCATCTGCAAAGTCACTCTGCGACTACACCCACATCTGTTTCTTCAAATTGGACTGTTTCTAAAACACAACTGGAGGCCAATGAATCTTTGTTGTCTTTGTTTTCTACCATTTTGTTCCTCGTAAACATGTTTCCTCTCTGCGGTGGAAAACAAAGCTTTTTCTAAGAGATGGGGTGGTGTAGGGAGTGGTAGCACAAACACATCTTGTGCTGGAAGGTCAGAATGAGGACAACCCTGTTTATTATACCTCAAAAGTGTATACAGATGATATACAAATCAGATTGTGTAGAGAAATGAGAGTGTAAGCAAAGTGTGAGTTAACTGCTGATATATGACTCCCAGGAGCCCTGTGCACTTCTTCACAGTCAGTTTGACACTGAACACATAATGGAGCCGGCAGGCAGCCTCTGGTCCACGCACACGCACAAACGCACGCATGCACACACACGCACACAGACAGACACAAATACCCTGCATTTCACGGTTTGCTCAGTGAGAAACAAACATGGCTATTCCCCATTCTGACACTTCATTTCCTGAGCGTGTTTATGCTAAAACACAACGTCCATTAAAACCAAGCTAAGATGGTCACTTTTAAAACAAAGCAGGCAGCCACTGATCCCCCGAGTCACTTAAAGATTAATTCTTCTCCAAACAGGGAAATGATCCGGACAGCCAACTTATGTTGAGATGAATTAATTTACAGTCAAGTGTTTGAGTCTTGGCCACCTGCTGTTGCTGTATCACTTACCATTGATCATGGAGTTCAACGGAAGCAGGGCCGAGTATCAACAAACACTCATTTTCTAAAACCTAAGAGGAAATCAAATGTTTCACTGTGTTTACATGACGTATTACTACCCACGATTCCTCTCGTGCCTTGACTTTTTACTCATTACTCAAACTTAACATGCAGGATCTGGTTCCACGGAGTCCCGCCAGGGACTATCTTTGGCCCACACTCAGTTCAGACATCTCCGTGAGGATAAGTTTGGAAATTTGCAGAGCTATATTAGGAGGAATTCTGGCGGTGGCTTTTTAGCAGTCCACAAGCCTGCATATCAGAGCGCTATGAAACTTTATATGAGAGTTTATATCAAAAACATGCCCGCTATTGTGGGTATGTGGCGCAAACATGCATGGATTGTATTACCGAGAGTTAAGAAGAAAAGCCTTAGTGGTTGTGATGCAGTGTTGAGGATCTTTGGTCTTTCTATTACAGAGTGGTTGGGGTCAAAGAAAGCTTTGAACTGAAGAGATTTGGGATCCCACACTCTTCTCCCCTCTGCCCCAACATTTCATCAGCTGGCCATGGATTTGAGGCTGAAAAGAGACATTTGACCAAATCAGCAGACCCTCATTAGAGGAGCAGCCTGAGACACCGCAAGCTGAAGCACATCAAAATCAGAATATTATCTTCGTGTTTTTTTTTCTGTGTAAATTGCCTCTGTTAATCTTTAATGTCTTCAGTAAATGACAAGGCAAGGAGCCGTGTGGAGAACATGAGATGGAAAATGCCATTTGTCATAGCTACCATCCTCAGCAACACTGACGAGTTAAAATGTGAATTTACTGCTTTCTGGCGCTCTGCCAAGAGAATACAATGCTGTTTACTGCAAGTAGGAAAGACAGGACTCTTCTGCATGTGTACTGTATTATATTGAATAATGCTGTAGTCTAAATTATAGCAGTATTAATATATTATTTTGACACTTGGGAGCAGTTGAAGAAGTTGTAAACAATGTTGACATATTATCTCACATTATAAAGTTGTTGTAGAAAATGTGTTAGCAAACATTTGCCTTATTACACGTTAGACACCAGTGGTTACTGAGCAACAATAGCTTTTAATTGGAGTCATGTGTCAGACCACTTGAAGAATTTAAGTCCAATATTTACTATCTTGTTAGCTCTGCTTTGGTCTTCCACAACTCTTTAGCTGTTAAATGCTCCACTATGTTCCTGAGATAGTCACTATCTGCTGCTGATAACATACAGTGGATTAAGCACATCTACAATGGCTGGAAAGCAAAGGTGTTTTTCACTCCTGCACTGCCTTTTCTGATTGAGTTGTACTCTGGTTCTTTATCCCCCTTGGCTAGATTTCTTTGGGCAGATCTGTGGACAGCAATTGTACTCAGGTGTGGTCCCAAACAAAAAGAGATAGCAGTTTATTTGTGATGGGAACATGATCCGACCTCGATCTGACCCACCTACTAGGTATATTTTGCATGTTTGAGCTAAACAGCTCCTGTAGCCAGGTGTGTTTTGCATGCTGGTATGTGATGAGCTTAATTACCATTTGCTAGCGACTAGCTAGAGAGTGAATCGCAGTCTGACGTGGAATAGTGCAACAAAATATGTTGCATTTTTGATACTTGCTGGAACTTATTCAGAACTATTTTCCTTCCATTTTTGCTCCCACCCGAGACATATCTGACCAATGAGTGGAGCTTGTACTGTAGCTATGCATTTTGGTTAGCTTGGATTTTTCCCTGTGTGAAAAGAAGCCAAGCTAAGGGGAAGAATGACCTAGTTTACCACCTAATTTACTGATTGGGATCTAAACAACCCAACTCTAGGTTTGAAAACGCTTTAAGATAAGTTCCATCCCTCAAATGAGAAACATTTTAAGAGAGTCTGTGAGGTAAGACACCAACGTAATCTCACCAAGATATCCCGAGGCAGCAGCAATAACAATCATTCATATGCTGTCATTATCAGGCTTTCTTGGGTTGTCCGAGGCTTCCATCTGAGACCACTCCACCTGTGCTTGGACTTCCCCAAGCCAAATCAACTTAGGGACCCAGAATGCTGTGTTGAGAAACAACATACCACAATTCCCATGTGAATCTCACACCTCTTCATAACAATGTCCGATAAGAATTTGAGAGGATAAAAGAGTTATCCTCTGTCCCATGGACCTAATAACTTTCTCCCATTCCCTTATCAAAATGTCTGTGATGCCTAACAAATCCATTTGGTGGGAACAGTATCCCAAAACTGTGACGGTTGTGGTAGCTGTGTTGCCTTTACTTGTAGGATGTAAACAAAAATGGATGATATCAAATAATGTTGAGTTTGTATCAGGAAAAACATTACCCACAAAACACTGTATCTTTTATTTTATTTATGCTTTGTGATATCCCCTGATGGTATCCCAGCTGTTGTGAATGTTTTTTTGTGAAATATTGTGATGAATTGTGGAAGCCAGAGAGAGCAGGAGGCTGTTTTGAGCAGGCTGCCTGGTCTCTCTCACACTGTGTAATTGGCTCTCTGACACAGCAAGGTATCCCACTCCCTGACTAACACATCCCACCTCTGTCATTTCATTTATCTATCCATCCATCCATCCATCCATCCATCCATCCATCCATCCATCCATCCATCCATCCCACCCCTCTTCAGTTTCACCCGCTGGCACCATCCTCTTTTAGGCTCAGCTACTATTATACACGCTGCATTAGCTGCATTAGAATGACCATGACCTGCTTCCATCCTCCATCCATCAGTGGTGGTTTCAACTGAACATGGGCTGCTATAATGCAAAATCTTTAGAAGTTGTACAATCATAACCTTGAAATTGTACATTTTCAGGTTCAGATTCCAGACAGTGCAGAGTGCTGTCAGTTAATCTGGTATTAGCAATGCAAGGAAACTGCAAAATCACCCAAGACTGCCACTGACTGACAGGCACATGTTGATGACCTCGCGGTACTGTAGGTGTTGCAGCAGCTCAGAAATCACCTCCCAGTATGTAGTCTCACATCTGGAGTTTTTTAGTCACAGCCTCCATTCTGTGTTTTATTCCTGCTTGGAATGACAGTGATGTGGCTGATTTAAAAAAACAACAACACATGAACATCTTGTGAAAAAGGATCTCCAAAGAAAAGAATCTGCCTTGCATGGCCTGTTCGTGATTTGCCAGAGAAATGTTTTTAATGGTGTGGTCGGAGAGTTCGATACCTGACATCAAGATCCTGAATTATTTTCTCATAATATCCGGGGAGACACACGCTAAGTAACACCGTGAGTCATCTGACTTGAAAACAAAGAGAAAAAAAGCCTTTCAGGTTGTCGTGCAGTCATTTATTAAAAACATGTATAAAGTACTGAGTTGTTTTAATTTGGTACAGAAAAGCATATTGTGTGTATATGTGACACACATGTTTCATTGGTCCCTCTCTGCCAGCACAGTGAGATTTGAAGCATGGAAATATGTCTGACAGCTGTGGAGAGAGCATATGCTGCTGATAAGCTTGAGTTAAAACAACTGGGTGTTCAGCTGGAGGTGATTGCTAAATATTTCTCCTCGTAAAGGCACATTCCAGTTTTGACAAGATTCAGCTCCAATTAAGCAACATCAAACTAAAAAAAACAACACACACACACACATTGTGAAAAAAAAACAAAAAAGGAAATTCTTATTAGAAATACCACATTGTTGCTTTTCATCTGTGTGGACCAAACTTTTGTCGGCATAGAAAAGTATATTGTAATCCAACGGTTTTTCAAGGAGTTTTACGGTGTACATATAGGCACAACATGGACTGAGGATGGAGAGCAGGAGAAAACTACTATCACATGTTGTGCTGGCTGGCTCAGTTTTCTCTTATGGACCCATTATTCCTAACATCACTTGCACAAATCAATAGGAAAAAAAACATGACTGAATCATGAGTGAAATTTCAGAGAGGATCCAAGAGCGACGTTTGGAAATGCTGCCACCTAGTGAGCACAGTCAGCTCATAATGGATGATATTTACTTTGGTATATGCATTTATTCAAATACATGACTTGTATTTGAATAACTTTTGTCTCAAACAGTATATGGTCTGGACATTTCAGAGCAGATTTTTTACATGTAATTTGGTTATAAATACTTTGAATGCACTTATCTACAATGTAAAATGTCTGCTTTTGGAACATCTATGGTTTCGTATTGATAAACCTTCAATTACTATTAATGCATAATGTATTTTTCAACCAATGTATATAGACTACAGCACACCTCCAATTATATCCATCTATTTTTATTTTTTAGTTTAGGTTATCTCAATAATGTTATAGAAATATTACAAATGGGTAGTAAGGACTTTATTATAGGAGCTTATTGCTACAGAGTTTAAAGGCATGAATCTTCACATGAAGACACCCTAAGACCGCAGTTCTGTCTGCAGCCACTTGGTGATGCTCTCTCAACATGCATTATGCTGCTGAGGTTTTTCTATGTGACACTGAGGGGAAATGCACAACACATAACATATTACAGACTCATTTTTCATGAAGTGCACTGATAAGTCAATATCCCAGGTTTTTATTTCTTATTAAATTTACGAAACAATCACAGAGGAGTAGATAAACAGAAGCAGATCAAATAGAGAATCATTTTTTAAAAACTTTGAGACAATTAAGATGTGGATTGTGCAAACAAAGATGCAACAAAATATAAGGAAAAAGTCTGCAGTTACGTGACTCAGCTTGTAATTGACTGATATTCTGCCTAAGCCAATATTGCCCAATAGCACAAGTCATCTCTAATTATTGACTTTGCAAATATGCAGAGCTGTCAAATAAAGGTAAGGAGCAACTCAGCTTATGACATTATGTGGAAGAAAAAAGATGGATACTCACAAAGCAATAAACAACAAAAGAAAAAAGGAAAAAAAAGTTAGAAAAAAAGTATGTGTAAATCCAGTTTTATACACGCTTCTCTTTCTCTTTTGAGATATTTCTTGTGCTTCATATAACAAATGAAAACACATGAAGAGGTTTTAAGTGTGGGAATGTTTATTAAGATTCATTGGTTTCAGGCATGCTTTCTTCAATATCCTAGCTTCTTTACACTGTCAAACGGTGTCCAGAAACATCCCAAAACTCATCATCATCATCATTAAATCAGTATGGGGACTGAAGGCTGATCCTCTTTCTTGGAAGTAAATTCCACAGTCCAGCACCTCTTCATCAATCAGTCCTCCAGAGTCAGTGCCAGTAGCACAGGCATCGGGTGAATACTTAAAGACAAACTGCAGAAATTCCTGAAATTAAATGTAGGAAGATGGGAATATGCAGCTCTGGTGGAAGGAAATGACAATCATCAGGAGATCAGTATACACATAAAAGCTTGAACTGTACCAAAAAGTAAAGTGTTGAAAAAGTCAATAGTGTCAAGGAGGGAAAACAACACAAAGCACATATGTACTTTTTGTCCACTCCATCCATGAAAGCATATTACAGCATGTACCTGTTCCTCAAAATAAGTGGGGAAAGGGGTAGCTTTGAAGCAAACATCTATCAAACATTTTACAGTTTGTTCAAATGAGTAATCAGGGCTATTGATGTACACGGATTCAATAAACTACAAATCTGTGGTTTTCATTCAAAGGGCTTTTACCGGCAAATCAAAAGAGCTGAGCAATCTTTTCTAGACAGAGCCAAGTGACTAACGCCATCTAAAGTAATTCCAAATATGTACACAGTCTGCACAGGTGGATGGATGTAACTATGCATGGAATCCTCAACCTAAAGTACAACTGATAGTTTGTATATTTTTCTTCTTTTTAAAAAATAAAAGCATCCACAAGCCCGTAAAGACTGCAAACGTGGATGTTTATTAGCACACATTGGGACATGTTTGAAGCCATTGTGCAAATATATGGCTCAGATGATTTGTTGGTTTTATTAAATCTTTACATAATGAACAAATTAGCAGGATCAACCTTGCAGCATTAAAACCAGATGACAGATGAAAAACATAACTGCATATTTGGGAGCTGAGAGCAGTGATACAATTAATAATAAAGCACTTAAATCAAACAGTGAATGTGATATTATTTTTAATAGTTTCTGGCTGGTAGAATTTCCAGGAAAGGAATGTATATCTCAAAATGATTAATAGAAGAATGATAATATTTATGTTGATAATGTCAGATATGTAATATTATTCTAGTCTCATCAAGAAAAGATTTTTGATATTGCTCGATAACCAGGGGTGTTCTGTCATAATCGTGCAGTATTTGGACATGAATAATAATATTCAGGCTGAATCTAGCATGCCATAAAATTCTTTGTGTTTGTTGGTCAAAGTCAGTTCTAAAAAGGAGTTTTCAGTATTATATTCAGTACTTTCAGTAAAGTGCATTCATTTCTTGAGTGTCAAAGTTCACTCTTGTATTTGACAATGAAACCTTATCTGAAGTTCACTCACTAGGTTTTTCCAGAGCTTGTGGTTTAGTAAGTGGATTCAACAACCCACAAGTTGCTATTGAAAGCACTTGAAAAAACTGGTGAAACTTTAAATTAAATCAGTATTCTATGACAATATCAGTATATACTGTATGCAATACAATTACTGTATAATTACTGTATGCAATTAGTATGTTGAATATGTATGAAATCAGGATACAGCTTCAAGAGCTGCAGTGTAACACACTGTCGTGTATTAAAATGTACCTCAGTGGCCTGTTTTGCCAAATCTGCAACATTCTAGCAGTGATTTGCAACATGACATCATTTCCTTTCCAGTTTTTGAGATGTTGCGCTCATGCACATGCATGCGAGAGCCCTGTAGAACCAGATCAGATTTTTTTGTTTAAAGCACTGGTGTCTATGAGTAAAGAACAAAACAAGAACATGTCACCACAATAATGCCAGTACATTTTTGATATCTTCAAATTTTCCCTCAAGACGGTCCAAGGTCCTTTTGGAGGGCTCTGAACAGCTGGATCAAAGCATCAATCCACACTTCCCTCTGCTGTTGGTTGCTGATTTGAGACAGTGTCTGAGTGGTGTAAACCAGGGTCAACAAAGTCCTCTCAAAGTCCTGCCGGCTCAGAGGCTGCCGGCGCCTAGTGAGCTCGGCAGTCAAACGGCGGATGTCAGAGAGCTTCTTGGGCAGAACGTCCTCACAGATGACCTCAAGTTTCTTCACGCTCCTCATAGAGGCCAGTTCCTCATCTGGGATCAACATGGTGAAATCCTTGCCTTGGATCTGCATTCCAGCCAGCAGGATCTGAGATAGAGATCCATAAAAAAATGAGACTGCTCATCTAAACGATATAACTAACTTACCAAATTCCACATACAAAACCCATCCAGAAAATGATGACTTTTACTTTCGTTTACTATTTAAACAAAACTATTTACCCAGTTGCGAAGTGAACTGAAGACATCAGAAGATATTCATGTTCCCGTCAACAGTGTCAGAAAAAACTTTGAGTAAACACATTCTTCAGATTTCTGCTAATGGTTAGCAGGACAGCAGCAGTACACAATGTTTTCAGCTCATTTCTTTTTAAATCAGGAGCTTTCAACAGTTGAAGACAGATCACAAATGTGCAAACTGGAAATGTCTTCTGTAAATTCACAACATATTTTAACTGGTTTCCAGTTAGAAACCCACTCTGAGCCCACAAGGCCTAAACTGACCTCAAAAAGCAGGTTGACATCCTCCAATGAATGCTGGAAGGAAGGGTCGATCAGCGAATATGTCCCTCGTTTTATCCTATACGCTGATGGATACAGAGCTAGAACACATGAGAAGGTGAAATTGGATTAGAGAATCTCCCTCGTATCAGGCACCACATTATCCAGCGTGGCATGCATGTGGGTGGGCCAGAGGTTGAGTCAACACAGATACATTACTGCTCAAATATTATGCAGGGTGGATAGAATCTGGCTCCAGCTGTGCACAGGGTAATTGGCGTTCCACCCGAGCTATGGAGGCTGTATATTTACAAGTGGCAGTGGCCGGTGCATCCAGAGGTTTCATATCCATGCTCACAGAGGGGCAGGTGTTGCTGACCTCATTTGGTTCGTTTTCAAAGTGTCTGTCCATATGTGTAGCAGGGTAAACTGAGATATCCAGATATGGCTGAAATGAAACTTCTCATCGCCATGATAAAATACCATGAAATTCCCATTTTACTGGAGGCGATAACCAGAGGCAATTGCACATGGTGACACACCTCTTAACCAGGGGCAGAAGGTAACTTAGCACATTTACTCAAATACTGTGCTGGAGTACAATTTTGAGGTAGTGGCACTTCACTACAATATCATTCTGCTGTACTGTAAACACAACATCAATAATACTTTTGAAAACTGCTCCTAGACTGCTGTCTACTAATCATGAATTTAAATAATGCAGAGTATAGGAGTGCATCCACAACATGCTTGTGTGCATTCATGTTCAACATGAACATATGGGATAACAGGGACTAGTGACCAAAAACTCAACAGCATACCTTTATTATAAAAACTGCTCTTCATAAACACACACTCGACTCAACACCTGTCACATTTGTTTTCTCTGATTCTTACTTTAAAGATGTTGTTACTTCTACTTTTAATGATTGGACCCTTTTTTACATCGCCATATCCTTATAATGTAGTGGCACAATCTCTATAATGTATTGAAATGATTTTCTTTCTATATACGTGAGCCTATTTAAAAAACAAATACTTAAATAAGTGACTTTTTTTTCTTTGAGAAGTCTACAACAAACCTCTAAGCATTTATCTATCCAAAGAGGCATTGTTTAGTTTCACTGGCTCAAAATGCAAACAGAAGATAAGGGCTATATTCTTAAATTCTTTAATGAAATCCTAAGGACATGACTGTGTTCCAGCAATGATTTATGAGTTTGCTTGACCTGACAACACTGCATTTGCATTCTCATTTTTCTGTATAACATCTCTGTGTGATGGTGAGCAGAGATTCCTGCTGGTAATGGAACGTCTCGGGAAGGTCAATTCCCACCAAGGCTGGAATAAAAAGTTAGAGTAAGAAGGGTCATACAAGGATGCACATTTTTCACTTCCACACTGTTTACTATATGTCTGCTCTTGCTGCCCAATCTTTTAGTCTGTTCATATTATGACTCCCTCCTTTGTTTGAAACTCTAAGACCAATTTGGATACACTGCTTCGGGAGAACTGAAAGTTGATTGGAGCTGAAAGGGGATTCACAGCGTAATGAAGTGAGGTAAAACTTTCTTTGAGCTTCTCCAGACATTTCACTATATTTTTCCAGTGCATTCAGTGCTTGGCTCAGTGTGTAAGCCAACACATACATCACATACACACCGATCTTAATGAGGTAAGCAGTATAAACACTGGGCTTCATATGAATTCGAATCAAATCCTCCTACCCTGCAGCGGCATCTATGGCGTGCTGCCTCGCCAATTCTGTAGCATTCTGCAGTAATGATCAGCCCTGCTGCCCACAGCCTCGCCAGTCAGATACATTTAGCTTTATGGCATTTGTGAGGCCAGCCAAAGCCACATGCACTGGCTGATCTCCCCATGTACCTGCTTCCTGCCTGGGTGACTGCCAGTCTCTGCTCCGACTTGGCTTTCACATTCCAGCCTCCATTCAAAATGTAAAGGAAATTTGTTACTCTCTGTTCCAGCGTTTGACCAATAAATCTAATGAATTTGGTACATTAGTGTCTTCCTCAACATATTATCTCCATTTCACCTCTCCAACATGTCCCATCCAAACAGGGTCTTTCAGAAATACTGGCAATACTCCAAGAGTGCTTCATCCCATTTTCCATTTTTATTTATTCATGGGAAATGCACTTATTTGCTTTCTCGCTTATTTGTAATGAAATGCTGTCATTACAGATGTTGCCAGGCAGTGGAGACTACAGTAAGTCACTGCTACTGGCCAAGAGAGCCAGGCTAGCTGTTTCCAGTATTTATGCTAAGCTAGACTAACTGTCTCCTGGATCTAGCTTCATATTTACCACACAGACATGACAGTGGTATCAATCTTACTTACCTAACTCTTGGCGTGACAAACACTTAGTTTCCCAATATGTCAAACAATTTTCTTTCATCCTCCTGCATGATTAACAAAAATGCTGTTTCAAAATCTTCACCACAATTCCAGGAATTTAATCCTGGTACTGCCCAAATTCCATTGAACACTACCGAGGACATGTCCTTAGATCCAAATCTGATGTGCAGCTGTGAGCGCGTCTCATCACTGACTGAGTGACTCTGGATCAGCAGCAGAGGAATGCCTTCTCATACACATATTAGATACTTTAGAGACACTACAGCTCCAGTGCATTGTCAGTGTAAATAAATCGACCCAGACCCAGAGGAGATAGAGCACTTTAGAACAAGGTTATGTTGTTAAAGGACATAAAAGTTGATAGCAATTATGGCTTGGAGACCAACCTGATGCTGATTTAAATTTAGAATTAATATTTTTTTTTATATTTGCATATAAGTTGTCTTCTGCTCTCTATCATTGGTTGCTGTACAACAATAGTTCTTGGGCAGTAAAGTGTGTGTTTTATGTTAGCAGCAGCAGGAACAGCAGTTTGTAATAAAAATGTTATTGCTGGTTAATGCTCACATGGTTGGAGCAGTACTGCTGTAGACACAGAAACAGGCCATGTGTCTTGTAACAATTATAAAGCTACAAACAAAAATGCACTGCATGGCAAAAACACTGTAAAATGTGGCACAGTAAAACAAGTAGAAGAGTGAAATGCATGATTCAGAGGAAAAAAGGTAAGATAAAAGCAACTTATATTATGGATTATTAAAACAGAGTTCAGCAACAAGCATGCAGTTAGGACAGGCAACCAGAATAAAATGGGGTCAGGCAGGCAGAGAAAACATCCAAAATGAAAGGCAAAGTGTAATAACAAGAGAGGAGGGTAGTCAGGCAAGCCACAACAAGAAGGCTGGACCACTATGGGTGGTTGCACAATCTGGCAGGGAACTGAGGTAAAAATATACACACTGAGGAGCTGATGAGAGACTTGGGAACAGGTGTGCAGGTCAGGTGATGATAAGAGGCAGAAAAGGCTGAGGGCCACTGCAGGGCAAAGAGGGAGTAGCAGGCTTTGGAATGAAAGCAGACTTTAAGGAGCCATGTGGAGTTTTCTTGTACAAACATCTGCAAAACTTTTTTTTTTCTGAGTTAATGTTTACACCCATGTTTACTAGCATATCTGTCTTTTTTGGTGCATTGCTGCTTTTGTCAGTGCATTATAGTCACCTGTAGATCAGTGGAGTAGTGTCAAACCATAGGTGTGTTTGCATCATTCATATGCACATGCATGCATACATGGTGCGCATGCATGATGCATACAAAATAACAACCCACTCATAACCCACTCATAAAAACTTCTCCATAGTGCTACCAGAGGTCAGAAACCACAGGAAACCTTTCAGGCCTGGTCACAACAGCGTTTAAACTGTGAAATGTAATCATTCCAATGAAATTGCTGCAATTAGTGGATTCACCCATGGGGACAAATTAATCCACTTAAATTTAGGATCGAGTTTGGTAATATTTTACCCACAAATGTGTAAGCCGTCTTTGACAGTGCTGACCATTGTGAGACCACAGAGCAGCAAAGTCTAAAATTATGGAACCTATTAGCTCATTAGCTGTGTTGCACCATCCACTTTTATCTAACCCTTTTCTTAGACATACTGTTTAACAGAGGAATAAACAACTTGAACTTATTTTGTTCATCTTCCCCAATGCTTTATAGAATGAAATTGTGTAAATACAGGAAATGGAGAAGCTTGAAGAGCTAGTGCGACTGACTAGAAATGTAAGTGTAAAATGAAATATCATCCTATTTTGTCAAAATATGCTTGTAATATGTCCCCCATGATTACATAATGTAGAGAGACTGAGCTAGAAACACCTTATATTCAGACAGCCGCCAGTTGTACATTTTTTGCTTTCAAAATGGATGTGCTACTGAGGTTATTGACATATACTGAGGTGTTGAAATATGACTTAAAACACTATGCTACTCTATTATGTGGTGTTGTAGTGTGAAATTAAATCTCCATCAAATGTCCCTGCTCTGTATTCCCAACAGTGGAGTCAATGATGAGATGTTTAAGAACATTTTTATAAAATAATGCAGGAAAACAAACAAACCTGAGGTGATTTATATATTTCAACTTATTTGTCTCATAATTTGGTTGAATATTTAATGCAGATGTCTCTCCTTCCAGCATTACAGCTTTTCCTGCTGCTTGTTCAAAGCCCATTCAATCCCTCATGCTTGCCCTCCCTCCTCCAAACAATCAGTGTTTGGATGGGCAGGCTTCCCCCAATGTCATTATGCACAGGCAGGGAACTTGTAATCGCCCGCTAACTGCTTGCAAGGAGATGAGGGAACAACAAAGATCCATTAATTAGCAGGGCTAAATGGTACTCCTGGCTGGAGGGATGTCTTGATGAGAGTGAGAAGGGGGAAAACAAAAACAAAACAAAACGGACGCCTGGATCCCTTCGGTTTATGGTTTAAGGGAGTGAAAAGGACACGAGAGAATAAAATCTCCGCCACAGCAGCTCATCCTCTGCTTAGCATTTCAAAGAACCTCCAAACGATTGTTCAGATCTAAACAGAAATATTCTAGCAAATGATATACAAAATCTCCCTTTTACAATATAAACACAGGTTTCACCATCAATTCTCCCACTGTGAGCCAAATGTGTGAGGAGCTTAAGCTACAATAAAGTCTCTTTGTATTGCCAGGGAAGATTTGGCACTGTGGGTATGATACTGGGGATACTGGTAATAACTGGAGCTACTGGAGGATATGTCCAGTTTTCACCCACCAGGTATTTTTCTTCACAATGAACCAGGGAGGAAAGGTTTAGCCAACCGCTCCGCTACATTAAAGTTTCAAGAATTTATCACATTGTTTGGTCACCAAACTGCGGTTTTTTTTAAGCATTCAGAGGTATCTGGATTATTTATATGAGAGGTGTTCTTTCTCAAAATGACTGACTGAGTACAAGCATCTCAAAACTGAATGTGTAACGACAATTTAGCCTCTTGGGGTAACCGCCAGCATTTTGGGGGTTTCGATGTAGCAAGCAGATGTAAGAAGCAGGCTTCCTCTTTCATGTGTCTGTCATTGTTTATGATCCAATTAGCTACTTGAGAATGTTTAGATGATAGTTTGGCTAATCTCTATAAACAGATATATATATATATTCAGATACATTGAAAAAATAAAAAAAATAAATCGTCATCAAACAATAGCCAATGGGTTCAGAGATCATATTTCAGCCAATGTGTTCTGCCTGTTTTGTTCTCCAAATGGACCGTTTACCTGCATACAAACCAAAGCCCACTCAAATGTGATTGGTCTACACGGACTACATGAAAACCAAAGCAATTCATGGGAATTTTCCTTTCAATTAAAAAAAAAGTCTGCTATTTTAGGGACCTCAGTTACACACAGTGAGATTTTTTAAAAGTCTGATGGCAATATCTTTAAACTCAGTGACTTTTCATGCTTTAGACCAAAACAATTCAAGCTGCACTGATAAATATTTCTCTATGCTATTAATACTGGGTCAAATTCCCAGTTCCAAACAGCCCATAGACTAAGTTACTGGCCTGTGAACATCATGGAGTATTTAGCAGCTAAAGAGATATTGTCCTCAGGAGTTGGTGGAAACTAAAATAGATACAAGTTGATTGAATACTGGACTTTATTCAGCATGTAGATAGAAATATGTCTGCTAATGAATGCCAGTGTTGCTCCATGTCTGCTGGATTTATAATTAGGCAGCTGTTTGATAGGAATATGCTAGCACATTAGTTTATATGGTGTGTTTACAGCTCGTGTCACAGCCTCCAAATGGTAAAAACAACAAAAAAACAGTTAATACTGCTTTAAGAAACATGAATCTATAAATGCAACAATTTGACTCCAGGCAGAGGAAAAAAGGTTGAAAAGTTTACTTGATTGATCATGTGATTAACATCCACATTAGTTGAAGATTTTAGACCTTCTTAGATCTCTTAAAAATGTTTCGTTTACACAGTATTTCTAAAATTATACCAGTTGCCCTCCCTTTCTTGAAGGAGGTTTTTAGCATCATATGACTTATTCTAAGATGTCAAGCAATGTGAGTGTTGAGAAAGGCATTTCCTTTTAGTGAGTGGATCCAGTAACAACAGCACAGTCATTTATCGCTGGAAATAAGCAGTTCATGTCCTTCATGTCATAATGTTTTCAAAGATAACACATTCTTTTACAGACATGCATTAAGACTGAGCCACTATTACTGTTTATCTACTGTTGTATTTCCACCTTCTTATAGGTTTGTAGATTAAACTTGTAATTTGTGTATAATGAATAATTTGTACATGTAAATAGTGAAAATAGTGACATTTCTTTGTGGCCTATGAGAGATGATGGAGACAGGCTCACTAAAACACCAAAGTAGTAAGTCCACCTACCTTTTCTGTAGTGCTGAGTGGCTGCCAGGTAGATGGACAGGTAAACAACGATGAGTGGAGCCCACCACTGTGGCATGTTGATTTTCTCACACAGATCTACTCACACAGTTCACTCTGTCTATCACAAGGTATGCGATCACATTCATAAACAACCATCAAAACGGTGGATGTAAATTTACCGCTTGTCGGGTTGCGGCATTCCTCATGCAATAGTGTCATGTGCAGGACCACTGTTCTTTCTGTCCCCTCCTCCTTCCATCCTCTCTCCCTGTTTTTTCTTTTTTTTTCTCTTCTCTCTCTGTGTGTGTTTTCTTTTCTCAGGCCAGGCAGTCTGGGCCAACATCTGGAAATCATCAGGATTTCGTTGGCTGGACTTCTTTCGTCAGCTAACTGCTCGACTGGCTGGTTGGTTCATTTACTGAGTGACTCTCCAACTGACTGTATAACTAGGTGACAAAACAACTAGTTAAGCATGATGGCATCCCATGAGCCAGACAAAACTGCAGAAAAGTGCACTAGTCTGAACAAACATCCTTATCAGCTTAAAGGATGATCCCAGTTTCTTTATTTTTTCTTGTAGCTTTAATCATCTTTTCCTTTTTCCATTTAACCATCAGAAAATATTGGATTGATTGCAATGATTTGGGAACACACAACATCATTACTCCAACAGAGTCCAACAGTTCCTCTGTTCCCAGTCCTCAGCTCCTGTGCTGCAGCAGTCCAGTACTCCAGACACCAGACACTGGTCCTGTACTCCAGGTCTGATCGACCTCCAGAGTCACCCCGCCCATCTGTCCTGGCATCTGATCGACCTCCCAAGTGGTTCCACCCATCTGTCCTGGTGTCTGGTCAACCTCTGGTGCCGCTTACATCGCAGGTCTGGTTGTCCGCCTGCCCATCCTCCAGAGTTGCTCTGCACATCTGTCTTCCTCCTACCCATCCTCCAGGGCTAGTCCGCCTGGTCACCCTCCAGAGTGACTCTGCCCATCTGCCCTGTCTTCCATTCACGGTTTCCAGCCTCTGCTTCCTGGATTCTTCAGTTCCTGTTGCCTGCTTTTGGATCCACCTGCTCCATTCCTTCTAATAGAGTAGAAAACCTTAACAAAATGTAAGGGGTGTAGGTTTGCTAGCGGCTATTTTCACTACTGTTGAAGCGACTACCATACTTTTAGAAATCCCCAGACTTTGGCAGGCCAGTTAAAATTGTGGAGGATGAGGGTCTGTGTGAAATAATTCAGATTACATCCAATGACTGCACGTAATTGTCATTGAGAGTCACCACCATAATGATCACACACAACCTGAAAGAGTGAAACATATTTACTTTCTTATAATCCCTTTCCACTGTTTCCTACTCACTTTATTTATTGTTTTCTTAAAATCTTGTATTATCCTGTTGTTACCCCATAGCACAAGCTGATGTTTTTGTGAGCCTTTATTTTCCCATGTGAGGTTGGGCACAATTACATTGTACGATTTGCTTTAGAGGTCAAGAATCCAGGGAGTGATCTTTAATCAGTACTGAAGTAATGGAACATTTAGCTGGCCAATGTGCCCATCTGCTGAAGTTGAGTTTGCCATAAATTGTGTGTTGAGTACATTTTTAAAAAGCTAAATTCTGTAATGTGAGGGTTTCTGACAATTTTTGTCATTGTTTTGTGTTCGTAATTTATTTCCAACAATAAATGCTCATATTTACTTTTTGTAAATATGAGCACCTATGTTTTTTTTTATTGTTGTGATGCAACAATAAAAAAAAGTTGCAACAGCTTAAAATATGCAATCAATTTGTGAAAAACTATGCACTCTCTTGTGATTAATTGCAAATAAATAATTGAATTGAATGAAAGTGTTTTCCTATCAGAAATATTCGGAGCATGGAAGGAACAGCATTCAGATCTTCATGTTGGTGAATAAAAATCTACTGACAGTGTACTGAAGTAAAGAAGTAAAAAGTATCCCAAGGAATCACGACAATTCTGTGGTGCACAACCTCTCCTTAGAATACATTTTTGATTTCATAAGTCTGCCTTAAAACAGTAATCAGGTACCAAATCAGACATTAAAACATATTTTATTTGCTGTAATTGTTCATCCTGTTTCTATTGGCAATGAAGAAATCCCTTCCTAAATGTGACTCTGAAAGGTTGATGGTTTACAGAAAATGTATTCAAAAGTTACTACGAAGCTTCAGCAGTCTGAGTTTGCTAAATCAAGTAAATAGCCTCCAAAATTAATTTGAATACAATTTCCCTTTTGAGTTTCAGACTGTATTTGTTTGCTGGTTTAATTTCATACTAAAAAAGGCAGAACCTTTGAAAAATATCGTAATAAACTAGAATTTTCCATTAATGCACTCTGTTAAATCACTAAAAGTTAAAATCACAGCTCTCTCCCTCTTACACAAACCTTGCTTTTTATATATTTGACCATCGTCCTTGCTATACCCTTCAACGCTAAACTAATTAAGTGAAATTCTGCATTGCAAGGAACAAAGCCCGGATTTGAAAAGGCTCCTTTGATTTCAGGTAGCGTGCAAAAAACAGACAGCGATGTAACCCAGACAGAGACAAACAGCTACGTGTCAGAAGCCAACATCAACAACCACTTAGAGCATCTTGATTCAAAGATGTCAAGACTCTCCTCCTGTCTATATGCACTCTTCTCCACAGTCTCTTCTGTTCTTTGTTGTCACACAATATGAGCAATAAACACAAGGTCCCCATTCTGGTGCCAAAGCATATAATAGACTGTGTAGGTGCTATAATAATAGTGGAGGTGCTCTGGGTTCTGATGGATTCCTTTCTTGCTTTAGCCTTTGAGGCTGCATTCAGCAAATAATAAAAAAAGATGATCTTGAGTGCAATGTGTTTTAAAGTGCCCAATCTGTAGATTAGAGAGCAACAATTAATTATTCAAATGGTGGCTGGAGATATCAAACCTATATGTTTATTCTAACAATGTAACACTGATAAGAGCCTCTATTCCTTATCAACGCTATGCTGTTAGAATAGACAATGAGGTCTGATATCTGTGTGCTTTCTGAATGGTAAACCACTGAAGTTTTTTCAGCCAAATCTTCCCAGCTGACAAAAGCATCAGCATCAGCAGTTTGAGTCACAGAGTGCAATCATAAACAGCAGCACAAGATGAGTGCTGCTCCCATTTCCATTTCAGAGGTGATAAAAATATCAAGTGGACATGTGGGAGTCATAATGCCATTTTTCTAGATACTTTGAGATTGATTTAATGTCTCTGCACGTAAAAAAAAGGGGAATTTCAACAAAACACAACTGCTTGATGAGGAAAAATTAAATATAATCTTGTTAATCTAGTGACATTCAAAGGTTTGATTAATTTGCACAGCACTCGAGAATTTTAATTTATGATATTTTACTCTGCGGCTGCCATATGTTTGATTGAATACGTGCTTGCGGCAGATGGGCACCAAAAGGTGTAATGCCCTTCTGTTTTTTTCAGCTTGTGGAACAAAAAACTAATTTACATGGGCGAGGACGCCGGAGGAACGCCTCAGTGGACAAGCTGTAATTATTGTCTGCATGTGATTCACATGATTAACGCATAAAGTGAAGGCAGATGGCATTTTGAGGGGTGAAAACAAAATGAAAAAACAATCCTTTCTGCAGCTCATGTCTTATGTCTTTGCCAGCAGGTGCAGAGATTCAACAACTGTACTGCAAGAAAAATGCCACTGACCCCTCAATGTGTGGGGTTATAAACACACACCCAGATGCACTTTAATCTTTTTCAATTATGACCATCAGGGGGCAGTGTTACAGCACACATCCTGAGAGATACACAACTGCCAAAGTTATCTAAGATCCTACAGTGATTGCTTGCCAATTCTTTGGTGACGCTGCATGAATTCAGAAATAATTGAATTCTATTCAGATAAGGTCTGGCAATATGAATGCAGCCACTTAACAAAGATCAAAGGGGTGTTTGGGTTCAAACCAGGTGGAGACCCTCGAGACATCCTTTAGTTTAATTGCTTATGTGCTGTAAATCACTGGAATGCCTCAAATATGCAAATTGATATGAGGCCACTGTACAACTGAACTTGCAGGAGGCTTGCTTAATAGTCAAATTGCTAACACAAAAAAAGTCTGCACCTGCAGTTTTATCTTGCAATGCTGTGAGTCAGATAATAGGTAAACACCTGACCTGATTGCACAAATATAGAAATTACTGAGATTTGTAATGATGTAGTTTTGTACTTCTTTCCAGCCAAGGGATTGTTACTCATGTGGAATGTTAGGAGATGAAAACGTATTGTTTCTGACAGATTGCAGGAACTGAAGAAAGCCAATGACTGTGTGTACTAGATGTTAAACATGGTTCCTTACTGGAGGAAAGCAATACTGTTACTGTATTGTACTTCATTTCTGCTGTGTTCACACTCTGTGTTAAACCAAGCCAAGGCCTTTTAAGAGTTTAGGAGTTAGAAATTTTAATTATTTTTAATCCCCAACCGAAGCTCTGCTGAACAGCTTTTTGCCTTCGTCAAACTTTATATTGTCAACGAGAATTGGTTCTTGCTTGATCTGCAAGGTTAAAAAGAGGTAAAAATAAAACAAAAACACAAAGGCAGGTCAAAAATTATTCATTGCAAGCCTGTATCCACTTATCCAAATGAATGAGTAAGAGTAGGAAAACTGAGAAAAGCTGATGGACGAGGGGCAGGGGAAAGGTGTATCACGAAAGTAATTACAACCTTGTCTTTCAGAAAGCAGGATCAAGCGAGAAAAAAGTTTTAGGAGAGCCATAAAGAAACACTTTGAAAGTTTAAAACCAAGAACCATTGATTGAGCATAGTTAGTAGCAGCATGGCAGCAGTCACAACAAGGCCGGCGAGAGAACAGGCTGTCTGGCACGTCTCTACCTAACTGGATGGAGGCACATCATGCATCAAAACAACTCAACACAATACTGAGTGTGTCTGTTCAACCACAATGGCTAATCATCATAACTCAAGCAGAATAATTACCTCAACTGTCCATCACACCTCTGCAAACAATTTCATCAAGGCTCATCTGAATAGAAATTCAGTCACAACTCAGTCTTTAAACGGAGTTGGCGGTGTCTTAGACAGCTTGCATTATCATGGTTGGCCCTGGTGGGTGCCGAATGTCTCCAAACCTTTAAAAGGTATCATATTTGTCTGCTTGATATACACACAACAAACAGGAAGAGACAGCTACAGCAACCTTCTTGTATAAATAAGCCACCTGTCTCATTACTGTGGCAATCAGTATTTATTACAATGCAATATCATAATTAGTCATTAGAGCAAATAAAGCTTTATAACAGGTGTAAAATTAATAGAATGTCTTGGCAAAGTTCAAGTTGCTAATTTCCTCCTTTGTTCTCTCACTTGTGCTTTTTGACCAATTAATTTATAACAACCTGATTCGTTGTCCAGATGTCAGCCGCAGATACAATGTTAATATGTGGGCTGCAAAACAAAATAAACAATTAACCTCCTTAATGGTGTAAATTATGGTCGCACTCAAAAGGCAAGAGGTACTTTGACAACATGATGGAATAGCTGCATTGAAAGCACATCTTTCAGCAACAGCTTTTCTCTTATGATGTTATAACCTTGACTGTGATAAAATGTGTTTTTCAATGAGTGGAAACAACTATTATGAAAACTGTGAACAATTTGGTTACAAAAAGATTAAAAGTAAAATAATATTTAAAGATTTAAATATATATAGAGACTTTTGAGATAGAAAAGTCATTCTTTACCTTGGAAATGGTAGTTGACAAAATAATATCACTATAAGGTCCATTTATGGTGTTTTCCAAGAACCAGGACTTAATAACCTGACCTAAGCTTCACATAACCTGAACCTTTGAGAACTTGAAGCATAATGGTGGTCAGTGCTTGCTTTTCGTCTGTATTTTACAAACCAGGAAAGATTAGACATACGTTATTGAAAAGGCAACACCTGGAACTTTATTCAGTCCCACCTCCTGAAGACTGCTGACATTTAGCTCCTGGGAACTGCTCTCCAGAGTTTGCAGAGAGCAGTGAAAACAAAAGAAGGACCCCGGATGATGACTATGAGTTAAGTTAAGGGTCAGTGAGTCCTGATAACAGAAAAAAAACATGTAGCTGTTCTGGAGCTTTAGGTCATAACACACAATCTCGAGTTTCAATCTCAATGTTGAAACCAATATGCACAAAAAGGCCTTCAAGTGCTTAGAAAACCTGAAAATTTGAATTAAAAATGTCCATGACAACATCTGCTGAGGATGATTGCAGAATACACACAGAAAGCTACTTATTTTTATTCTTTTAAAGATTTTTTCTGGCATAGACACCTTTATTGGCAGTAGAGAGACAGGAAATCAAGGGAGAGAGGGGTGTGTGACATGCAGCAAAGGTCCTCCGGCCGGGATTCGATCCAGGGTCTGCTGTGTATGTGGCATGCGCTCTTAACCACTCAAACACCTGCGTACCCACACATCATCTCAAACTTAAAATTCCCATTATCATCCCACTAATATAAATTCCTAACCCATTAAACACTAAATTAAAATGTAGTGTTTCAAATGACTCCTAATATATAAGCTTAGGGGATAGATCAGTTAAATATGGCTTTAACTTCATGTGGTTAAACTCTTTACTCTAAACTCTTGATTAAATGCCAATTGATGTTCATTTGAAAAGCTTTCAGGGATTCTTTATGGGATTTGAAGGGAATTAAGGGAATGTAAAGCAAATTTGAAAAAGCTATCTCAGACAGCTTCGGGTTAAACAAGCATATGCTGTGAAAACTAATCCAATGATGTTGAGCTCAGATTCAGAGCTGGTAAGATTTTGTGTCTCGATCAATGGCACTTCAGCAGTGTATCTTTGCCAGTCTTTTGGTCTCAATTTAAAGGAAAGTTGTCCTACTCCACTGTAGCATCCAGCTGTCAGTAAATGCTGACTAATAACTACAATAATGATGGATATGTATACTTCATTTCCTGTGTAATCACTGCACTGCTCATGCTTAAGAGTGCGTTGGCGGGCCTCTGCATGTTAATGAAAGGGTTGAAAGGCTTATGGAGTCGTGCGAGGCAAACACATGGGCAGAGCGGTGACATCTATCACTGTGATCTTGACCGATGTATGAATCGGACTCGCCATTTCCAGTAACCATCATCAGCTGGTCATGACTAATAAGGATGTGTTTGGTGGGCTCGATCGTCAGCACCTCCGTATTAACACACCCAGGAGAGGGAGTGTCTCTACTCGAGCCAGATGCAGTAGAGTGGGATGTACAATAAAGTAATGAAAAGGCTCTGAATGCTTTGAAACATGTTTCATTTGTTTCCCCAGGAAGTGTTATTTTGTTTTCTAAGAAGTTGGCCAAAGAAAGAGAGGGATGGTTTTTTCTTTGTTTTTTCCTGCTAAGTGGGAACATACTGTGTTTAAATGTTTGTTAATTACATGAAAAGATGCTGTACCTGGTGTAACACATATCAATACATATCATACCAATTTAGTTTTACTTCTTTGGTCGCACCTCTGCCTTCTTAAGTACAAATTTGATCTGTAATATGAAATACTAGACATGATTGATTGATCATCAGACTGATGATAACATTCATTTAAGAACAATATACACAATCTCATGATATTACTGACGTTTGCTACTTCAGACTGACCCAAAACTTCATCAGTCAGGTGACCACTCCATCCCCCAAAGAGTAAAAGTTAAAGTTTTGATGGAAAAAATGTTTTTGTTTATTCAATGATCCTTTGAAGACATTAGACTGTTTGGTACAGAGTACTGAAAGGGAAATGGAGGATGTTTTTTTTTTTTAAAGTAAAAGATTTTCTTAAACTTTTGAGAGAGAACACAAAAGTGTAAAAATCTATATACAAGTATAATATAGCCTTCTTCATATCCCTTCCAGGGCTCAATAGTTTTCTAGCATGACATGAAGTTAAAAAAAACTGCGCTTTGTTTCATTCATTCTTCAAAAAGACTGAGACTGTGCACCTGCATCGTTCTCTGCCTGACACCTGTGCCTCTTGTGGCATTTTCCTCAACCTTAGCAGACAAAAAAAACTTCCTTGCACCTGGTTCACAGAACAAAGCTTCTTCCCTGTGAGACATCATGTGGATGAATGAAAGATGGAGAGCAGAGGACCCGGGCTGAACCCAGCAAATGAGGTCAGCTCCGGGTCTGGAGGCCTGTGTGGTGGGTGGGTGCGTACTATTGTTTTGTGTGTGAAGTAGTCGACTGAGGTTGGAGGTGAGTTTGGAGAGGTGAGTGGAGGTGTTTGCTCTTTGCCCTGAAATGGAGAGCTCTGAAACACATCAAAGCATCTCCACACTGGACCCCAGATGGCTAAAAGCAGGATCAGACTGAAGCCTTCTGCTGATCATGCTGCACTGTGGTGGAAACAGGAAGAGGGCCAGTTTGTACATGGAAGAAAGTAAATACGTGTGACACTGGAGAAAAAGTAGAGGAAAACAATGTACATTTGTGAAAAGTCAAGTCAATTCCATTATTTTCTATCTCTGGGTGTATTACAGGCAAAAGAAGTATGTTGGCAGCTTTTTTTTTAGTGTAATTATTTGTGTTATTATCAGTCGGAGATATCTGGCATTTCTTCAATTTAGCTATGATATCTCACACTTGGTAACCGCACATGAATCAACCAGTTTTGTTAATTTCCATTAAGCTGGTGTAAACTATAATAACAAATAATCATCTTGGAATAATGCGCAACATGGCGTTAATGAATAAAATAACCTAGGTCAAAGATCCATCTAGCAGGTGAGTGAGCTTACTAGCAAGCAGCAACTGCAGCAGCTATTGTTGCCATGAAAGCCTCGAGTTTAATATTACACATTGATTTACAGAGATAATATTCTGCTACTAATTAGCACAATTGTTCGCATGTAGCAACTGTGGCAGCTTCCATTCATACTACCTGCCGTTTATTATACCCTCGCCCATGGATTTACAACAGCTGTTACATTTTTGAGCAGTCCACTTGCATCTGAGAAACCGAGATTCGACCTATCCCCTTAGAACCATTTTTGAAATGAATTTATGCACGTTGGGTTTGGTTGGTTTTTAGACTGGTTTCAACATTTTGGACCAGTGAAGAAACGAGTACTTTCTGTGGTCATGCTATAATAATACTAACAGTGGATCTACCATTTCTGAATGGAACTGTATGTACTTTCAGTCAGAAATGAGGACTACGGATAAGGAGGATTCCAGTCCATCATCTGCTAAAACATTATATATACAACCCTATACAACAATATGTATATTTATATGTATTACACACTATATAATATATACTATTACTTGAAATTTCACAACAACAAGATGGGAGTGGATGCACAGTGCGCTCAACAGCTGTGAAGAAAACCATCTTTCAAACACATTTCATCTCTCAGCTTGTGATGGGATTTGGGCAACGTCGTTTCAGCCACTGACAATGTTGAATCTTTGACTTTCTGTATTCAATTTCAAAATAACATCTGGAAGGAGGGAGGGAACTCAGCTTGAACCTGCCTTTCTCTCTTCATTGTGCTTGCATCTCTGTGACTGAAGCTAACTAAATCCAAATCTCTTCCTTGTTAAAATCTCACACTTCTTTTTCACCCCAATCCTCTCAAAGCTGTCTACCGCAGAGCAAAGTGCCTTGTTAGATCAGATCTGCCACCAGTTTTCCTGCAATATCCCTGGCTCACAAAATCTGGATTATACAATTAAACTCCACATTCCTATGCATTTCAAAGTTAAACCCTTCATCAGAGCACATGCAACATATAACATATCCACTCAGATATAGAAAAATGAGCAAAAAACCTCAAGTATGCCTACACAATATAAAGACACGTACTAATATGCATCCTAATCAGTGATGCAAACAGCTGTTTATTAGTTTGTCACAGTTGTGTGTCCATTAGCCTTTCCTCTCCTCTCTGTTTTCTCTTTTCACTTTATTTACTCTGAATGTAGCTGCACTGCTGTGAAGTTGTCTCTCAAAACTTCCTCCATCAAGGCTTTTCCTCCAGAGCAGACTCGCTCTGGTTACTTTGCTCGTTCCCTCACATCCTCAGGACCAGTCAGTGACAGCAAATAGCCCACGATCCGCCTCGCTACTCTGCTACAGCTCTGCCATAAATAATGGCTCAGTGGTCCAAAACTTAAGTCTTGATTCGTTTTGCAATGATTCTCTCTCTTTTTTTAAATGTCTGCCTCATAAAGGGAAAACCAGGGCCCCGCTAAGGAGCAGTAACATGTCCACATGTCATGAACTAACAGTTAAATCCAAAATCAAACAGATTTCCTCAGATTTGTCAATAAATCAGTCTCTGAGAGAGCTACGCTGACTGTTCCGGGCTGGGCACAAAACATTCGCTGAGGCAAATTTGACTTGTCTCATTTAGACAAAAAAACGTCACTGGCTTTTTGTATGCTTCAAACAAAGTCATTTATCTCTAGCCCCATAATTTTGTGATGTAGCAATTGATAGGGCTGCATTTGGAAATGTTTTTCATTTTCTGAAAATGATTTTTCAACAAGCGACAAGAGAAAGTAAGCAACATTTCACTCAGCTTTTTGTGATTGCAACAGCATAAATAGTTTTGGCTGTTTTGGGGGTTATTCTGCAACACCAGAAAAGTGACAGGAAGGAAGCAGAAAATGCTGGGGGGATCAGGGTGTCTCATGTGCACTCAGCTTCTTAAAACCTGCTAGCCCCTACGTCTCCTGCCTCCACATCTTCCCTTACCATCTCTTCAAAACACCATCTCCTGGATTTTCTTTCTCTGATGATCCAAATTGATTTTAAAGGCAGTTGTGAAGTATAAGCTTCCTTCTGACTTTAGCCTTCATACGTGGGCCTTGAGAGGAATTGGCAACACAACAAAGAGAGGGATTTTACACAAAACTTTGGAATTTATTCAATCAAAATCTTCAAAGTGTTAAAACCACATTTTCTCCCCTGGATAATCTTTGGATTCATTTGAATCTTTCTGTGCTCCAACTTGCACAATAACCCCAGACTGTGAAAAAGTACTGCTCTAGATGTGTCCCTCCTCCCCAGTAGTCATTTCTGTTATTTATCTCCCTCTGCTCTCGATCTGTCCATCTCGCCTTCTCATAACTTATTCCATTATGTCTCTCCGATTCCTTCTCGCTCCAACTCCCTGAGCCCCTCCCTTCCTCTTTGCTTTCTTTGTCCTTTCTGTCATTTTCTCTCAATTTCCCTCCCTTTAATCCTTCCTCTTGGTGTTAGGATGCAAGGTTTCTCACGTCTAGCCTCAAGGTCAGTTTTCAGTTATAATCACTATAACGCCTCCCAGATATAACAGTTGTGGCAGTGACTCAGCCTTGAGCACAGCAGTTTGCTCACAGCCGCAGAAGCAAACGCAGGTCGGGATTCTGCCTCCCTTTTCGCTGGGTTTATGTGGGGTCATTATGCTGTTTTTTGGCCATGCTGCTTGGGTGCGTCAGTTTGTTTGTTTTGTTTTGTTTTGTCCTTTACTGTCACTAGTCGATCCCCAAGGTTGCGTTCGGAGCCCTTCTGGCAATCACTGTTCTGACCCTCGCAACCAGGTGCAGACATCGCACCACCACATCGCAAACCCATTCCTCATCTACATGTATGTACTCATGCCACCGACGTGTTGTATAGATTTTTTTTTTTTGGTAATACTCCCCAGTGCTCAGACGAACACTGACCCTGACTGTTTGCTGGCAAGCCGGGGGTCTTATCACATCTCACAGAGTGTTCCCCAGCATCCCTTGCAGCATCATTGAGCTGACGACAGACTCCAGGGCACAGGCGGCCGACGCTAGTCCCATAATCCTGCATTATCCAGCTGTGGTTTGCTTTGTACTGATAAAACCTTACAACAATATATATAAAATAAATCACATATAGAATTAAATTTGAAAGTGTTATCAGCACTGGGTACAGCACACGTAGCTTCAGAATGAATCCCGATAAAATATATTAGATTTGAAGTAGAAGGGTATTTGTTTACGTAAATCTACTCTGGTCAATGAAGTTGGTAATATGAGATGATAAGTCTGGAGTTGTGAAATTTGTTTACTTTCCACAAGTCACACTGTGTCCTCCAGAAACGTGTGTGGTTACTTGAGAGACTTCATGCTTTGAACTGATTTGTCAGTGGAAAGTGGAAGCAAGGGTTAGGGTTAGGGTTTTTTGAAAGGGTCGGTAGGGGTTTTGGGGTGTCCTTTGGGGATGTTCATGTGGGTCTATTTTTAATTCCAGTTTAGTCCCACATTCAAATTCTCATTTTCACAATTTTATCATTCGACTTCAGGTTTTCATGTTTTTTCACAGCACTGTCAAGTCTTTTTTCATCTGTTTTACACATGTAACTACATTAAATTTTGTGTATTAAGCTCTGAGTGCTTCCAAAACACATTTGACCTACACTCAACACTCTATTTAACGCCTCATGTGTAAGAAACACAGAGGACTCACTGATTCCACTCCGCTAAACATGCTATGCTTTCTGTGTGGAAATGGGGAAACTATACTGAGTCTCTGTCATGTTTAGCTGTCATTCATGGTCAGGCTAGCTTCTGTGACTTTGATATGAGGAATATTATTCCTTGTGCTGATATTTTTAATTTCTTTCCAGTGAGATATTATTGAATCTATTATTGTGACTTTGCCGCTTTTTTAAAAGCAGTGAAAAAGAACGGAAGAGTATTGATAAAGAACTGGACTGATAAGAATCCAACTTATGGATAAGATAAAGATAAGATTTTACCATACCTGTCCTTACTGCTTTCTAATGGCTACAACCTGACTATGGAATGTAAAAATTGCAGTTCAAACGCATTCACTAAAAGCTTATTTTACCCATGTTATGTGATTTTTATTTTTTCATGTCACACAGTGAGTTGTTTTTTTTCCTTGATTACATTCCAAAACTATGAGAAAAAGCATAGTTGTTTTTTTTGTTGTTGTTTTAAAAAAAAACCCAAAACATCAAATTTGATTGGGGAAAGTTCCCAAAGCCTCTGAAGGCCTAGCTTTTGAACTGGGTTATTGTCTTTGATGCTATCTGCCAGAAGGGCGTAGGACAGATTATTGAATTAATTGGATAGCATCATAAAACAACAATCATATCATATCAAGCAAAATGGCACAGAACAACAAAAACTACTGCCAGTATTTTATTGAATACCTTAGCTATAGATAAACATGTAATTAAAGTTTAAATGTCAAATTTCTTGCATTTTAACATTAAATATAATTTTTATTCACCAGGCTTTTTTGCTGCCTGGGAAACGAATGATAATGATATTCCAACTGTACAGGTAAATGAAATTTGTTATTTAGCATTCAAAGACAATGTCTTTTTAATAATATAAACACTAAATAATAATCAACTATCACTATTATGACAATTACCTACATTTTAATTGATGGGAGGTTGTAAGGACCTGAATAAGGGATAGGGGGACACTGGCCCAATGCCACTGGGAATGCCTGAGGAAATCACAAGATTTGCATTTTTTTTCATGGTGGCTGACCTCGCAAGTTCTCCTTCAGGGTTCCAATTGTTAAAATAAAAAAAACCTCAACCATCGATTCAAGCCTCTCACCTTCAGGTCCTCCCGGAAGATGCCACGCTTTGTCCAACACATGAATATTTAATTGTGTTGAACACAAATGCAGAAACTTCGAGAGCTTCCTATTCCGTGCAATTCTCACAACGAGGACAAATTAGCATTAAAGTTTTGTCAAACTTTCTCAAAGATTGCTGAAGAACTACATAAACAAAACACTCTGTATAATTAAACTCGAAGTAGCTACACCGCAATTAACTTTCATTTTATAACACTAAACAATACAGGGGCTGCTTTCTCTTTGTGTAGGTCTATTTGCAGGACAGAGGAAAATATAGTTTCTTTATCTACACCAGTTTCCTGGATGCAAATGAGGTGACAGTGTTCTTTGTATTTCCAATACAAAGAATCCCGGGTTGCTTTTTCTCTCCTCTCACAGCAATGTCTCCCTGCGATCAAAACGAGTCAGCCTTGTGGAGAGGGACCAGCCGCTGTACTATTCACATTATTTGCACTCGCTACTCTTTTGCGTTTGACAACATAATTACCAAAGCTGAGGCACTGCAATTAAAAGCCAGTGACTGCTGACAGCGAGGGCTCGTGTAGAAAGTATCACGGCAGGAATGAGATGGGATCACAACAAAGGTGCTCTTAGAGAGGAATTGTGCCACATGTTTCGGCGAAGCTGACAGCACTGCAGGGAGGTTAGTGAACATCGGGGGAAGGTTTGCTGTCTCAGCAGGACTTACAAAAATGATATGATCTGGGTGCTGTCATCTCACTGGGGAATGCCCCTGAAATGACCTAGTAAAAGGTAGAAGTGTGACACATCAACCGTGACTCTCTTCTCATTAGTGTTGATAGGAGTGGCTGGTGGGGACTTTTGGAAAGGATTTGCTGTTCATTATGTTGATAAAACAGTCCCACACCCAAGTAATTATGTCCATGGACAATTCCTTACCTTATGATTTATGTCCAATGCCAACAATTGGTTCCAATGCAGGAAGTTGTTTTTTCCTTAATGTAGCACAGTCTAAAATGAGATGGTGCAGGTTGCGTTCCAGCACATATTGTCAGTTAAAAATGGTGTTTTCATTGTGTCGTGTCCTAAACATAACTTTAGTTGCCAAGCACACATATTGTAGGCATAGAACGCAACGAGTGTTTGGGTTTAAAAAAAAAAAATGTGTTCAATACTGACGTGCTTGTCTGGCGATTGCATTGTGGTGAAGGGATATTAGGCATGTGTCAGTTCTGGTGCTGGATCGTCCAAAGCATGTAGTCCACAGTCAGAATAAAAGGGTTGAAGGCCAGATGGTCAATCCTCAAGGGAGAAACTAAAACTAATGGTGCATTCATTTACCCCTCATCAACTTGTAAAGTCAAACATTTTTACTACGAAGCTGCGCTCAATCACCCAACGACCATGCCTAAATAGCAATGGAAAACTGGGGCTGATTTACTTGATTTTCCAACTTTGCAAGTTGACATGGATCACCCGATAACTCAATTAACACGGCATTCCACCACTCAACCTCTAAACCCTTACTTTTCCACTTCACTAGATTAAGTACACACTTCCATTGCCGCTGAACGCTGGCACTAGATGTAAAACATGAGATGTGAAGCTGAATCTAGTTGTATGTGCATTTGGAGCCTTTGGAACAGGCCGACCCTGTTGACCTGTCGTGTTTATTCTACAAAAGCAGACATTGGCACGTCCGGTCCCTGAACTGGGACGCAGCTAAAGCTAATCTATAATATTGTGTAACAGTGCTGCATAAAACAACAGCAGGACAATCAGATCATTCTGCACTTATGCTACAGGTCAGATGACTCAGTTAGCAGCTGATAGAAATGTGGGAGCTATTTAGATAAAGACATATACACAAACATACACTGAGGCGCACGCACGCACACACACAGGTTTGTCTATAAGTTCATGAATGCATAGAGGGAATTTACTGTCACCTGCAAGTATGTTAAGTCTGAATAATTGTCTCCTTGCATCTATTTTTATGGTAATATGTGCAACCCTTCTGAGCATTCAACATAAATCAAAAATATAATTTTCACTTTTTAATGAAGAAAAATTACCAACTTGTGGCTGCACAGCTTGTTAGACAAACAAAATGACTGGAGTCCCGTTGGGCAACACGGCTCCAACCTTTCTAAATGAGCTCTCCATCACATGTAATCAATAATTGTCAGCCCTTGTTCCCCTCTCAGAGTGAAGTGGCTTTCAACTAGTCCAAACTTTGCATTGTTCTACCAAGCCTACCACTGCCAAAGAAACAGATTAGTCAGGTGTTTTGTGTTCACAGGATTACTCTTAACACATTATTTAACTGCAAACTCTCTTTTATTTCAGGTGGAGAGAAAATGAAACAAAAAGGAAATGTTAGAAGCATTTGTGAACAAAGCAACTGTGAGCAATCAGTTATATCAGATCATGTGTAACAGCCTCATTGGTCCACAGTGGCTTTAAAATTGTGAGTTTTTGGCCAGTTATTTTTTATTGACCATCATCCACGTCACTTTGCTATCAGGTTTCACTGTCACCATATTAAGGATTACTTTTAACGATATCTTTAACAATTCTCAACACAAAAATACTAGAGCGTCCGTGATATCTCAACAATATGATAGGTTAATGTTAAGGCCGTCAGCATTTTCCACTGAGAATAAAAGGAATGTGAGTCATTTTCACATTCAAGTAACATGGATGCAGTTCAGTAGAAAAGAATAGACCAGGTTGCATATTGATACTTACAGCTTAATTATAGTTATACATTGCAAAATGTATACGGTGTAATATGGCTGGGCTGTTTTCATGTGGAAACCTGAAGCATTATTTATTTACTTCAACGCAGATCCACAGCTCTACAATGTCACTGCAATCCTGCACACAATAATCAGCCTTGAAATAATATAAATTACAATATTTCACCCTCCTTGAGCGCTGACTCATGAAGCGGGAACAGAGAATGTAATATCATTTTCATTAGTGAGTTTATTTGTTCAATGGCAGTTTTTGAAGAGATATGATATTTGTTTAATTATGAAAAAGGAGAAAATGGCAGTTTCGGTTGTAAAACATCACCTGGAATGAAAAGGAAAGCAGTGAGGCATTAAAACAAAATGTTCTGTAAATCACATCTGCCATGGTACTTAATTGTCTTTGTGTCAACAGAGGAACTTTTCTCAAGTCTATTAACTGAGCCTTGGCTTTTTGGTCTGTATGTATGTTTTGGTTTTTAGTGTACTGTAGAAAACTTGCACAAAATAAGAATAACAGTTTTCTAAATGCTAGAATCTTAACAGCCCCACAGCTAATGCAATTATCTTAAAAGCTGACCTTGCAAACTAAAATCTCTAGTGAGATCTATAACTTTGTAATAGTTGAGATCAACAACTTTGAAATTGCACAGTCGCTTCAATCATAAAATATGCTTGTTAGGATTCAGTTTTCTCGTGGGTCTGGTTTAGGTCAAGTGGTATGAGGGACCTACTGAAGCACACACGTGAGGGGGGCTTGGTGGTTTGGGGTCTTCAACCCAAATTTGCAGCCGCTGGGGCTTTTTTTGGCAGGATTCGACACGGAAAGTTTTTTTGGAAAGACGTCACCTGGAGAGGCAGAGGAGAGACTGAAGGAGACTGAAGGACGGGCAATCATCACTAGGGATGGGTACCGTCACTCGTTACCATAATGGCACCGGTGCTGACGTAAATGGTAGTAACCAGATCAAAAAGCAACGCAGATTTCGGTGCCACTTAATCTTTAATTACTGCACCCTTAGCGCTATTGCCGTGCCGGCACTACACGTGACGTCAGTTTTTCACCTGACATCCCAACTCTCCCGCATATTGATAGCAGCTCCCTGACGCCCGCAAATGAGCTACAATCTCCCGGAATCTGCAGCGAGCGAGCAAAAGTGTGCGCTAGAGAATGTCTGTGCATACACGTGTATGTTTGTGTGACTATCAATGCAGCGCGTGTGAGAGCAAAGCGTCCTGATAGCTCTGTGTTGCTGCTTATTAGACCAATCACATTTTTTTGCATGTTCTCTGTGTTCTGTATGTTCTGTATTGCTGCTGGTTTTGATACACTGCTGTTTTTATTATGATGATTATGACAGTTTGTTGTGAATTTTATTTTATATTGGTTAATTTATGTCTTAGTCTTAGTTGTATTTATATTATGTAGGGATTTAAATTAATATTCTGTTCAACTTGCACTTCACAAAATGCCTTGAAAATAAAAAGGCACAGTTTTTGGACAATGTTTGTATGTTTTCCATTCTTTAAGCACCGGTTCGGGCACCGTTTAAGCACCGGCACTGTTTCAAAAGTACCGGTTTGGCACCGGTATCGGATAAAACCTAAACGATACCCAACCCTACTCATCACACACCACCACTCTTCACGGTATACACACCAAATAAAACTGAACAACCGATATTTGAGAGCGGGCTGACCGACAGACGACAAAAGATACCGTCGGGTCGGATCCACCGTCCTGGAAAACGCGAACAACATACTGGGTGAGTCCCTCAAACACACAACACCCCTAGAGTTAGGGCAGAAACGCACTCACCCAGGTAAGAGCAGGTCACAAACTCACGTTAGCTACAGCACATAGGGACCTGCAGGCCTTTGTTCGGTGCTGGGTTAGCATTAGGGGGGGTATTTGTAAGAGTCATCAAGCCTAGGTTAGCTTAGCACCATAACAATGCTTATTTAAACCAGTGGGTCTCTCTAGTTAGTTCCCTATGAAATTACCATTAACCACAATGAACCTTTACAGACCCCAGCACTCAGACAGAGCGAAAGTTCTGTCTGGCAGATGATGCTGGCTGCCGCATACTGTAACTGGAATTGAAAAGTTTGGCAGCGTTCACTCCCGAAGCAGTGATAAACATAGCAAACAATGACCTGCTCTGTAGAGTTAATAGAAACTGTCTGAGAGATGAGTGTGGTCAGTGAAGCAGTAAAGGATTAATTGAATATGATGAAATGTCAAATGAGAACAGGGACATATAAATAATGAGATAAGGGGGTACATTGCTTATGTTAAATTTGACCTACACTCAATTACCTACGTCTCAGTTCACAGCTGTTTATGGTTTACCGTAACTGTCAAAAATAATAAACGTGTCCCTTTTTTTAACCTTAATTTATTCAGGGAAGTTTTACTGAGAGTCCAGATCACACTCACATAGTTACCCCTATTCACATCTAGAAGGTGCCCGCCTACAACTTCACAGCAGTTGGAGGTTAAGTGCTTTGCTCAAGGGTAGAGTTGCAACTACTGATTATACCCATTAATTTGTTGATTAGTTTCTCAATTAATCATTTAGTGCATAAAATGTCAGGAAATACCCATCACAATTTCTTAAAACCCAAGGTGATGTTGTGAAACTGCTGGTTTTATCCAACAAACAGCCTAAAACCCAACAACCTCAGTTCCATCTTGCATAAAACAAAGAAAATCAGCAAATTTTCACAATAATGTTTCTGTACAAAAAATGAATGTTGGCAATTTTGGCTAAATCAAAGTAGTCTCAAAGTAAATTTTTTGTTTATCAACTACTCAATTGTTTCAGCTTTACTCAAGGGAATATCAGTGGTAAATGTCAGAAAAATGTAATGATAAGCCATCCAATAATTGGGTTAGGGTTAGGTGCTATTTCTTTCTGAATCACAAACATCAACCTCATGGTGGCGCTACAAGAACAGTCACGGGATCACGAATAATCCTTGTGATTCATCCTCTGGGGATCATGAATGTCTGTACCAAATTTCAGACCAATCCATTCAATAGTCACAGATATTTCAGTCTGGACCGAAGTGGTGGGAATCTAATGTGTTGAATAAAACATTGCCATAAACAGGAAAAACAGCTGATCCTTCTCCAACACCTATACCTCGATGTATAAAACTAGCAATAGGTCCCATTTCTTTCCCCCCTCCCATTACTTTTTCCATCTGAGTCATCACCTGAAGGCCACCTGTTCCCTCTCCAGGTTTTCCTGAGTGGGTCCTCTTCTGTCAGCATTTTAGCTGTGGTGACCTTCACAAGTCTCAGTCAAAGCGCCAGATAGTTTTTTTTAGATTGCAAACATCTGTGCAGTGGAGTGACAA